>NC_041388.1:21409239-21414158 GCF_002162155.2 Triticum dicoccoides
AAGGGAGACATTGTCTTCTAGAAGCACCATCCTCTAAGACCGATGTATGAACAAGGGCCAGATGATTACTACTATGTCAAGAATACCTACATTTAGGTAAAGCTGATGAAGTAGGCGAATGTTCCTATTCTCACATAATTGAAAATTCATGGCTGCTTCACCACCTTCTGTGCGGATGTAGGTCCGTGAGTTTTCTCGAAGTACTCACTTAAAATGAGTTTGGTAGATAGTATGTTTCTACTTTTTCTATATGTCAAGTGGGTATGATTCCCATGTTACTTTTTGATCGAAAAGAGGAACCACACAGAATATCTTTAGTTGACTAGAACAACGCCCATGCGTCGCAATGGGATATAAATATTGTATTACGTTAGCTTGTGTTTACCTGCCCATATTATGCCATTGTGTAAATAAATGCTCATTAAATTATGTCCATGATTTACATTATATTTTGATCAGAAGTGATTTACCTGTCCATGATATGCGATTGTGTAAATAAATGTTAATCAAATTCTACCCATGATTTACCTTATGTTTTGATAAGAAGTTTGGCAAGTAAATTAAAGTAGAATTGATCCAGAAGGTTAAATTAAGGTGATTGCTTATTATACGGGGAAGTTTGGACGAAGGAGTGATGGGAAGAAAGGTGAAACGGAACCTTACATTCTTTTTAAGTAATAGTAGAGACTTTGCAACAACATTGGTGTGAAAACCATGGTACTGCTGACAGAAATAGAGGGCATAGACCTTGAACTTACTTTTTTTGAGAATCAATTCTAATTGGTATTAGGAAACAATTCACCGAAACAAGTTATTTCATACCCACACCCACACTTTGCTTACTTTATTGCTCGTGGGTTGGGTAGAGATGATTAGAGCATCACAAGCACACAAAGCATATGCCTTATCATGGTATGTTCCCGCTCCCGAATCCAAAGTCCGGAGGCATGCCAGCTATCACCTTCTTGACCGACGGCCTTGCCAGCAGCGCCTCCCACCATGCCTTTACGTGCGGATACACATCGAGCACAACCGCATGCTCCGTCGCCATGAAATAGCGCATGAAGGAGAAATGGGTGAGGTCGGCGAAGCTGACGAAATCACCGGCCAAGTACTTGTTGCTTGACAGCCTCGCCTCATACACCTCCAACAGCTTCTTGAGCTTCTCGACGCTCTCATCGACGAGGCCCTGGTCGACGTCCCTCCCGACGAACGGGTTGATGATGCAGTTAAACACGATGGGCTTGAGTACGGGCTCAAGCTGGTGGGCATCCACGTCGACCCATACGTCCACCATCGCCGACTCCTTGAGGCTGCCCGCTCCTAGAAACTCGGGCTTGCATTTGCGCAGAATATGCCTTGCGATGGCACGGGATTCTGATGAAAAAAAATCACGTAGAGAAATTAGTAACACTCATTTGTTTTTTGTCACGCCCACCAAATTTCTTAATAATTCATAGAAAAACATAGCTACTGAATCAAAACAAAATAGTGTTAAAAAATCAAATAAAATAAAAAAAACCCATGAAGGCTTACGGTAGAGCGTCAGATCGCCGTCCTCCAGCACCGGGATCTCGCCGAAGGGCTGCAGAATTGTTGGACGGGAACAGTGTTAGTAGTAGTAGGTGACCTTGGCCACGCAAACGCAGTTGATCATCTCTCTGTTTCTTGCTTCCTATACAGAACTAAAGTAGCAAAGCTGAACCAGATAGGGAGAAGCTAGCAGATCAGACGTACGTTTCTGGCGAGGTGCTCCGGCAGCCGGTGGTCGCCGCCGTTCCTGCTCATGGGCACGAAATCGTACTCGGCGCCGGCCTCCTCCAGGCACACGAGGACCCGCGCCATCCACGGCGACACCGCCCAGCCGTACACCTTCATAGGCGCCATCTCTTCTTCTTCTTCTTCTTCTTCTTCTTCTTCTTCTTCTTCTTCTTCTTCCTCTGTGTTTGCAGTGCACTACTATGGGTCCATTTATGTACTTCATCATCGAGCACTAGTAGTACTGTTGTTCATTTAGCACGCCGGCAGTCCAAATCCAAAACAATATTCTAGGTAGGAGTATTGGGGTTCCCTGTATGCAGTCAAACTTCTGTTTTTTAGGCGACGCCGATCGTCACTGCTTGCGTGCGCAATGCAGTCCATTGGTTGGTAGGTGAGCAAAATTGGTCCATCGTGCCAAGTAAATCTATTCGAGGAAGCCAGCCACGTGAACAAGCCGAAGCACTTGTTTTTTTTTTTTGAAATTAATAATAGGAAACTGCCATTTTTATTTGGGCCGGGATCAGGAGTAGGATTTTTGGGTCGGGCTTATGCCCATCCATGGAAAAATTGAGTAACTCATAGCCTTTTTTACAATAATGTAACTGACGTTTCTAGAAGAAAAAAAACAAGATGTAACTGGCAGTTAATATCCTAATAACTAGCCTAAATAAATGAAACAAGCATTAGCATTTGATAAAAATATCCTAGATATAGCTGTAACCTGTAAATAGTTGTGCTCATCCTCAGAGTGCCTCTGCCTATAAATAGACATCCTGTAGGCTTTCTTCATATAGTAATAGTATTGTGCGGCGTTAACAAAATTACCCGAGCTTAGCATCTCTCTCCATCCACATACAACCAGCAAGATCCATGAGGCCACCGGCGGCTCTTGTGGTCGTAGCCACCGTCCTTCTCGTGTTGTGCGGTGTCGACGCGACCGTGGAAACAACCTGCAAGGCGGCGGCCGACGAGGATGCGCATGTCAACTACAACTTCTGCGTGTCGGAATTGAGAAAGCACTACCAGAGCTCCGACACAGACACATGGGGCCTGGCCAAGATAGCCGCTAACATGGGCGTCAACAACGCCTATGGTGCCATCCATGACATCGAGCACCTACTAGCGAAGCCGAGCATGGATGCCAAGACGAAGGTCGCCCTTGGGCAATGCCAGGGGCTGTACGACAACATGAAGTTTGCGTTTGCTGGAGCCTACGACGAGATCAACGACCGGAATTACGCCGCGGGGAAAGAGAAGGCCGCAAAGGCCGTCTCCCTGGCGCACCAGTGCGATGATGCCTTTGTGAAGGCCGCCGTCCCGTCGCCTCTCAAGCAACATGGCCTCTACTCCGTGCAGACAGCGATAGTTTGCATGGCCATCACTAACCTTATCAAGTGATGAATAGCATCATGGATCCAAATCGTGGGAGAGTTTAGAGGTCGGATCAAACTTGTAGCGATTACTACTCCGAACCTTTGTAAGGTACATGCAAGGAATAAAACATGTTTTCATTAGTTGTGGGTTTATTTACATGCCTAATAGAGTTCTCAATGCATCTTGATTTGCTTTCTGCTCTTTAGAAAAACACGCATTAAACATCGCATACCCTTTCAATGTGCTATATTTATTTTTCTTGTAACGTAACCAAAGAATTGTCTTTATATCCTTTCAATGTGCTATATTTATTTTGCTTGTAACGTAGGCAAAGAATTGTCTTATACCCTTTCAATGTACTACACTTATGTCACTTAAATAAGAAGAGTTGCAATGTACTACACTTATGCCACTTAAATAAGAAGAGTTGAGGAAAGAAGAAGTAAACCCAATAAAGACTGATACAAAAAAATCGCTCTCTCAACATAATGGCACTTAAGTGTTTCCGGCTGCCGGGGACCCAATTTCTGGCGTTGTTCTTGATCTTAAATGTACCATATAATTGCACACACATAAACATTACCAAAATGTCTATTTTTGTAGTGTCGTCCTTCTTGATCTTAAATGTACTACATAATTCTGCATATGAACAGAACCAACATATATTTATATGGTGCTAGTCATCACAATGTTTCATTTTTCATGATAAAACAGAAAATTTTCTTCCTCGTCGAAGGTTTAATTCCAGATTATTCTTGAGTTTTTCTAGATTAGGTTATTCTTGAGATTGAGCATTGACATTTTGGCATGAGAGTAAACTTAGTTCTACTTTTGGGTGGGCTCTCATGCCCTCAAGAACGCTGGGCCAAGAACGATCACCGTCCACGGACGCACCCCAGCCTTTTATTGCATTTGCTTATCGGGCTGGCCCTTGAGGTCCTTTACCGCGCATAATTTTTTTTTGAGAGTACGGTTAGGCGTACCATAGCTTTAGAGAAGGCAGGACCGTAAGTATAAAAAGACTACAACTCACTATGAACAACAAGCATATCACGAACACAACACCCAGGCTCAGTGGTGGAGCCAGAAATAAAGCAAATCCCAGGCCAAAATTTTGTTGGTAACATGGGATTTTTGGCATTATAACAATATCTCATAACATTTCTGGGAAAAAAATACCACATGCAAAAGAAACAAAATAAATTAAAATTCTCAAGAAATCTAGAATGTAAACTCAATGCTCAATGGTCCAACATAATAGATAAAACATGACATAAGTACAAATAATAATACGGGGATACAAAAAAGTACCAAATCAATTGGTTACCTCATACTCCCTCCGTCCACGAATAAGTGTACTTCTAGCTTTTGTCTTAAGTCAAAGTTTTAAAACTTTGACCAACTATGTACAAAAGAGTAATAACATATATAACATCAAATTAGTATATAATGAAAGCACATTTTAAAAATAGACCTAGTGATATTAATTTAGTATCAAGGCCCCCACTATTCGACGTTCGAACCGGCCCCCGCGTCGCTCTCTCCCTGGGGCGACACGGGTGGCGTCCCCAGATCCGGCCAGAGCGGCCTCTCCTTCCCCTCGCCGCTCCCTCCTCGCCGCCGCCGGTGGCCTTTGCCGGGCAAAGCCCGTGCGGAGACGGCGGCGGCGGGGCGTGTTCTTCCGGCGGCCGGTTGGCGCGCGAGCAAGGGGACTCGCCGCGGCTGGCCTTGGCTGGTGGTGACGGCCGGCGTGGCTGCAGAAGGTGCGTGGGGGGCGGATCTGG
>NC_041388.1:21414396-21465827 GCF_002162155.2 Triticum dicoccoides
AGGCAAGCCGGGGCGGCGGCCCCGGGCATGGTGGCGGCGCCGCTCTCTCCTCTCCTCCCTCCCTGTGGGTCGTGAGGGGCGGTGCTGGGCCAGCCGCCGCGGATCTGACACCAGGAGGCTGGATCTGTCGGTGGGGCTGCCCAGGCGTGTGGCTCCGGCGGCTGCACGTCCGGCTGGTTAAGCTGCGGTGGTGGCGGCGTGTTGCAGCTTCTGGATGGCGGCGCGGCGGCGCCGCGTAGGTGGTTATGCTGCGGCGGTCGTGGGGAGCGTCCGAGGCGCGAATCCGGGCGAGGCTGCCCGGATCTGGTGCGTGGTGGTCAGCCTCGAGTTCGGCGGGCTGCGGGCGGCGCTGCGGCGCGTTGGCTACGACAGCGAGGAGGGAGGATGGTGGCGCGGTGGCGCCACTCTTGGTGGTGGGTGCGGGGCTTCCATGACGGCGCGTGGTGCCGTGGTGGTTTTGCTTGCCGTGTAAGAGGTGGTTGGCGGTGGTGATCGGTGTAGAGTGCTCGGGCGCCGGCGGTGGTGATTGGCTGTGGTGAACATGGGTTTGGTGAGCTCCGGGTGAAAGCCTAGCTAGACCTCGGTCGATGCCGGCGTCGACGATGTCCTAGGATGTCGTTCCCTTGTTGGAGGCGGCGTCGTGGAGCCCCTTCACCTCCCTCGTCATCTCAGCCACGGGCTCTTCGGGTGAAAACCCAAACTACGGCCTTGGCCGAAGTGGGCGTCGGCGGCGTTCCTCGTCGCTTCCCTCTTGGGGGCGACGCCTTTGGAGGTCCGGTCCTTCATCTGATGGCGGTGGCTCTGTGGCTTTGCAACTTCGTCGTCGGCTAGGCGTGTGTGCGGCCTCGGGGCCGGCGTGGAAGTCGGAGCGGCGGCTTCGGGTATCTCCTTCGTGCGGTGGTTGGCTTTGGTCGCGAGGGCGACATGGTCATCGACTAGGTGGGTTTGCGGCCTCGGGGCCGGAGTGGATGTCGGTGCAGCGGCGCCGGAGATCTCGTGTGCGTTGGGTGTTGGCTTTGGCCTCTAGGGCGGTGGAGCCATCGACTAGGCTGGTGCGTGGCCTCGGGGCCGGTGTGGATGTCGGAGCGGTGGCTCCGGAGCCCAGTGTTCTGTTGTAGGGTGTCGTCTCTGATCACTTGGGTGACAGTGTCGTTGACTCGAGTGGTGCGTAGCCTCGGGGCTGGCGTGTGCGTGTATCGCAAATGTATCGGTTTTCGGCCAGTTTTCCTTATAAACTGGTCAATTCTCTTCTTCTTAATGAAAAGGCAGAGCTCCTGCCGGTTGCTCGAAAAAAAATAATAATTCAGTATCATAAATGCTAGTACTTTTTTCTATAAAGTTGGTCAAAGTTTTAAATCTTTGACCTAAGACAAAAGCTAGAAGTACACTTATTCGCAGACGGAGGGAGTATGTGCCACCCATAACTTGAACAGTGGTAGAGGAACCAACACCTTTAGGGCAGTAAAAGTATACATCCATAAGAAAACGCATAAACATTAAGTGAACTAATTATCATTGATACAAATTAAAAACTTATTACCAGTTCGGCGAGGTAAAACCCCTTTGAGAGACCTAAATGATTGAAAACGATATATCATCTACCCCCCTTCACAAAATTGAACACGGACAGGAGCAGGCATACCAATATTGTTACTCTCTCGGTTTGACATTGCATGTTCATTGCTTGAAGTCAAAGGTGGTGGTCACATTCACTAGTAGAAAAAGGGTCAAACGTGAAGCACATTAGTGCCGGTTTGAATTTGAGCCGGCACTAATGTGTGCATTAGTGCCGGTTCCAACGGCTAGCCGGCCGCTCTCATTAGTACCGGTTCGTGGCGAACCTTTAGCACCGGTTCGTGCCACGAACCGGTACTAAAGTGAGTGGTGGCAGGATGTTGTCAGTCCGGGGCCCCTCCAGCACCTTTAGTACCGGGTCGTATCACGAACCGGTACTAAAGGTCGTCCTACATAGACCCTTCGTCCACCCGAGCTTGCTCTGTTCTTCCCCTTTCCCCTCTCCTCTCTGTTCTTTTCCCTCTTCCTCTCAAGCTCATCACACATTTTGCCCAAAATTTGTCAAGATTTGAAGGTCCCCATCCATTAATCAAATGATCACAAAGGTTAGCAACTTTGTCCTTTCATCTCTCATTGCTAGATTAGCTCGTGCAATGCTTTATATAGTGATTGATTTTTGAGTTTAGTAATTTGGGAGGAATTATATATATGTGCTAGTATTGGATTTATATGCAATTTGAGGTCAAAAATAACACTTAGTTTGCATATGTAGGTGTGGTTTACTTAGTACCTTCTAAATCTTCGTCGTAACCACCATCGATCACTCGCAACGTCCCGTCGCCGGCACCACCTTGTGGTGAGCCTCTTGTTCATGAAGTTTTATATAAAAAATTGATGTTTGTGTGATTTGGATATATAGTTACTCGTATAATTATCTTACCCATACGTTGTTTGTTATACATAGTGCCATGGTTTTGATATCCGTCCCCGTCGGCCCTCGTCCGGGTTATGATTCGGATGTGGTATATTCTCTTTTAAAACTATTCATTGCATTTCGTGTTTATGACAAATTATGCCCATCAAGTTGACATAGATATTTGTATGTAGGAGGTAGTTGAACCAGAAATTCCAACCGACCCTATTGTCGAGAGGTTAAATTTAGTTGAAAGAGAAAAGGAGGATTTGAAGGAAAAATTGAAAAGAATTGAGGGGGAGAAGATGGAATTGGAGTTGCATGTTGCCGATGTCATCGATGATCACAAGATTAAGATGGAGAAAATGCGCTTGAAGATTAGAAAGATTAGAAAATATGCCATTCATAGTGATGCTTGATATCATTATGTTGTTGAATCAATTGTTACCTTAGTTGCGATCTTGATCGCATTTGTTGTTGCATTTAAATTCTTTAGCTAGAGAGTTATTTGTTTGTTGCATTTAAGTGTTGTATGATCTTTATGTATGAACTTTATGTATTGTATTAATTTGGTGTTTTCGGTGCTGTGTATTGAAGATGAGCCGGCAATGGATGTACGATCACCGATGCTGTCCCGAGTTCATTAATGGCGTGGATACTTTTCTGCTTGCGGCTGAGGCAAACAAGCGGGCGGATGGTTTTATGCCTTGTCCATGTGCTGGCTGTAAGAATGGTCACAATTACTCTACGTCAAGAACCATTCACGTCAATAGCGGGATTTTTGCTCGACCAGGTCATAAATCCGAAGGGAGAATACTATTACCCGCTACCGCCCCCATCGAACATGTCATGAACCACTTCCAATTGTCATCGTGCTCCGAAGGCACCAATTAGGCTAATGCCACTGGCTCTGAAGGCAACATGCATATGTAAGAGAAATTGTATATAGCTATACATGTGTGTATGTGTAAATTAATATGGTGGTTTGTGAGACATTGATGATATATATATATGATTGGTTCTACTAGAAATTCTATTTATATATATATACATACATACATATATATATATATATATATATATATATATATATATATATATATGCATAACGTGTACAATGTGTAGTACCGTAAAATACCAGCAAACGAAAAAGAATTAAAATGGAAAACACAAAATTAAATGAAAAAGAAATCATAAAACCAAAAATCCCCCAAACATTTTAGTACCGGTTGGTGTTACCAACCGGTACTAAAGGGCTCCCGGCCCCCGGAGCTGGCTCGTGCCACGTGGTTGCCGTTTAGCACCGGTTCGTGCTGAACCGGTACTAAGGGGGGGGGGCTTTAGTGCCGAAATGTTAGTGCCGGTTCCGAAACCGGTACTAAAGGGCCTTACGAACCGGTGCTATTGCCCTGTTCTGCACTAGTGTATTGTCACTGCAGATGGTAGGGCGCTGAAGGATGAGGGAAATGCAAGTGAAGAAGGGTGTCATCAGAACGTGGAGGGTCGTCGCCGGCTAGTTGAGAAGGTGCCGCTTGTGTAGGGCAGGCCGTCGCCATGGGCGGAGGAGGGCATCAGCTGGTTGGGATGACACCACTCATGTAGGGAAGGTCGTCGGCATGGGTGGGGAAGAGCACCACATGGGCAGGTGGAGGAAGGTGACATCGCCATGGACGAGGATGAGAAGAGGATTTTTCGGCCGTGGGAACATGACTTTTGTTCCAACCATAAATGAAAACCATGTTATTTGGGGATGGCAGTTAGGAGCAATTTCAAGATATCGAAGCTAGCAAAGTTGGGCCATTGGATGGGGTACGAGATAGGCGGTGCAGAAGACGTCTAAGCGAAAGAAAAATATCAGATTACAAATTTAATTCATTCTCTATTGTAGAATGCCTCTGTAGGGGTTAAAATCAATGATATAAACAATGAGTATCTTGTAGCCTCAAGAGGGGCCAGGTAGGGAGATCTTGTTTCCCGTCTTCTCTTTAATATGCTAGCTAATGTGTTTTCTAGAATGCTCATTAGATTTTCTCACCACCAGTGGTGGAGTTTCTTAGGGGTCAACCTAGGCCATCGGGTCGACACGTTCTACTAGGATCCACTACCAACATCTACTTGGGTCGTGTCCATGTGTACTTGAATCTATAAGGTCGCACTCTTAAAGGAATGGAGCCTAATTCGAATCTCTACCAAGATCCAAATTAGATTGGGTTTATAGCTTTAATGAACCTCTAGTGTAGAACCCCGTCAGAGAGTTTTATATAAAGGAGAGTGACTCACGCGGCATATAGGGTTTTTACTTTTGCCACACCCAACCGTTGTTGCTATTCCCTACGCCCTGAGGTTGCCCGTTTGGATCTAGCAATCCGGTGAGTGAAGCTACTGCCGCACATGTGGATTCCTTGGAGGAGTTGCACGTGCGATGCTCATACAAACCATTCGAGGGAACCATGACGAGGCAATGATGCGCATCACCAAATCTCCTTCCGGTATCGTGACTACATGACTAGTGGTACAATCTGGTCTCGTGTTCTATCCCTGGTAGTATGATCTTGGTTGCCCGCTAGATGTTTTTAATTTGCGATAGCGTAGCGTGTCGTGTGCCCCAACAGGACTCCTTTCAAATGGGAATATAAGTCGGCACGGGTTTGGTTTTTGATCATCATCCACAATAAGCTATAGTAACATGGTTTTATCATCATCCACAGTAAGCTATAGTAACATGTAAAACCGTCTTTACATTAGTGACCATACATTAGCATTTTATTTTATCATTTTTGAGAAAGGGAATGAAACTCTCTGGCATTTGCACCTTAAATTTCCATATGTGCATACTCCCTCCGGATGGGAATATAAGTCTGGCACGGGAATTTAAGTCATTGGAAACATGTCATAAAAATATATATTTAGAAACTTCATTGTAATTTTAAGAATATTTTGTATGTCATACACCACAATTTTTGTTATTAAAACCGAAGACCTATGCTGACTTATATTCCCATCCGTAGGGAGTACTACGTATTTCTACGTTCCCTTTATATTTATTAATTTCACATTAAAAACATATATATGTCTTAAAAATATGACACTCGTATAAATTTCCAGAGTGCACGTGTGGTTGCTAGTGTATAAAATTTTCAGTGCTGTAACGTTGAGGCCTCTGTATTTGTTACTGGAATGTAGTAATTATATGAGCTGATACTGAAAGTTAACAGTCAACCGCACCAGTGGTCTAGTGGTAGAATAGTACCCTGCCACGGTACAGACCCGGGTTCGATTCCCGGCTGGTGCACGTTTTAATATTTTTTTCCGCCTTCTGCTTTAAGCTGCGTTTTATATCTAGCTAACATCCAATTGCTATGTCACAGCATTGGTTCGTTACGACTGATGTTATATTTGATCCTTGATGCTGATCTGATCACAACTGGTCGTTCTTCTCCGTCCTCGTAATGGACCTTTTGGATTTTTTAGTTCAAACCGATCTTCTATGTCATGTTGAAGAAAGCAAACTTCAGAATTAGGTACAAAATTGAAGAACATAGCACTTCGTTCTTGGCGATCGATTCCTTCACCAGAACGCGATTGAAGAACAGAGCAGGCCCTTCTCCAGCCATCCACTCCTTCACAAGAAGGCGCTCGCCCGCCTACGCCTCTACTCGGACCAGGCCGCCGCACTGCCGGCGCGCGCGTCCCTTGCTGCCGATGGGATCTCCCGCGCCGACCCAGCCAACTGCACGCCAATCTTCGAGGCGTCGGCGAAGTGACAGCGCAGGGGCCTCCATCCCCGTCTCCGTTGATCACGTCCTTCACGCTAACGCGCGACCGGATCGAGGAGATCAAGGCCACGGCCACGGTGCACGGCGCACTATACTTATCGGCGTTCGTGGCGGCGGCGGCCGAGCTCCTGGAGCGTTGAGCAGGCGGGGGAGGCATAGGGCGATGGGCGGTTGGTCGATGTCGAAGTCACCGCGGAGGTCGGGCCTGGGGTTGGAGAGCACGTAGGAATAGGGATAGGATGGGTCGTGAGGCGCTGATTGGGGGGCTTTTCGTTCACAGGCAGAGTTTTCGTCCGCTGATTTGAATTGCTAAACGCACTTCTCGTGAGGGATATTGTTATCTCGACGGTTAGATCTAACTGTGTGAGTCTGATTGGATGGTTCTAATTGCTTCGGGTTGTTGTGTGTACATTAGACGGGGACGCATAGGGATGAATATGTTTGCTTATTTAATAATAGTAGTAAAGATGATTAATGTTGGACGGACTAGCTAACATATATAGTATTTTTTTTTGCGGGGAACATATATAGTAATTAAAGGGGAAGAATATGAGATCGCCAGAAAAGAAGCATCACGTATTTTGCAAAGAAGGAATCCGTGGAAGAATACTATCTACAAAATGATATTTTAGATTTTCACCCCATATCGAAAGCATGGGAATTATCTCGCGTTCTTAGATAGTTAGATTTGTCACGCCTGAAACAAGATATTTATGCATCCACCTAAACTAAGGCGTGGTACTACCATGTGAATTTTGGGAAAACATCATAGTGACCAACTTAACATGCAGCTATATCTCAAGCTACACTATGTCGATAGAAACAAATAGAAACGCCTCAATGTATATGCACGCAAAATGATCAGGTACAGTCATACAGGCATGTGAAGAGCTTCATTAGCAAGAGATCCTGGAGAAATTTTACTGTCAATCTACATATTCAATCTTCACACACAAAAATTTAGGAGTGGCATTTTTTTAGAGAAGGAGGATCACCCCAGCCTCTGCATCTGAGTGATGCATGCAGCCATATTATTATTCACAAAATACCTTATAAAAAATACAACAGTAAGTCTGAAGCCATCGTCCAGACGACAACTATCGCTACTCCTATCCAGCTGATAAAAGGATGCTGATAGTCCGGGCCTAATACCACAGACCTCGCAGCCAAGCCTAACATCTAAGACCTGAGACCCCAACCAAACCACATGCCGGGTATGGGGCACACATCGGTCCGACGCGCTCTCAGAGGCCGCCGCCACCAACTGCCACTACTCCATCTTCAGAGATGTACTGCCGCATTATCCTTGCCCGGTCTAACTGCCGTCAACGCCACCACGACGCCCAACGGCACCACCACCCCGCACGCGAAATGCTGAGCACATCGCGGTCGCCGCAGGCACACCTCAGCACCATGTCGCCAAGTACCACCAGCTGACACAGCTTGAAGTCTCTGGATGATCTGTCGTGCGTAGCACCTGCCGACCAGGCATGACAAAACGTAGCACCTGTCGGCCAGGCATGACTTGACATCTCCACCGAAGCTCCGTGCAAGACAAAGCCGCTCCATCTCCTGCCTCTGACCACCAACACTGCTCCACAAACGATGCTCCCAAGAGAGAAACGTCACCATAGTGCCGCCATCGTCCGATCTGGAAGACCAGATCCTAGGGTTTCCCTCAGAGCAGTACGAGTGGGTCGACATAAGTCACACAACGATGCCTTCATCAAGATAACAACGTAGAACGCTGCCATCGTCTGCTGTCGGCTCGGTTTTCACCGGCAACTTTGTCTCCCCGACTCACAGGCCAGTAATGGATCACGGATCCGGAGATCCGAACACCCAGCCTCAGGCCTACCACCTATGACTAAAGAGATGACCACCACCACCGATCGGATCGGTCAGAACAGATCTGACTGGAGGTGCCGCCGACGAGACCACCAGACCCTCCACGCCGCCGCCGCCGATCTAAAGGAGGTATGCACGACACCGCGACCTTGCTGGCCCCCGTCGCCACACGAAAAGGCCGACCACTACGCCCGTAGCCCACACCGCCATCCGTGGCTGGGCCGCCCGCCCGCCTAGCCGCCGCCATCCGAGGACGGGCCGGCCGCCCGCCACCTACCGCAGCCATCTGCCACACTGCAGAACCCAGATCGGCCGCGCCGCCACACGCCTAGGGGTCCCACCCCAACCCGGAGACGCGTGAGAGAGGAGATCCCCCGCCACCGCCGTCGGCCCCCGGGCTTAGCCTGGCGGCATCCCCAGGTGGTGGCGGAGGGAGAGGAGGAGGGAGTTCGTGGCGGCGGCGGCTAGGTTTCTTGGCTCCGCCCCAGTCGCCCTAAGAGTGGCATAGTCCATCCGAATGTCTTATAGCTGAATAAAATAATAGATCCATACATTCCAAGAGGTGATGCTTTTGTAAGGAACTCAAATACCTTGTTAGGCAATCAAAGTACCATTTAGCCCCATTGCACAATAAAACTGTGAAAGACATTGGCGGTCAAAATTATCCTTAGAAGAGTAAGGAGATATTTCTCGGTTATGGAGGTGATAAAGAGTTCGTCGTAAAGAGTTACGCCGATGCAAGCTTTTACACCGATCTGGATGATTATAAGTCTCGATCTAGATACATATTGAAAGTGGGAGGGATTAGCTAGAGTAACTCCGTGCAGAGCATTGTAGACATAGAAAATTTGCAAAATACATACGGCTCTGAATGTGGCAGACCCGATGACTAAACTTCGCTCACAAGAAAAACATGATCACTCTTTGGGTGTTAATCACATAGCGATGTGAACTAGATTATTGACTCTAGTAAACCCTTTGGGTATTAGTCACATGGAGATGTGAACTAATCACATAAAGATGTGAACTATTGGTGTGAAATCACATGACGATGTGAACTAGATTGTTGATGACCCACAAGTATAGGAGATCTATCATAGTCCTTTCAATAAGTAAGAGTGTCAAACCCAACGAGGAGCAGAAGAAAATGATAAGCGGTTTTCAGCAAGGTATTCTCTGCAAGTACTGAAATAAGTGATAACAGATAGTTTTGTGATAAGATAATTTGTAACGAGCAACAAGTAACAAAAGTAAATAAAGTGCAGCAAGGTGGCCCAATCCTTTTGTAGCAAAGGACAAGCATGGACAAACTCTTATATAAGGAAAAGCGCTCTCAAGGACACATGGGAATATCGTCAAGCTAGTTTTCATCACGTTTATATGATTCGCGTTCGGTACTTTGATAATTTGACATGTGGGTGGATCGGTGCTTGGGTGTTGTTCTTACTTGAACAAGCATCCCACTTATGATTAACCTCTATTGCAAGCATCCGCAACTACAACAAAGGTATTAAGGTAAACCTAACCATAGCATGAAACATATGGATCCAAATCAACCCCTTACGAAGCAACGCATAAACTAGAGTTTAAGCTTCTATCACTCTAGCAACCCATCATCTACTTATTACTTCCCAATGCCTTCCTCTAGGCCCAAATAATGGTGAAGTGTTATGTAGTCGACGTTCACATAACACCACTAGAGGCTAGACAACATACATCTTATCAAAATATCGAACGAATACCAAATTCACATGACTACTAATAGCAAGACTTCTCCCTTGTCCTCAGGAACAAACGTAACTACTCACAAAGCATATTCATGTTCATAATCAGAGGGGTAATAATATGCATAAAGGATCTGAACATATGATCTTCCACCAATTAAACCAACTAGCATCAACTACAAGGAGTAATTAACACTGCTAGCAACCTACTAGCACCAATTCCAGACTTGGAGACAAGAATTGGATACAAGAGATGAACTAGGGTTTTGAGATGAGATGGTTGATACGTCCATTTTGCATCATGCTTTTATATCAATATTTATTGCATTATGGGCTATTATTTCACATTATGTCACAATACTTATGGCTATTCTGTCTTATTTTACAAGGTTTACATAAGGAGGGAGAATGCCGGCAGCTGGAATTCTGGGCTGGAAAAAGAGCAAATATTAGAGACCTATTCTGCACAACTCCAAAAGTCCTGAAACTCCTCGGAACACCTTATAATATATAATGAAAAATCCTCGCCAAAGATGAAGACCAAGGGGCCCACACCCTTCTCACGAGGGTGGGGGGCGCCCCCCTAGGGCGTGCCCCCTACCTCGTGGGCCCCTGG
The DNA here is from genome assembly GCF_002162155.2 of Triticum dicoccoides. Classification (NCBI taxonomy): domain Eukaryota; kingdom Viridiplantae; phylum Streptophyta; class Magnoliopsida; order Poales; family Poaceae; genus Triticum; species Triticum dicoccoides. Next base: position 21,424,789 of record NC_041388.1, read on the forward strand.
TGGCTCTCGGATGACCATGTTCTCCTATATGAAGTCTTTCGTCGAGAAAAAAAATTAAGAAGCAACCTTTCGGGACGAAACTCCGCCGCCACGAGGCGGAACCTTGGCGGATCCAATCTAGAGCTCCGACAGAGTTGTTCTGCCGGGGAAACTTTCCTCCCGGAGGGGGAAATCATCGCCATCGTCATCACCAACGCTCCTCTCATCGAGAGAGGGCAATCTCCATCAACATCTTCATCAGCACCATCTCATCTCAAAACCCCTAGTTCATCTCTTGTATCCAATTCTTGTCTCCAAGTCCGGGATTGGTGCTAGTAGGTTGCTAGTAGTGTTAATTACTCCTTGTAGTTGATGCTAGTTGGTTTAATTGGTGGAAAATCATATGTTCAGATCCTATATGCATATTAATACCCCTCTGATTATGAACATGAATATGCTTTGTGAGTAGTTACTGAAGGAAATATGCCCTAGAGGCAATTATAAAGTTATTATTTATTTCCTTATATCATGATAAATGTTTATTATTCATGCTAGAATTGTATTAACTAGAAACATAATACATGTGTGAATACATAGACAAACAGAGTGTCACTAGTATGCCTCTTCTTGACTAGCTCGTTGATCAAAGATGGTTATGTTTCCTAGCCATAGACATGAGTTGTCATTTGATTAACGGGATCACATCATTAGGAGAATGATGTGATTGACTTGACCCATTCCATTAGCTTAGCACTTGATCGTTTAGTTTGTTGCTGTTGCTTTCTTCATAACTTATACATGTTCCTATGACTATGAGATTATACAACTCCCATTTACCGGAGGAACACTTTGTGTGCTACCAAACGTCACAACATAACTGGGTGATTATAAAGGTGCTCTACAGGTGTCTCCGAAGGTACTTGTTGGGTTGACGTATTTCGAGATTAGGATTTGTCAGTCCGGCTGTCGGAGAGGTATCTCTGGGCCCTCTCGGTAATGCACATCACTTAAGCCTTGCAAGCATTGCAACTAATGAGTTAGTTGCGGGATGATGTATTACGGAACGAGTAAAGAGACTTGTCGGTAACGAGATTGAACTAGGTATTGAGATACCGACGATCGAATCTCGGGCAAGTAACATACCGATGACAAAGGGAACAACGTATATTGTTATGCGGTCTGACCGATAAAGATCTTCGTAGAATATGTGGGAGCCAATATGAGCATCCAGGTTCCGCTATTGTTTATTGACTGGAGACGTGTCTCGGTCATGTCTACATTGTTCTCGAACCCGTAGGGTCCGCACGCTTAAGGTTTCGATGACGGTTATATTATGAGTTTATGTGTTTTGATGTACCGAAGGAGTTCGGAGTCCCGGGTGAGAGCGGGGACATGACGAGGAGTCTTGAAATGGTTGAGACATAAAGATCGATATATTGGACGACTATATTTGGACATCAGAAAGGTTCCGAGTGATTCGGGTATGTTCGGGAGTACCGGGGAGTTACGGGAATTCGTATTGGGCCTTAATGGGCCATACGGGAAAGGAGAGAAAGCCCTCAAAGGGTAGCCGCACGCCTCCCCATGGGCTGGTCCGAATTGGACTAGGGAGGGGGGCGCCCCCTTCCTTCCTTCTCCTTTTCCCTTCCCTTTCCTTCCCTCCTACTCCTACTACTTGGAAGGGCTCCTAGTTCTACTAGGAAGGGGGAATCCTACTCCCGGTGGGAGTAGGACTCCCCTAGGGCGCGCCATAGAGAGGGCCGGCCCTCCCCCTCCTCCAATCCTTTATATACGGGGCAGGGGGCACCCCAAAGACACAACAATTGATCTCTTGATCTCTTAGCCGTGTGCGGTGCGCCCCTCCACCATAATCCACCTCGATCATATCGCAGCGGTGCTTAGGCGAAGCCCTGCGTCGGTAGAACATCATCATCGTCACCCCGCAGTCGTGCTGACAAAACTCTCCCTCAACTCTCGGCTGGATCGGAGTTCGAGGGACGTCATCGAGTTGAACGTGTGCAGAACTCGGAGGTGTCGTGCGTTTGGTACTTGATCGGTCGGATCGTGAAGACGTACGACTACATCAACCGCGTTGTGCTAACGCTTTCGCTTTCGGTCTACGAGGGTACGTAGACAACACTCTCCCCTCTCGTTGCTATGCATCACCATGATCTTGCGTGTGCGTAGGAAAATTTTGAAATTACTACGTTCCCCAATAGTTACGTTTGTTCCTGAGGACAAGTGAGAAGTCTTGCTATTAGTAGTCATGTGAATTTGGTATTCGTTCGATATTTTGATAAGATGTATGTTGTCTAGCCTCTAGTGGTGTTATGTGAACGTCGACTACATAACACTTCACCATTATTTGGGCCTAGAGGAAGGCATTGGGAAGTAATAAGTAGATGATGGGTTGCTAGAGTGACAGAAGCTTAAACCCTAGTTTATGCGTTGCTTCGTAAGGGGCTGATTTGGATCCATATGTTTCATGCTATGGTTAGGTTTACCTTAATACTTTTGTTGTAGTTGCGGATGCTTGCAATAGAGGTTAATCATAAGTGGGATGCTTGTTCAAGTAAGAACAGCACCCAAGCACCGGTCCACCCACATGTCAAATTATCAAAGTACCGAACGCGAATCGTACGACCGTGATGAAAACTAGCTTGACGATATTCTCATGTGTCCTCGGGAGCGCTTTTCCTTATATAAGAGTTTTTCCAGGCTTGGCCTTTGCTACAAAAAGGATTGGGCCACCTTGCTGCACTTTATTTATTTATTTTACTTGTTGCTCGTTACAAATTATCTCATCACAAAACTATCTGTTACCACTTATTTCAGTACTTGCAAAGAATACCTTGCGGAAAACCGTTTATCATTTCCTTCCGCTCCTCGTTGGGTTCTACACTCTTACTTATCGAAAGGACTACGATAGATCCCCTATACTTGTGGGTCATGAAGAGCGCCATTGCCGGGGAGTGAAGCACCTTTGGTAGGTGGAATTTGGTAAGGAAAAATTTATATAATGTGCTGAAATTTACTGTCACTTGTTACTATGGAAAGTAATCCTCTGAGGGGCTTGTTCGGGGTATCTTCACCCTGACCAGTAGAGCAAAGAGTTGCTCCTCAACCTACTGAACCTATTGAAAATGAAATTCCTTATGAGTATCCTTCGAGTATAATAGAAAAACTGCTAGCTAATCCTTTTACAGGAGATGGAACAAAGCATCCTGATGAACACCTAATATATGTGGATGAAGTTTGTGGATTATTTAAGCTTGCAGGTATTCCCGATGATGTTGCTAAGAAGAAGGTCTTCCCTTTATCTTTGAAGGGAGATGCATTGACATGGTATAGGCTATGTGATGATGTGGGATCATGGAACTATAGAAGATTGAAATTGGAATGTCATCAAAAGTATTACCCTATGCATCTTGTTCATCGTGATCGCAATTATATATATAATTTTTGGCCTCGCAAAGGAGAAAGAATCACTCAAGCTTGGGGGAGGCTTAAATCAATGTTATATTCATGCCCCAATCATGAGCTTCCAAGAGAAACAATTCTTCAAAAAATTTATGCTCGGCTTTCTGATAACAATCGCACCATGCTTGATACTTCTTGTGATGGCTCTTTTATGATGAAGACAATTGAATTCAAATGTGATTTATTGGATAGAATTAAATGCAACTCTGAAGATTGGGACCTTGACAATGGTAAGGAGTCTGGTATGACACCCAAGTTTGATTGTGTTAAATCTTTTATGGATACCGATATTTTCCGTAAGTTTAGCACAAAATATGGACTTGATTCTGAGATAGTAGCTTCTTTCTGTGAATCTTTTGCTACTTATGTTGATCTCCCTAAGGAGAAGTGGTTTAAATATCATCCTCCCATAGAAGTAAAAGTAAATGCACCTATTAAAGTTGAAGAAAAGACTGTCACTTATGATGATCCTATTGTTCCTACTTGTTATGTTGAGAAACCACCTTTCCCTGTTAGGATAAAGGATCATGCTAAAGCTTCAACTGTGGTTCGTAAAAGCAATATTAAAACATATACACCTCCTGAGCAAGTTAAAGTTGAACCTAATATTGCTATTGTTAAAGAGCTCTTGTCTGATAATATTGATGGGCATGTTATTCAGTTCTGCGGTGAAACTGCTAGAATTGCTAAACCTTGTGCTAAAGATAAACATAGACCTGTGGTAGGCGTCCCTGTTATTTCTGTTAAAATAGGAGATCATTGTTATCATGGCTTATGTGATATGGGTGCTAGTGATAGTGTTATACCTTATGACTTGTATAAAGAAATCAAACATGAAATTGCACCTGCTGAGTTAGAAGATATTGATGTCACAATTAAACTTGCTAATAGAGATATTATTTCAGCAATGGGAATTGTTAGAGATGTTGAAGTCTTGTGCGGGAAAACTAAATATCCTGCTGATTTTCTTGTTCTTAGTTCTCCACAAGATAGCTTTTGTCCCATTATATTTGGTAGACCCTTCTTGAATATAGTTAATGCTAGGATAGACTGCGAAAAGAATGTTGTTACTATTGGCTTGGATGATATGACTCATGAGTTTAATTTCTCTAAATTTAGTAAACAACACCGTGAAGAAGAATTTCCTAGTAAGGATGAAATTATTGGTCTTGCTTCTATTGCCGTACCTCCTAATGATCCTTTAGAACAATATTTGCTAGACCATGAGAATGATATGTTTATGAATGAAAGAAGGGAAATAGATGAAGTATTATTTAAACAAGAACCTATGCTAAAACACAATTTGCCTGTTGAAATCCTAGGGGATCCTCCTCCACCTAAGGGTGATCCCGTGTTTGAGCTTAAACCGTTGCCTGATAATCTTAAATATGCTTATCTTGATGAAAAGAAGATATATCATGTTATTATTAGTGCTAACCTTTCAGAGCATGAAGAAGAAATATTATTGAAAACTCTGAAGAAGCATCGTGCTGCTATTGGATATACTCTTGATGATCTTAAGGGCATTAGTCCCACTCTATGTCAACATAAAATAAATTTGGAAGCAGATGCCAAACCAGTTCGTGATCCTCAACGACGTCTGAATCCTAAAATGAAAGAAGTGGTAAGAAAAGAAATACTAAAGCTTATGGAGGCAGGTATAATTTATCCCGTTGCTGATAGTCAGTGGGTAAGTCCTGTTCATTGTGTCCCTGAGAAGGGAGGTATTACTATTGTTCCTAATGATAAAGATGAATTGATTCCACTAAGAATTATTACCGGTTATAGGATGGTAATTGATTTCCGCAAATTAAATAATGCTACTAAGAAAGAGCATTACCCCTTACCTTTTATCGATCAAATGCTAGAAAGATTATGCAAACATACACATTACTGCTTTCTAGATGGTTATTCTGGTTTCTCTCAAATACACGTGTCGGCTAAAGATCAATCAAAGACTACTTTTACATGCCCTTTTGGTACTTTTGCTTATAGACGTATGCCTTTTGGTTTATGTAATGCACCTGCTACCTTTCAAAGATGCATGATGGCTATATTCTCTGACTTTTGTGAAAAGATTTGTGAGGTTTTCATGCATGACTTTTCTGTCTATGGATCTTCTTTTGATGATTGCTTGAGCAATCTTGATCGAGTTTTGCAGAGATGTGAAGAAACTAATCTTGTCTTGAATTGGGAAAAGTGCCACTTTATGGTTAATGAAGGTATTGTCTAGGGGCATAAAGTTTCTGAAAGAGGTATTAAAGTTGATAAAGCCAAGGTTGATGCTACTGAAAATATGCCATGTCCCAAGGACATCAAAGGTATAAGAAGTTTCCTTGGTCACGCCGGATTTTATAGGAGGTTCATTAAGGACTTCTCAAAAATTTCTCGGCCTCTGACTAATTTATTACAAAAAGATATACCGTTAGTCTTTGATGATGATTGTGTAGAAGCATTTGAAATACTAAAGAAAGCATAATTAAATGTTATCCATTATGCTAGTAAGACTCTAGACAATGCTCAAAGAAATTATGCTACTACTGAAAAAGAACTTTTAGCAATTGTATTTGCTTGTGATAAGTTCAGACCTTATATTATTGATTCTAAAGTAACTATACACACTAATCATGCTGCTATTAAATATCTTATGGAGAAGAAAGATGCTAAACCTAGACTTATTAGATGGGTTCTCTTGCTACAAGAATTTGATTTGCATATTGTTGATAGAAAAGGTGCTGAGAACCCCGTTGCAGACAACTTATCTAGGTAAGAGAATGTTCTTGATGTTGGGTTTCGTAGTAATTTCAAAAAAATTCCTACGCACACGCAAGATCATGGTGATGCATAGCAACGAGAGGGGAGAGTGTTGTCTACGTACCCACGCAGACCGACTGCGGAAGCGTTGACACAACATAGAGGAAGTAGTCGTACGTCTTCACGATCCGACCGATCCAAGCACCGTTACTCCGACACCTCCGAGTTCTTAGCACACGTACAGCTCGATGACGATCCCCAGGCATCGATCCAGCAAAGCGTCGGGGAGGAGTTCCGTCAGCATGACGGCATGGTGACGATCTTGATGTTCTATCGACGCAGGGCTTCGCCTAAGCACTACAACGATATGACCGAGGTGGAATATGGTGGCAGGGGGCACCGCACACGGCTAAGGAACGATCTCAAGGATCAACTTGTGTGTCTAGAGGTGCCCCCTGCCTCCGTATATAAAGGAGCCAAGGGGGAGGGGGCCGCCGGCCAGGAGGAGGGCGCAGGAGGAGTCCTACTCCTTCCGGGAGTAGGACTCCCCCCCCAATCCTAGTTGGACTAGGATTCCCCGAGGGGGAAAGAGAGAGAGGGGGGCCGGCCACCTCTCCTAGTCCTAATAGGACTAGGGGAGGGGGCAGGCGCGCGGCCATCTTGGGCTGCCCCTTTCTCCTTTCCACTAAAGCCCATTAAGGCCCATATGGCTCCCGGGGGGTTCCGGTAACCTCCCGGTACTCCGGTAAAATCCCGATTTCACCCGGAACACTTCCGATGTCCAAATATAGGCTTCCAATATATCAATCTTTATGTCTCGACCATTTCGAGACTCCTCGTCATGTCCGTGATCACATCCGGCACTCCGAACTAACTTCGGTACATCAAAATGTATAAACTCATAATAACTGTCATCGTAACGTTAAGCGTGCGGACCCTACGGTTCGAGAATAATGTAGACATGACTGAGACACATCTCCGGTCAATAACCAATAGCGGGACCTGGATGCCCATATTGGCTCCTACATATTCAACGAAGATCTTTATCGGTCAGACCGCATAACAACATACGTTGTTCCCTTTGTCATCGGTATGTTACTTGCCCGAGATTCGATCGTTGATATCAATACCTAGTTCAATCTCGTTACCGGCAAGTCTCTTTACTCGTTCCATAATACATCATCCCGTAACTAACTCATTAGTTGCAATGCTTGCAAGGCTTATGTGATGTGCATTACCGAGAGGGCCCAGAGATACCTCTCCGACATTCGGAGTGACAAAACCTATCTCGAAATACGCCAACCCAACATGTACCTTCGGAGACACCTGTAGTACTCCTTTATAATCACCCAGTTACGTTGTGACATTTGGTAGTACCCAAAGTGTTCCTCCGGTAAACGGGAGTTGCATAATCTCATAGTCATAGGAACATGTATAAGTCATGAAGAAAGCAATAGCAACATACTAAACGATCGGGTGCTAAGCTAATGGAATGGGTCATGTCAATCAAATCATTCAACTAATGATGTGACCTTGTTAATCAAATAACAACACTTTGTTCATGGTTAGGAAACATAACCATCTTTGATTAACGAGCTAGTCAAGTAGAGGCATACTAGTGACACTCTGTTTGTCTATGTATTCACACATGTATTATGTTTCCGGTTAATACAATTCTAGCATGAATAATAAACATTTATCATGATATAAGGAAATAAATAATAACTTTATTATTGCCTCTAGGGCATATTTCCTTCAGTCTCCCACTTGCACTAGAGTCAATAATCTAGATTATACAGTAATGATTCTAACACCCATGGAGCCTTGGTGTTGATCATGTTTTGCTCGTGGAAGAGGCTTAGTCGACGGATCTGCAACATTCAGATCCGTATGTATCTTACAAATCTCTATGTCTCCCACCTGGACTAGATCCCGGATGGAATTGAAGCGTCTCTTGATGTGCTTGGTTCTCTTGTGAAATCTGGATTCCTTTGCCAAGGCAATTGCACCAGTATTGTCACAAAAGATTTTCATTGGACCCGATGCACTAGGTATGACACCTAGATCGGATATGAACTCCTTCATCCAGACTCCTTCGTTCGCTGCTTCTGAAGCAGCTATGTACTCCGCTTCACATGTAGATCCCGCTACGACGCTTTGTTTAGAACTGCACCAACTGACAGCTCCACCGTTTAATGTAAACACGTATCCGGTTTGCGATTTAGAATCGTCCGGATTAGTGTCAAAGCTCGCATCAACGTAACCTTTTACGATGAGCTCTTTGTCACCTCCATATACGAGAAACATATCCTTAGTCCTTTTCAGGTATTTCAGGATGTTCTTGACCGCTGTCCAGTGATCCACTCCTGGATTACTGTGGTAACTCCCTGCTAAACTTATAGCAAGGCAAACATCAGGTCTGGTACACAGCATTGCATACATGATAGAGCCTATGGCTGAAGCATAGGGAACATCTTTCATTTTCTCTCTATCTTCTGCAGTTGTCGGGCATTGAGTCTGACTCAACTTCACACCTTGTAACACAGGCAAGAACCCTTTCTTTGCTTGATCCATTTTGAACTTCTTCAAAATCTTGTCAAGGTATGTGCTTTGTGAAAGTCCAATTAAGCGTCTTGATCTATCTCTATAGATCTTTATGCCTAATATGTAAGCAGCTTCACCGAGGTCTTTCATTGAAAAACTCTTATTCAAGTATCCCTTTATGCTATCCAGAAATTCTATATCATTTCCAATTAGTAATATGTCATCCACATATAATATCAGAAATGCCACAGAGCTCCCACTCACTTTCTTGTAAATACAGGCTTCTCCGAAAGTCTGTATAAAACCAAATGCTTTGATCACACTATCAAAGCGTTTATTCCAACTCCGAGAGGCTTGCACCAGTCCATAAATGGATCGCTGGAGCTTGCACACTTTGTTAGCTCCCTTTGGATCGACAAAACCTTCTGGTTGCATCATATACAACTCTTCTTCCAGAAATCCATTCAGGAATGCAGTTTTGACATCCATTTGCCAAATTTCATAATCATAAAATGCGGCAATTGCTAACATGATTCGGACAGACTTAAGCATCGCTACGGGTGAGAAGGTCTCATCGTAGTCAACCCCTTGAACTTGTCGAAAACCTTTTGCGACAAGTCGAGCTTTGTAGACAGTAACATTACCGTCAGCGTCAGTCTTCTTCTTGAAGATCCATTTATTCTCAATCGCTTGCCGATCATCGGGCAAGTCAACCAAAGTCCATACTTTGTTCTCATACATGGATCCCATCTCAGATTTCATGGCTTCAAGCCATTTTGCGGAATCTGGGCTCACCATCGCTTCTTCATAGTTTGTAGGTTCATCATGATCTAGTAGCATGACTTCCAGAACAGGATTACCGTACCACTCTGGCGCGGATCTCACTCTGGTTGATCTACGAGGTTCAGTAGTATCTTGATCTGAAGTTTCATGATCATTATCATTAGCTTCCTCACTAACTGGTGTAGGTGTCACTAAAACAGTTTTCTGTGATGTACTACTTTCCAGTAAGGGAGCAGGTACAGTTACCTCGTCAAGTTCTACTTTCCTCCCACTCACTTCTTTCGAGAGAAACTCCTTCTCTAGAAAGTTTCTGAATTTAGCAACAAAAGTCTTGCCTTCGGATCTGTGATAGAAGGTGTATCCAATAGTTTCCTTTGGATATCCTATGAAGACACATTTCTCCGATTTGGGTTCGAGCTTATCAGGTTGAAGCTTTTTCACATAAGCATCGCAGCCCCAAACTTTCAGAAACGACAACTTTGGTTTCTTGCCAAACCACGGTTCATAAGGCGTCGTCTCAACGGATTTTGATGGTGCCCTATTTAACGTGAATGCGGCCGTCTCTAGAGCGTATCCCCAAAACGATAGCGGTAAATCAGTAAGAGACATCATAGATCACACCATATCTAGTAAAGTACGATTACGACGTTCAGACACACCATTACGCTGTGGTGTTCCGGGTGGCGTGAGTTGCGAAACTATTCCACAATTTTTCAAATGTACACCAAACTCGTAACTCAAATATTCTCCTCCACGATCAGATCGTAGAAACTTTATTTTCTTGTTACGATGATTTTCAACTTCACTCTGAAATTCTTTGAACTTTCAAATGTTTCAGACTTGTGTTTCATTAAGTAGATATACCCATATCTGCTTAAGTCATCTGTGAAGGTGAGAAAATAACGATATCCGCCACGAGCCTCAATATTTATCGGACCACATACATCTGTATGTACGATTTCCAACAAATCTGTTGCTCTCTCCATAGTACCGGAGAACGGTGTTTTAGTCATCTTGCCCATGAGGCACGGTTCGCAAGTACCAAGTGATTCATAATCAAGTGGTTCCAAAAGTCCATCAGTATGGAGTTTCTTCATGCGCTTTACACCGATATGACCTAAACGGCAGTGCCACAAATAAGTTGCACTATCATTATCAACTCTGCATCTTTTGGCTTCAACATTATGAATATGTGTATTACTACTATCGAGATTCAATAAGAATAGACCACTCTTCAAGGGTGCATGACCATAAAAGATATTACTCATATAAATAGAACAACCATTGTTCTCTGATTTAAATGAATAACCGTCTCGCATTAAACAAGATCCAGATATAATGTTTATGCTCAACGCTGGCACCAAATAACAATTATTTAGGTCTAATACTAATCCCGAAGGTATATGTAGAGGTAGCGTGCCGACCGCGATCACATCGACTTTGGAACCGTTTCCCACGTGCATCGTCACCTCGTCCTTAGCCAATCTTCGCTTAATCTGTAGTCCCAGTTTCGAGTTGCAAATATTAGCAACAGAACTAGTATCAAATACCCAGGTGCTACTGCGAGCATTGGTAAGGTACACATCAATAACATGTATATCACATATACCTTTGTTCACCTTGCCATCCTTCTTATCCGCCAAATACTTGGGGCAGTTCCACTTCTAGTGACCAGTCTGCTTGCAGTAGAAGCACTCAGTTTCAGACTTGGGTTTCTTCTCTTGAGCAGCAACTTGCTTGCCGTTCTTCTTGAAGTTCCCCTTCTTCTTCCCTTTGCCCTTTCTCTTGAAACTAGTGGTCTTATTGACCATCAACACTTGATTCTCCTTCTTGATTTCTACCTCCGCAGCTTTCAGCATTGCGAAGAGCTCGCGGAATAGTCTTGTTCATCCCTTGCATATTATAGTTCATCACGAAGCTCTTGTAGCTTGGTGGCAGTGATTGGAGAATTCTGTCAATGACGCAATCATCTGGAAGATTAACTCCCAATTGAATCAAGTGATTATTATACCCAGACATTTTGAGTATATGCTCACTGACAGAACTGTTCTCCTCCATCTTGCAGCTATAGAACTTATTGGAGACTTTATATCTCTCAATCCGGGCATTTGCTTGAAATATTAACTTCAACTCCTGGAACATCTCATATGCTCCATGACGTTCAAAACGTCGTTGAAGTCCCGATTCTAAGCCGTAAAGCATGGCACACTGAACTATCGAGTAGTCATCAGCTTTGCTCTGCCAGACATTCATAACATCTGGGGTTGCTCCAGCAGCAGGCCTGGCACCCAGCGGTGCTTCCAGGACGTAATTCTTCTGTGCAGCAATGAGGATAATCCTCAAGTTACGGACCCAGTCCGTGTAATTGCTACCATCATCTTTCAACTTTGCTTTCTCAAGGAACGCATTAAAATTCAACGGAACAACAGCACGAGCCATCTATCTACAATCAACATAAACAAGCAAGATACTATCAGGGACTAAGTTCATGATAAATTTAAGTTCAATTAATCATATTACTACTCCCACTTAGATAGACATCCCTCTAATCCTCTAAGCGATCACGTGATCCAAATCAACTAAACCATGTCCGATCATCACATGAGATGGAGTAGTTTCATTGGTGAACATCACTATGTTGATCATATCTACTATATGATTCACGCTCGACCTTTCGGTCTCCGTGTTCCGAGGCCATATATGTATATGCTTGGCTCGTCAAGTATAACCTGAGTATTCCGCGTGTGCAACTGTTTTGCACCCGTTGTATTTGAACGTAGAGCCTATCACACCCAATCATCACGTGGTGTCTCAGCACGAAGAACTTTCGCAACGGTGCATACTCAGGGAGAACACTTCTTGATAATTTAGTGAGAGATCATCTTATAATGCTACCGTCAATCAAAGCAATATAAGATGCATAAAAGATAAACATCACATGCAATCAATATAAGTGATATGATATGGCCATCATCATCTTGTGCCTGTGATCTCCATCTCCGAAGCACCGTCATGATCACCATCGTCACCGGCGTGACACCTTGATCTCCATCGTAGCATCGTTGTCGTCTCGCCAATCTTATGCTTCTACGACTATCACTACCGCTTAGTAATAAAGTAAAGCATTACATCACGATTGCATTGCATACAATAAAGCGACAACCATATGGCTCCTGCCAGTTGCCGATAACTCGGTTACAAAACATGATCATCTCATACAATAAAATTTAGCATCATGTCTTGGCCATATCACATCACAACATGCCCTGCAAAAACAAGTTAGACGTCCTCTACTTTGTTGTTGCAAGTTTTACGTGGCTGCTACGGGCTTAAGTAAGAACCAATCTCACCTACGCATCAAAACCACAACGATAGTTTGTCAAATAGACTCCGTTTTAACCTTCGCAACGACCGGGCGTAGACACACTCGGTTCAACTAAAGTTGGAGAGACAGTCGCCCGCAACCTATGTGCAAAGCACGTCGGGAGAACCGGTCTCGCGTAAGCATACGCGTAATGTTGGTCCGGGTCGTCTCGTCCAACAATACCGCCAAGCCAAAGTATGACATGCTGGTAGGCAGTATGACTTATATCGCCCACAACTCACTTGTGTTCTACTCGTGCATATAACATCAAACCATAAAACCTGGCTCTGATACCACTGTTGGGTTTCGTAGTAATTTCAAAAAAATTCCTACGCACACGCAAGATCATGGTGATGCATAGCAACAAGAGGGGAGAGTGTTGTCTACGTACCCATGCAGACCGACTACGGAAGCCTTGAGACAACATAGAGGAAGTAGTCGTACGTCTTCACGATCCGACCGATCCAAGCACCGTTACTCCGGCACCTTCGAGTTCTTAGCACACGTACAGCTCGATGACGATCCCCGGGCTCCGATCCAGTAAAGCGTCGGGGAGGAGTTCCGTCAGCACGACGGCGTGGTGACGATCTTGATGTTCTACTGACGCAGGGCTTCGCCTAAGCACTACAACGATATGACCGAGGTGGAATATGGTGGCAGGGGGCACCGCACACGGCTAAGGAACGATCTCAAGGATCAACTTGTGTGTCTAGAGGTGCCCCCTGCCTCCGTATATAAAGGAGCCAAGGGGGAGGGGGCCGCCGGCCAGGAGGAGGGCGCAGGAGGAGTCCTACTCCTTCCGGGAGTAGGATTCCCCCCCCCCAATCCTAGCTGGACTAGGATTCCCCGAGGGGGAAAGAGAGAGAGGGGGGCCGGCCACCTCTCCTAGTCCTAATAGGACTAGGGGAGGGGGGAGGCGCGCGGCCATCTTGGGCTGCCCCTTTCTCCTTTCCACTAAAGCCCATTAAGGCCCATATGGCTCCCGGGGGGTTTCGGTAACCTCCCGGTACTCCGGTAAAATCCCGATTTCACCCGGAACACTTCCGATGTCCAAATATAGGCTTCCAATATATCAATCTTTATGTCTCGACCATTTTGAGACTCCTCGTCATGTCCGTGATCACATCCGGCACTCCGAACTAACTTCGGTACATCAAAATGTATAAACTCATAATAACTATCATCGTAACGTTAAGCGTGCGGACCCTATGGTTCGAGAATAATGTAGACATGACTGAGACACATCTTCGGTCAATAACCAATAGCGGGACCTGGATGCCCATATTGGCTCCTACATATTCAACGAAGATCTTTATCGGTCAGACCGCATAACAACATATGTTGTTCCCTTTGTCATCGGTATGTTACTTGCCCGAGATTCGATCGTCGGTATCCAATACCTAGTTCAATCTTGTTACTGGCAAGTCTCTTTACTCGTTCCGTAATACATCATCCCGCAACTAACTCATTAGTTGCAATGCTTGCAAGGCTTATCTGATGTGCATTGCCGAGAGGGCCCAGAGATACCTCTCCGACATTCGGAGTGACAAAACCTAATCTCGAAATACGCCAACCCAACATGTACCTTCGGAGACACCTGTAGTACTCCTTTATAATCACCCAGTTACGTTGTGACGTTTGGTAGTACCCAAAGTGTTCCTCCGGTAAACGGGAGTTGCATAATCTCATAGTCATAGGAACATGTATAAGTCATGAAGAAAGCAATAGCAACATACTAAACAATCGGGTGCTAAGCTAATGGAATGGGTCATGTCAATCAGATCATTCAACTAATGATGTGACCTCGTTAATCAAATAAAAACACTTTGTTCATGGTTAGGAAACATAACCATCTTTGATTAACGAGCTAGTCAAGTAAAGGCATACTAGTGACACTTTGTTTGTCTATGTATTCACACATGTATTATGTTTCCGGTTAATACAATTCTAGCATGAATAATAAAAATTTATCATGATATAAGGAAATAAATAATAACTTTATTATTGCCTCTAGGGCATATTTCCTTCACTTGATGACCCACTACCTATTGATGATAGCTTTCCTGATGAACAATTAAATGTCATAAGTACTTCTCGTAGTACCCCTCGGTATGCTGATTATGCTAATTGCATAGTTGCTAAATTTATACCACCTAGCTTCACATACCAACAAAACAAAAAGTTCTTCTATGATTTGAGACATTACTTTTGGGATGACCCACATCTTTATAAGGAAGGAGTAGATGGTGTTATTAGACATTGTGTACCTGAGCATGAACAGGAACAGATCCTACGCAAGTGCCACTCCGAAACTTATGGAGGACACCACGCAGGAGATAGAACTGCGCATAAGGTATTGCAATCCGGTTTTTATTGGCCTACTCTCTTGAAGGATGCCCGTTAGTTTGTCCTTTCTTGTGATGAATGTCAAAGAATTGGTAATATTAGTAGACGTCAAGAAATGCCTATGAATTATTCACTTGTTATTGAACCGTTTCATGTTTGGGGCTTTGATTATATGGGACCTTTTCCTGCCTCTAATGGATATACACATATTTTAGTTGCTGTTGATTATGTTGCTAAGTGGGTAGAAGCTATTCCAACTAGTAGTGTTGATCATAACACTTCTATTAAAATGCATAAAGAAGTTATTTTTCCTAGGTTTGGAGTCCCTAGATATTTAATGACTGATGGTGGTTCACATTTTATTCATGGTGCTTTTCGTAAAATGCTTGCTAAATATGACGTTAATCATAGAATTGCATCTCCGTATCACCCACAGTCTAGTGGTCAAGTAGAATTGAGTACTAGAGAACTCAAATTAAGTTTGCAAAAGACTGTCAATAGGTCTAGAAAGAATTGGTCAAAGAAACTTGATGATGCATTATGGGCCTATAGAACTGCATATAAAAATCCTATGGGTATGTCTCCGTATAAAATGGTATATGGAAAAGCATGTCACTTACCTCTCGAACTAGCACATAAGGCATATTGGGCTATCAAAGAGCTCAACTATTATTTCAAACTTGCCGGTGAAAAGAGGCTATTTGATATTAGCTCACTTGATGAATGGAGAACCCAACCTTATGAAAATGCCAAGTTGTTTAAAGAAAAGGTTAAAATATGGCATGACAAAAGCATACAAAAGCGTGAGTTTAATGTAGGTGATTATGTATTGCTATACAACTCTCGTTTAAGATTTTATTTGCAGGGAAACTTCTCTCTAAATGGGAAGGCCCCTATGTTATCGATGAGGTCTATCATTCCGGTGCCATAAAAACCAACAACTTCGAAGGCACAAAACCGAAGGTGGTAAACGGTCAAAGAATCAAACACTATATCTCATGTAATCCCATAAATGTTGAAACCAATATCATTGAAGCCGTAACCCCGGAGGAATACATAAGGGACACTTTCCAGAACATTTCAGACTCTGAAAAGGAATAGGTATGTGGTACGGTAAGTAAACCGACTCCAAAACAATTTTTAAGGCAATATTTCTCCGTTTTGGAATATTTAGAAAAATAGAAAATTAATTAGCAGTCCGGGAAATACACGAGGGCCCCACGAGGGTGGAGGGCGCGCCCCCTACCTCGTGAGCTCCTCGTGTGCCTTCCGGACTCCATTTTCTTGCACGATACGTATTTTGGTCGGTAAAAATTCATTATATAATCTCCCAGAGGTTTGGACTCCCATATCACGCAAAAATCCCTTGTCTTTGTTTTGAGCTGTCCTGCTGCAGACAGAGCAACATGTCGTCCCAGGACTCAGAAGGAGAAAGCTATGTGGCTGATTACCTTGCAGATCCTAAGGTTTATGGGGATGTGGAGCATTGTGGTTGGACTACGGAAGAAGAAGACTATGAACCCAAGAGAAAGGAGGAGACGAGCTCAAATGAAGATGAAGTCCCACTACCTCAACCCGGGGACATGCATGTGGAGTTCAAAAAGTCAAGCCTCCCAGATAGGGTAAAGGAACCTAAGATCGAGTTTATCCCTTTTTGCCTCTTGCAAGAGAACAAGCAGGAACTATGCAAAAAGATACTAAGCTTGGAGCAGGAGATCGAGGACCAAAGGGACCAAAATTCTATCCTCAAACACAAATTAAAGAAGAAGCCTATGCCATCAACAAAATCACCACCGTCTCCTCCAACAAAGAAGAATTGAGTATCTGGGTATGGGCACTCCACTTGGCAACTGCCAAGCTTGGGGGAGTGCCCCGGTATCGTATCACCATCACCTTTATCTTTACCGTTTTCCTTAGTTCGATCCTATTAGTAGTATTTTGATCTAGTAGAATAAAGTTTATGGCATGATCTAGTTTTGCTTTATTATCCTTCTATGTAATTGAGTCTGTGAGCTATATAATAAAGATTAGTGTTGAGTCAAGGGCTTGATCATTTTGCCATGATCCGAAGTGAATAAAAGAAAAGAGAAAGAAATAAAAAGAAACAAAGAGATCATATGGATCTCATGGAGAGTAATGAGCTCACGTAGAAAAAGTATGATGAATAAAAGTTGTTGAAAGTTGACAAGCATAGTTTTGGTCATCGTTGCAATTAATAGGAAGTAATAAAGAAAGAGAGGTCTTCACATATAGATACACTATCGTGGACATATTTTATGATTGTGAGCACTCATTAAAATATGACATGCTAAAGAGTTGACATTGGACAAGGAAGACAATGTAATGGGTTATGTTTTCTTACATCTGAGATAAATTATATTGTCTTGGATCCTCCAACATGTTGAGCTTGCCTTTCCCCCTCATGCTAGCCAAATTCTCAGCACCAAGTAGAGATACTACTTGTGCTTCCAAATACCCTTAAACCAGTTTTGCCATGAGAGTCCACCATACCTACCTATGGATTGAGTAAGATCCCTCAAGTAAGTTGTCATCGGTGCAAAGCAATAAAAATTGATCTCTAAATATGTCTGATTGATTGGTGTGGGAGAAATAAGCTTTATACGATCTTGTGATGTGGAAGTAATAAAAGCGATAGACTGCATAATAAAGGTTCATATCACAAGGGGCAATATAAAGTGACGTTCTTTCGCATTAAGATTTTGTGCATCCAACCATAAAAGCGCATGACAACCTCTGCTTCCCTCTGTGAAGGGCCTATCTTTTATCATTATCTTCTACCTTATGCAAAAGTCATGGTGATCTTCACCCTTCCTTTTTACATTTTACCCTTTGGCAAGCACAATATGTTGGAAAGATCCCGGTATATATGGCTAATTGGATGTGGGTTTTCATGAACTATTACTGTTGACATTACCCTTGAGGTAAAACGTTGGGAGGCAAGACTATAAGCCCCTATCTTTCTCTGTGTCCGATTAAAACTCCACACCCATAACTATTGCGTGAGTGTTAGCAATTGTGCAAGATTATATGATAGTTGAGTATGTGGACTTGCTAAAAAGCTCTTACACATTGACTCTTTCCTATGTTATGATAAATTGCAATTGCTTCAATGACCGAGATTGTAGTTTGTTAGTTTTCAATGAAGTTTACAATTCATACTTGATATTGTGATTGAATTATTACTCTAGCATTAGAGATCATATGACAAAATTTATATAAGTTGCTGTTATAAGAATGATCATGATGCCCACATGTCCGTATTTTATTTTTATCGACACCTTCATCTCTAAACATGTGGACATATTTTTCGATTTCGGCTTTTCGCTTGAGGACAAGCAAGGTCTAAGCTTGGGGGAGTTGATACGTCCATTTTGCATCATGCTTTTATATCAATATTTATTGCATTATGGGCTGTTATTTCACACTATGTCACAATACTTATGGCTATTCTCTCTTATTTTACATGGTTTACATAAGGAGGGAGAATGCCGGCAGCTGGAATTCTGGGCTGGAAAAGGAGCAAATATTAGAGACCTATTCTGCACAACTCCAAAAGTCATGAAACTCCCCGGAACACCTTATAATAAATAATGAAAAATCCTCGCCAAAGATGAAGACCAGGGGGCCCACACCCTTCTCACGAGGGTGGGGGCGCCCCCCTTAGGGCATGCCCCCCTACCTCGTGGGCCCCCTGGTGGCTCTCCGATGACAATCTTCTCCTATATGAAGTCTTTCGTCGAGAAAAAAATAAGAAGCAACCTTTCGGGACGAAACTCCTCCGCCACGAGGCGGAACCTTGGCGGATCCAATCTAGAGCTCCGGCAGAGCTGTTCTGCCGGGGAAACTTCCCTCCCGGAGGGGGAAATCATCGCCATCGTCATCACCAACGCTCCTCTCATCGGGAGAGGGTAATCTCCATCAACATCTTCATCAGCACCATCCCATCTCAAAACCCTAGTTCATCTCTTGTATCCAATTCTTGTCTCCAAGTCCGGGATTGGTGCTAGCAGGTTGCTAGTAGTGTTAATTACTCCTTGTAGTTGATGCTAGTTGGTTTAATTGGTGGAAGATCATATGTTCAGATCCTATATGCATATTATTACCCCTCTGATTATGAACATGAATATGCTTTATGAGTAGTTACGTTTGTTCCTGAGGACAAGGGAGAAGTCTTGCTATTAGTAGTCATGTGAATTTGGTATTCGTTCGATATTTTGATAAAATGTATGTTGTCTAGCCTCTAGTGGTGTTATGTGAACGTCGACTACATAACACTTCACCATTATTTGGGCCTAGAGGAAGGCATTGGGAAGTAATAAGTAGATGATGGGTTGCTAGAGTGACAGAAGCTTAAACCCTAGTTTATGCGTTGCTCGTAAGGGGCTGATTTGGATCCATATGTTTCATGCTATGGTTAGGTTTACCTTAATACTTTTGTTGTAGTTGCGGAAGCTTGCAATAGAGGTTAATCATAAGTGGGATGCTTGTTCAAGTAAGAACAGCACTGCTACGTCTTAAGCTTGCGTTGGTTTTCCCCGAAGAGGAAGGGATGATACAGTAGAGTAGCGTAAGTATTTCCCTCAGTTTTTGAGAACCAAGCTATCAATCCAGTAGGATCCCACGCTCAAGTCCCTCGTACCTGCACAAAGCGATAGCTACTCGCAACCAACACGATTAGGGGTTGTCAAGCCCTTCACGGTCACTTACGAGAGTGAGATCTGATAGATATAATATTTTTGGTATTTTTGGTATAAAGATGCATAGTAAAAAGTAAAGGCAAAGGTAAAAAGCAAAGCAAGATTAAAGTAATGGAGATTGATATGATGAGAATAGACCCAGGGGCCATAGGTTTCACTAGTGGCTTCTCTCAAGAGCATAAGTATTCTACGATGGGTGAACAAATTACTGTTGAGAAATTGACAGAATTGAGCATAGTTATGAGAATATCTAGGCATGATCATGTATATAGGCATCACGTCCGTGACAAGTAGATCGAAACAATTCTGCATCTACTACTATTACTCCACTCATCGACCGCTATCCAGCATGCATGTAGAGTATTAAGATAAAAACAGAGTAACGCCTTAAGCAAGATGACATGATGTAGAGAGATAAATTCATGCAATATGAAATAAACCCCATCTTATTATCCTCGATGGCAACGATACAATACGTGCCTTGCTGCCCCTTCTGTCACTGGGTAAGGACACCGCAAGATCGAACCCAAAGCTAAGCACTTCTCCCATGGCAAGAACTACCAATCTAGTTGGCCAAACCAAACGGATAATTCAAAGAGACTTGCAAAGATAACCAATCATACATAAAAGATTTCAGAGAAGATTCAAATATTATTCATAGATACACTTGATCATAAACCCACAATTCATCGGTCTCAACAAACACACCGCAAAAAGAAGATTACATCGAATAGATCTCCACAAGAGAGGGGGAGAACTTTGTATTGAGATTCAAAGAGAGAGAAGAAGTCATCTAGCTACTAACTATGGACCCGAAGGTCTGAGGTAAACTACTCACACTTCATCGGAGAAGCTATGATGATGTAGAAGCCCTCCGTGATGGCGGCCCTCTTTCGGCGGAGCTCCGGAACAGGCCCCAAGATGGGATCTCGTGGATACAGAAAGTTGCAGCGGTGGAATTAGGTTTTTGGCTCATGTTCTGATCGTTTGGGGGTACGTGTGTATATATAGGAGGAAGAAGTACGCCGGAGGAGCAACGAGGGGCCCACGAGGCAGGGGGGCGTGCCCTAGGGGGGCGCCCCCACCCTCATGACCGCCTCTTTTGTTCCTTGGAGCAGGGTCCAAGTCTCCTGGATCACGTTCGGTGAGAAAATCACGTTCCCGAAGATTTTATTCCGTTTGGACTCCGTTTGATATTCCGTTTATCCAAAACACTGAAATAGGCAAAAAAACAGCAATTCTGGGCTGGGACTCCGGTTAATAGGTTAGTCCCAAAAATAATATAAAAGTGGAAAATAAAGCCCAATATAGTCCAAAACAGTAGATAATATAGCATGGAGCAATCAAAAATTATAGATACGTTGGAGACGTATCAGGCATCCCCAAGCTTAATTCCTGCTCGTCCTCGAGTAGGTAAATGATAAAAAGAGAATTTTTGATGTGGAGTGCTACTTGGCATAATTTCAATGTAAATCTTCTTAATTGTGGTATGAATATTCTGATTAGAAAGATTCAAGACAAAAGTTTATATTGACATAAAAAATAATAATACTTCAAGCATACTAATAAAGCAATTATGTCTTCTCAAAATAACATGGCCAAAGAAATTTATCCCTACAAAATCATATAGTCTGGCTATGCTCCATCTTCACCACACAGAGTATTTAAATCATGCACAACCCCAATGACAAGCCAAGCAATTGTTTCATACTCTAACTTTTTCAAAACTTTTTCAATCTTCACGCAATACATGAGCATGAGCCATGGATATAGCACTATAGGTGGAATAGAATGGTGGTTGTGGAGAAGACAAAAAGGAGAAGATGGTCTCACATCAACTAGGCATATCAACGGGCTATGGAGATGCCCATCAATAGATATCAATGTGAGTGAGTAGGGATTGCCATGCAACGGATGCACTGGAGCTATAAGTATATGAAAGCTCAAAAAGAAACTAAGTGGGTGTGCATCCAACTTGCTTACTCATGAAGACCTAGGGCAATTTTTGAGGAAGCCCATCATTGGAATATACAAGCCAAGTTCTATAATGAAAGATTCCCACTAGTATATGAAAGTGATAACATGAGAGACTCTCTACTATGAAGATCATGGTGCTACTTTGAAGCACAAGTGTGGTAAAAGGATAGTAACATTGTCCCTTCTCTCTTTTTCTCTCATCATTTTTTTATATATTATTATTTTTTGTTTGGGCCTTTTCTCTTTTTTATGGCCTCTTTTATTTGGGCTTCTTTGGCCTCTTTTATTTATTTATTTTTCGTCCGGAGTCTCATCCCGACTTATGGTGGAATCATAGTCTCCATCATTCTTTCCTCACTGGGACAATGCTCTAATAATGATGATCATCACACTTTTATTTCTCTTATAACTCAACAATTACAACTCGATACTTAGAACAAAATATGACTCTATGTGAATGCATCCGGCGGTGTACCGGGATATGCAATATGACAATGATGAATGTGTCATGAACGGAACGGTGGAAAGTTGCATGGCAATATATCTCAGAATGGCTATGGAAATGCCATAATAGGTAGGTATGGTGGTTGTTTTGAGGAAGGTATAAGGTAGGTGTATGATACCGGCGAAAGGTGCGCGGTATTAGAGAGGCTAGCAAAGGTGGAAGGGTGAGAGTGCGTATAATCCATGGACTCAACATTAGTCATAAAGAACTCATATACTTATTGCAAAAATCTAGAAGTTATCAAAGCAAAGTATTACGCACATTCTCCTAGGGGGATAGATTGGTAGGAAAAGACCGTCGCTTGTCCCCGACCACCACTCATAAGGAGGACAATCAATAAATAAACCATGCTCTGACTTCATCACATAACAGTTCACCATACGTGCATGCTACGGGAATCACAAACCTTAACACAAGTATTCTTTAAATTCACAACTACGCAACTAGCATGGCTTTAATATTATCACCTCCATATCTCAAAACAATTATCATGTTTCAATATTTTCTTAGAATTCAACACAATCAAAAGAAAGTTTCACAAATCTTGAATACCAAGCATGTTATTATTAAGCAAATTACCATGCTATTAAGAGACTCTCAAAATAATTTAAGTGAAGCATGAGAGATCAATAGTTTATTTAAAACAAATCCACCACCATGCTCTAAAAGATCTAAGTGAAGCACAAAGAGCAAAATTATAATGCTCAAAATATATAAGTGAAGCACATAGAGAAAAACTACTTAGCTCAAAAGATATAAGTGAAGCACATAGAGTATTCTATCAAATTTTAATTCATGCATGGCTCTCTCAAAAGGTGTGTACAGCAAGGATGATTGTGGCATACTAATACACAAAGACACAAATAATACAAGACGCTCCAAGCAAAACACATATCATGTTGGTGAATAAAAATATAGCTCCAAGTAAATTACCGATGGAAGTGGACGAAAGAGGGGATGCCTTCCGGGGCATCCCCAAGCTTTGACTTCTTGGTGTCCTTGGATTATCTTGGGGGTGCCATGGGCATCCCCAAGCTTAGGCTCTTGACACTCCTTGTTCCATGATCCATCAAAAGAATTCACCCAAAACTTGAAAACTTCACAACACAAAACTCAAAATAGAAAACTCGTGAGCTCCGTTAGCGAAAGAAAACAAAAGACCACTTCAAGGTACTGTAATGAACTCATTATTTATTTATATTGGTGTTGAAGCTACTGTATTCCAACTTCTCTATGGATTATAAACTATTATACTAGCCATAGATTCATCAAAATAAGCAAACAACACACGAAAAACAGAATGTGTCAAAAACAGAACAGTCTGTAGTAATCTGTAGCTAGCGCAAGATCTGGAATCCAAAAAATTCTAAAATAAATTGCTGGACGTGAGGAATTTATCTATTAATAATCTGCAGAAATATTAACTAAATATCACTCTCCAAATAAAAATGACAGCAGTTCTCGTGAGCACTAAAGTTTCTGTTTTTTACAGCAAGTTCAACAAGACTTTCCCCAAGTCTTCCCAACGGTTCTACTTGGCACAAACACTAATTAAACACAAAAAACACAACCAAAACAGAGGCTAAATAATTTATTTATTACTAAACAGGAGCAAAAGTCAAGGAATAAAAATAAAATTGCGTTGCCTCCCAACAAGCGCTATCGTTTAACGCCCCTAGCTAGGCATAATAGCGAGGATAGATCTAGGTATTTCCATCTTTAGTAGGCAATCCATAAGTGGCTCTCATGATAGTTTCATATGGTAATTTTATTTTATTTCTTGGAAAGTGTTTCATGCCCTTTTTAATGGAAATTGAAATCTAATATTCCCTTCCTTCATATCAATAATCGCACCAACGTTCTAAGGAAAGGTCTACCAAGAATAATAGGGCAAGAAGGATTGCAATCTATATCAAGAACAATGAAATCTACGGGCACATAATTCCTATTTGCAACAATAAGGACATCATTAATCCTTCCCATAGGTTTCTTAATAGTGGAATCTGCAAGATGCAAGTTTAGAGAGCAATCATCAAAGTTACGGAAATCTAGTAGATCACACAAAGTCTTGGGAATAGTAGAGACACTAGCACCCAAATCACATAAAGCATAAAACTCATGATCTTTAATTTTAATTTTAATAGTTGTTTCCCACTCATCATAGAGTTTTCTAGGGATAGAAACTTTCAACTCAAGTTTTTCTTCATAAGATTGCATCAAGGCATCAACAATATGTCCGGTGAAGGCTTTATTTTGACTATAAGCATGTGGAGAATTTAGCACGGATTGCAACAAGGAAATACAATCAATTAAAGAGCAAATTTCACAATTAAATTCCTTGAAATCCAATATAGTGGGTTTAGCAACATCTAGATTTTTATTATAATTTCTTAAGCAATTTTTCTTCAATCATAGCATTAAAATTCTTTTGCGAAGAAATAAATTCTTTAATATTAGATTCAAAGTCAGAGGCTATCTTATTATAATTTCCATAAGAGTTATTGTAGGAATTCCCATAATTATTAGAAGGATTACTAGAATATGGCCTAGGATTAAAATTCCCTCTATAAGCGTTGTTACCAAAATTATTCCTACCAACAAAATTCACATCCATAGATTCATTGTTATTCTCAATCAAAGTAGGCAAAGGCATATCATTAGGATCAGAAGAAACACTTTTAGTAGCAAATAATTTCATAAGTTCATCCATCTTTCCACTCAACACATTAATTTCTTCTATCGCATGCACTTTTTTATTAGAAGATCTTTCAGTATGCCATTGAGAATAATTAACCATAATATTATCTAGGAAGTTTAGTAGCATCTCCTAAAGTGATTTCCATAAAAGTGCCTCCCGCGGCCGAATCTAAAAGATTTATAGAAGCAAAATTCAATCCGGCATAAAAATTTTGTATAATCATCCACAAATTCAAACCATGAGTAGGGCAATTACGTATCATTAATTTCATTCTCTCCCAAGATTGTGCAACATGTTCATGATCAAGTTGTTTAAAGTTCATAATATTGTTTCTAAGAGAGATAATCTTAGCGGGAGGAAAATATTTAGAGATAAAAGCATCTTTGCACTTGTTCCATGAATCAATACTATTCTTAGGCAAAGACGAAAACCAAGCTTTAGCATGATCTCTAAACGAAAAAGGAAATAGCTTCAATTTAACAACATCATTATTGACATCTTTTTTCTTTTGCATATCACATAAATCGACGAAGCTATTCAGATGAGTAGCGGCATCTTCACTAGGAAGGCCAGTGAATTGATCTTTCATAACAAGATTCAACAAAGCAGTATTAATTTCACAAGATTCAGCATCGGTAAGAGGAGCAATCGGAGTGCTAAGGAAATCATTATTGTTGGTATTGGTGAAGTCACACAATTTAGTAGTATCTTGAGCCATCGCGACAAACAAGCAATCTAACACACGAGCAAACAAAAAGCAAACTGGCAAAAAGAGGCAAATAGAGAGGGAGGATAGGGAGAGAGAGGGCAAATAAAACAGCAAGGGTGAATTGGGGGGAGAGGAAAACGAGAGGCAAATGGAAAATAATGTAATGCGAGAGATAGGGATTGTGATGGGTACTTGGTATGTTGGCTTTTTGCGTAGACTCCCCGGCAACGGCGCCAGAAATCCTTCTTGCTACGTCTTGACCTTGCATTGGTTTTCCCTGAAGAGGAAGGGATGATGCAGCCGAGTAGCGTAAGTATTTCCCTCGGTTTTTGAGAACCAAGGTATCAATCCAGTAGGAGCCCATGCTCAAGTCCCTCATACCTGCACAAAGCGATAGCTACTCGCAACCAACGCGATTAGGGGTTGTCAAGCCCTTCACGGTCACTTACGAGAGTGAGATCTGATAGATATAATATTTTTGGTATTTTTGGTACAAAGATGCAAAGTAAAAAGTAAAGGCAAAGTAAAAAGCAAAGCAAGATTAAAGTAATGGAGATTGATATGATGAGAATAGACCCAGGGGCCATAGGTTTCACTAGTGGCTTCTCTCAAGAGCATAAGTATTCTACTGTGGGTGAACAAATTACTGTTGAGCAATTGACAGAATTGAGCATAGTTATGAGAATATCTAGGCATGATCATGTATATAGGCATCACGTCCGTGACAAGTAGATCGAAACAATTCTGCATCTACTACTATTACTCCACTCATCGACCGCTATCCAGCATGCATCTAGAGTATTAAGTTAAAAACAGAGTAACGCCTTAAGCAAGATGACATGATGTGAAGAGATAAATTCATGCAATATGAAATAAACCCCATCTTGTTATCCTCGATGGCAACGATATAATACGTGCCTTGCTGCCCCTTCTGTCACTGGGTAAGGACACCGCAAGATCGAACCCAAAGCTAAGCACTTCTCCCATGGCAAGAACTACCAATCTAGTTGGCCAAACCAAACAGATAATTTGAAGAGACTTGCAAAGATAACCAATCATACATAAAAGAATTCAGAGAAGATTCAAATATTATTCATAGATAGACTTGATCATAAACCCACAATTCATCGGTCTCAAAAAACACACCGCAAAAAGAAGATTACATCGAATAGATCTTCACAAGAGAGGGGGAGAACTTTGTATTGAGATTCAAAGAGAGAGAAGAAGCCATCTAGCTACTAATTATGGACCCGAAGGTCTGAGGTAAACTACTCACACTTCATCGGAGAGGCTATGATGATGTAGAAGCCCTCCGTGATGACGGCCCTCTTCCGACGGAGCTCCGGAACAGGCCCCAAGATGGGATCTCGTGGATACAGAAAGTTGCGGCGGTGGAATTAGGTTTTTGGCTCCTGTTCTGATCGTTTGGGGTACGTGTGTATATATAGGAGGAATAAGTACGCCGGAGGAGCAACGAGGGGCCCACGAGGCAGGGGCGCGCCCTAGGGGGGGCGCCCCCACCCTCGTGACCGCCTATTTTGTTCCTTGGAGAAGGGTCCAAGTCTCCTGGATCACGTTCGGTGAGAAAATCATGTTCCCGAAGATTTTATTCCGTTTGGACTCCGTTTGATATTCCGTTTATCCGAAACACTGAAATAGGCAAAAAACAGCAATTCTGGGCTGGGCCTCCGGTTAATAGGTTAGTTCCAAAAATAATATAAAAGTGGAAAATAAAGCCCAATATAGTCCAAAACAGTAGATAATATAGCATGGAGCAATCAAAAATTATAGATACGTTGGAGACATATCAAGCACCCAAGCACCGGTCCACCCACATGTCAAATTATCAAAGTACCGAACGCGAATCATACGAACATGATGAAAACTAGCTTGACGATATTCCCATGTGTCCTCGGGAGCACTTTTCCTTATATAAGAGTTTGTCTAGGCTTGTCCTTTACTACAAAAAGGATTGGGCCACCTTGCTGCACTTTATTTACTTTTGTTACTTGTTGCTCGTTACAAATTATCTCATCACAAAACTATCTGTTACCACTTATTTCAGTACTTGCAGAGAATACCTTGCTGAAAACTGTTTATCATTTCCTTCTGCTCCTCGTTGGGTTCGACACTCTTACTTATCGAAAGGACTATCATAGATCCCCTATACTTGTGGGTCATCAATGGTGCTGATGAAGATGTTGATGGAGATTGCCCTTTCCCGATGAGAGGAGCGTTGGTGATGACGATGGCGATGACTTCCTCCTCCGGGAGGGAAGTTTCCCTGGCAGAACAGCTCTGTCGGAGCCCTAGATTGGTTCCGCCAAGGTTCTGCCTCGTGGCGGCGGAGTTTCGTCCCGAAAGGTTGCTTATGGTTTTTTTCTCGACGAAAGACTTCATATAGCAGAAGATGGTCATCGGAGAGCCACCAGGGGGCCCACGAGGTAGGGGGCGCGCCCTAGGGGGGGCACCCCCACCCTCGTGGACAGGGTGTGGGCCCCCTGGTCTTCATCTTTGGCGAGAATTTTTCATTATTTATTATAAGGTATTCCATGGAGTTTCAGGACTTTTGGAGTTGTGTAGAATAGGTCTCTAATATTTGCTCCTTTTCCAACCCAGAATTCCTGCTGCCGGCATTCTCCCTCCTTATGTAAACCTTATAAAATAAGAGAGAATAGCCATAAGTATTGTGACATAATGTGAAATAACAGCCCATAATGCAATAAATATCGATATAAAGCATGATGCAAAATGGACGTATCAACTCCCCCAAGCTTAGACCGTGCTTGTCCTCAAGCGAAAGCCGATAACAATAAATATGTCTCCTTGTTTAGAGGTAGAGGCGTCGATAAAAATAAAATACGGACATGAAGGCATCATGATTATTCTCATAACAGCAACATATATAGATATTGTCATATGATTACTTATGTTCAAGTGATGATATATTCACAATGCAAAAGTATGAATCAGAAACCTTATTGAGAACCAACAAACTATAACTTCAGTCATTGAAGCAATTGCAATTTATCATAACATCGGAAAGAGTCTATGTCAGAGCTAAAAAGCAAGTCCACATACTCAACTATCATCTAGTCCTTCATAATTGCTAACACTCACGCAATACTTGTGGTTACGGAGTTTTAGTCGGACACAGAGAAAGATAGGGGCTTATAGTTTCGCCCGACAACCTTTTACCTCGAGGGTAAGGTCAACAATAATAACTCATGCCCCCCTACATCCAATTAGATATATATATATCAGGTTTTTTCCAACATGCTGGGTTTGCCAAAGGGTAAAATGAAAAAGGGAGAGGTGAAGATCACCTTGACACTTGCATAAGGTAGAAGATAATAATAAAAGATAGGCCCTTCGCAGAGGGAAGCAGAAGTTGCCATGCGCTTTTATGGTTGGATGCACAAAATCTTAATGCGAAAGAATGTCACTTTATATTGCCCCTTGTGATGAACCTTTATTATGCAGTCTATTGCTTTTATTACTTCCACATCACAAGATCATATAAATCTTATTTCTCCCACACTAATCATACATATTTAGAGCAATTTTTATTGCTTTGCACCGATGACAACTTACTAGAAGGATCTTACTCAATCCATGGGTAGATATGGTGGACTCTCATGGAAAAACTGGTTTAAGGGTATTTGGAAGCACAAGTAGTATCTCTACTTGGTGCTGAGAATTTGGCTAGCATGAGGGGGAAAGGCAAGCTCAACATGTTGGATGATCCATGACAACATACTTTATCTCAGATATAAGAAAACATAACCCATTACGTTGTCTTCCTTGTCCAACATCAACTCTTTAGCATGTCATATTTTGATGAGTGCTCCCAATCATAAAAGATGTAAATAATAGTATATTTATATGCGAAACCTCTCTTTCCTTATTACTTCCTATTAATTGCAACGATGACCAAAGCTATGTCTGCCAACTCCCAACAACTTCTAATCGTCACACTCTTTCTACGTGAAGTCATTACTATCAATAAGATCAATATGATCTCTTGTTTCTTTTTATTCTTTTTGTCTTTTCTTTTATTCACCCAAGATCATAGCAATAAAATCAAGACCTTGACTCAACACTAATCTTTATTATATAGCTCACAGACTCGATTACATAGAGAGATCATAAGGAAAAACTCAAAACTAGATCATGCCATAAATTTTATCCTACTAGATCAAAATACTACTAATAGGATCGAACTAAGGAAAACGGTAAAGATAGGAGTTGTGATTGTGATACGATACCGGGGCACCTCCCCCAAGCTTGGCTGTTGCCAAGGGGAGTGCCCATACCCATGTTATTATATCTCCTTCTTTGTTGTTGGTGAAATATTCTTGGCGACGATTCCTCTCAGGATACAATTCTCCTCCTCGAGCTTGTTGACTTGCTGCTTGAGGTCCATTGTTTCCTTACGAAGCTTTCCTGTGATGGCTAAAGCTCCTTGCACCCAAGGGTGTTTCATAGCTGCGGGAGAACAAGTGACACTCCTCTTCATATTTTCATAAGAAAGAAATCTAACATTGGAAGGGATGACCGAGCTTGGAATAGCTGAGCTCTTTAGTTCCCCCATCGTGAACCCAGCTCGGAAGCGAGAGGTGACTTCTTGATCCTCCATGGCATCTACCCTCATTAAGTCAGCCTCCATCTCTTCCTCCGTTGTTGGCCCAAACTGGTCAGGGTCGCTATTTGCCCTTGGTTCCAGTGCCGGATTAGATACCCGGCTCTCCCCGACTGACTCATGAGAAGACATCTTGCTCTAATCTGTAGCAGCAACAGCTCGAAACAAAAACAGAGGATATTTGCGTGATACGGAGTCAAAACCTTCGGGAGAATATATAATGAATTTTTACCGACCAAAATACATATCGTACAGGAAAACGGAGTCCGGAAGGCACACGAGGAGCTCATGAGGTAGGGGGCGCACCCAGGGGGTAGGGCGCGCCCTCCACCCTCGTGGGGCCCTTGTGTCCTTCCCGGACTGCCACTTAATTTTCTATTTTTCTAAATATTCCAAAACAGAGAAATATTGCCTTAAAAATTGTTTTGGAATCGGTTTACTTACCGTACCACATACCTATTCCTTTTCGGAGTCTGAAACGTTCTGGAAAGTGTCCCTTATGTATTCCTCCGGGGTTACGGTTTCAATAATACTAGTTTCAATATTTATGGGATTACCTGAGATATAGTGTTTGATTCTTTGACCGTTTACCACCTTCGGATTTGTGCCTTCGAAGTTGTTGATTTTTATGGCACCAGAACGATAGACCTCCTCGATAACATAGGGGCCTTCCCATTTAGAGAGAAGTTTTCCTGCAAAAAATCTTAAACGAGAGTTGTATAGCAATACATAATCACCTACATTAAACTCACGCTTTTGTATCCTTTTGTCATGCCATCTTTTAACCTTTTCTTTAAACAACTTGGCATTTTCATAAGCTTGGGTTCTCCATTCATCAAGTGAGCTAATATCAAATAACCTCCTTTCACCGGCAAGTTTGAAATCATAGTTGAGCTCTTTAATAGCCCAATATGCCTTATGTTCTAGTTCGAGAGGTAAGTGACATGATTTTCCATATACCATTTTATACGGAGACATACCCATAGGATTTTTATATGCAGTTTTAGGCCCATAATGCATCATCAAGTTTCTTGGACCAATTCTTTCTAGACCTATTGACAGTCTTTTGCAAAATTAATTTGAGTTCCCTATTACTCAATTCTACTTGACCACTAGATTGTGGGTGATACAGAGATGCAATTCTATGATTGACGTCATATTTAGCAAGCATTTTACGAAAAGCACCATGAATAAAATGTGAACCACCATCAGTCATTAAATATCTAGGGACTCCAAACCTCAGAAAAATAACTTCTTTAAGTATTTTAATAGAAGTGTTATGATCAGCACTACTAGTTGGAATAGCTTCTACCCACTTAGTAACGTAATCAACAGCAACTAAAATATGTGTATATCCATTAGAGGCAGGAAAAGGTCCCATATAATCAAAGCCCCAAACATGAAACAGTTCAATAACAAGTGAATAATTCATAGGCATTTCTTGACGTCTACTAATATTACCAATTCTTTGACATTCATCACAAGATAGGACAAACTTACAAGCATCCTTGAAGAGAGTAGGCCAATAAAAACTGGATTGCAATACCTTATGTGCAGTTCTATCTCCCGCGTGGTGTCCTCCATAAGTTTCGGAGTGGCACTTGCATAGGATATGTTCCTGTTCATGCTCAGGTACACAACGTCTAGTAATACCATCTACTCCTTCTTCATAAAGATGTGGGTCATCCCAAAAGTAATGTCTCAAATCATAGAAGAACCTTTTCTTTTGTTGGTATGTGAAGCTTTGATGTCCTTGGGACACGGCATCTTTTCAATAGCATCAACCTTGGCTTTATCAACTTCAATACCTCTTTCAGAAACTTTATGCCCCAAGACAATACCTTCATTAACCATAAAGTGGCACTTTCCCCAATTCAAGACAAGATTAGTTTCTTCACATCTCTGCAAAACTCGATCAAGATTGCTCAAGCAATCATCAAAAGAAGATCCATAGACGGAAAAGTCATCCATGAAAACCTCACAAATATTTTCACAAAAGTCAGAGAATATAGCCATCATGCATCTTTGAAAGGTAGCAGGTGCATTACTTAAACCAAAAGGCATACGTCTATAAGCAAAAGTAATGGCATGTAAAAGTAGTCTCTGATTGATCTTTAGCTGACACAGGTATTTGAGAGAAACCAGAATAACCATCTAGAAAGAAGTAATGTGTATGTTTGCATATTCTTTCTAGCATTTGATTGATAAAAGGTAAGGGGTAATGATCTTTCTTAGTAGCCTTATTTAATTTGCAGAAATCAATTACCATCCTATAACCTGTAATAATTCTCTGTGGAATCAATTCATCTTTATCATTAGGAACAACAGTAATACCTCCCTTCTTAGGGACACAATGAACATGACTTACCCACTGACTTACCTGCCTCTAGAAGATTTAGTATTTCTTTTCTTACCACTTCTTTCATTTTAGGATTCAGACGTCGTTGAGGATCACAAACTGGTTTGGCATCTGCTTCCAAATTTATTTTATGTTGACATAGAGTGGGACTAATGCCCTTAAGATCATCAAGAGTATATCCAATAGCAGCACGGTGCTTCTTCAGAGTTTTCAATAATCTTTCTTCTTCATGCTCTGAAAGGTTAGCACTAATAATAACAGGATATATCTTCTTTTCATCAAGATAAGCATATTTAATATTATCAGGCAACGGTTTAAGCTCAAACACGGGATCACCCTTAGGTGGAGGGGGGTCCCCTAGGATTTCAACAGGCAAATTGTGTTCCACAATAGGTTCCTGTTTAAAGAATACTTCATCTATTTCCCTTCTTTCATTCATAAACATATAATTCTCATGGTCTAGCAAATATTGTTCTAAAGGATCACTAGGAGA
Organism: Triticum dicoccoides; assembly: GCF_002162155.2. Lineage (NCBI taxonomy): Eukaryota > Viridiplantae > Streptophyta > Magnoliopsida > Poales > Poaceae > Triticum > Triticum dicoccoides. Next base: position 21,458,140 of record NC_041388.1, read on the forward strand.
TACGGCAATAGAAGCAAGACCAATAATTTCATCCTTACTAGGCAATTCTTCTTCACGGTGTTGTTTACTAAATTTAGAGAAATTAAACTCATGAGTCATATCTTCTAAGCCGACAGTAACAACATCCCTTGTGCAATCTATGGTAGCACTAACAGTATTCAAGAAGGGTCTACCAAATATAATGGGACAAAAGCTATCTTGTGGGGAACCAAGAACAAGAAAATCAGCAGGATATTTAGTTTTCCCACACAAGATTTCAACATCTCTAACAATTCCCATTGGTGAAATAGTATCTCTATTAGCAAGTTTAATAGTGACATCAATTTAGTCTAACTCAATAGGTACAATGTCATGAATAATTTCTTGGTATAAGTCAATAGGTATTGCACTAGCACTAGACCCATATCACATAAGCCATGATAAAAATGATCTCCTATTTTAACAGAAATAATAGGCATGCCGATACGTCCATTTTGCATCATGATTTTATATCAATATTTATTGCATTATGGGATGTTATTTCACATTATGTCACAATACTTATGGCTATTCTCTCTTATTTTACAAGGATTACATAAGGAGGGAGAATGCCGGCAGCTGGAATTCTGGGCTGGAAAAGGAGCAAATATTAGAGACCTATTCTGCACAACTCCAAAAGTCCTGAAACTCCCCGGAACACCTTATAATAAATAATGAAAAATCCTCGCCAAAGATGAAGACCAGGGGGGCCACACCCTTCTCATGAGGGTGGGGGGCGCCCCCCCCCCTAGGGCGCGCCCCTACCTCATGGGCCCCCTGGTGGCTCTCCGATGACCATCTTCTCCTATATGAAGTCTTTTACCGAGAAAAAAAATTAGAAGCAACCTTTCGGGACGAAACTCCGCCGCCACGAGGCGGAACCTTGGCGGATCCAATCTTGAGCTCCGGCAGAGCTATTCTGCCGGGGAAACTTCCCTCTCGGAGGGGGAAATCATCGCCATCGTCATCACCAATGCTCCTCTCATCGGGAGAGGGCAATCTCCATCAACATCTTCATCAGCACCATCTCATCTCAAAACCCTAGTCCATCTCTTGTATCCAATTCTTGTCTCCAAGTCCGGGATTGGTGCTAGTAGGTTGCTAGTAGTGTTAATTACTCCTTGTAGTTGATGCTAGTTGGTTTAATTGGTGGAAGATCATATGTTCAGATCCTTTATGCATATTATTACCCCTCTGATTATGAACATGAATATGCTTTGTGAGTAGTTATGTTTGTTCCCGAGGACAAGGGAGAAGTCTTGCTATTAGTAGTCATGTGAATTTCGTATTCGTTCGATATTTTGATGAGTTGTATGTTGTCTAGCCTTTAGTGGTGTTATGTGAACATCGACTACATAACACTTCACCATTATTTGGGCCTAGAGGAAAGCATTGGGAAGTAATAAGTAGATGATGGGTTGCTAGAGTGACAAAAGCTTAAACCCTAGTTTATGCGTTGCTTCGTAAGGGGCTGATTTGGATCCATATGTTTCATGATATGGTTAGGTTTACCTTAATACTTTTTTTATAGTTGCGGATGCTTGCAATAGAGGTTAATCATAAGTGGGATGCTTGTTCAAGTAAGAACAGCACCCAAGCACCGGTCCACCCACATATCAAATTATTAAAGTACCGCACGCGAATCATATGAGTGTGATGAAAACTAGCTTGACGATATTCCCATGTGTCCTCGAGAGCGCTTTTCCTTATATAAGAGTTTGTCCAGGCTTGTCCTTTGCTACAAAAAGGATTGGGCCACCTTGCTGCACTTTATTTACTTTTGTTACTTGTTGCTCGTTACAAATTATCTCATCACAAAACTATCTGTTACCACTTATTTCAGTACTTGCAGAGAATACCTTGCTGAAAACCGTTTATCATTTCCTTCTGCTCCTTGTTGGGTTCGACACTCTTACTTATCGAAAGGACTACTATAGATCCCCTATACTTGTGGGTCATCAAGAATTCTTTTCTGGCGTCGTTGCCGGGGAGTAAAGTGCCTTTGGTAGGTGGAATTTGGTAAGGAAAAATTTATATAGTGTGCTGAAATTTACTGTCACTTGTTACTATGGAAAGTAATCCTCTGAGGGGCTTGTTCGGGGTATCTTCACCCCGACCAGTAGAGCAAAGAGTTGCTCCTCAACCTACTGAACCTATTGAAAATGAAATTCCTTATGAGTATCCTTCGAGTATAATAGATAAACTGCTAGCTAATCCTTTTACAGGAGATGGAACAAAGCATCCTGATGAACACCTAATGTATGTGGATGAAGTTTGTGGATTATTTAAGCTTGCAGGTATTCCCGATGATGTTTCTAAGAAGAAGGTCTTCCCTTTATCTTTGAAGGGATACGCATTGACATGGTATAGGCTATGTGATGATATGGGATCATGGAACTATAGAAGATTGAAACTGGAATTTCATCAAAAGTATTACCCTATGCATCTTATTCATCATGATCGCAATTATATATATAATTTTTGGCCTCGCGAAGGAGAAAGCATCGCTCAAGCTTGGGGGAGGCTTAAATCAATGTTATATTCATGCGCCAATCATGAGCTTCCAAGAGAAACAATTATTCAAAAAATTTATGCTCGGCTTTCTGATAACAACCGCACCATGCTTGATACTTCTTATGCTGGCTCTTTTATGATGAAGACAATTGAATTCAAACGGGATTTACTGGATAGAATTAAACGCAACTGTGAAGATTGGGACCTCGACAATGGTAAGGAGTCAGGTATGACACCTAAGTTTGATTGTGTTAAATCTTTTATGGATACCGATATTTTCTGTAAGTTTAGCACTAAATATGGACTTGATTCTGAGATAGTAGCTTCTTTCTGTGAATCTTTTGCTACTTATGTTGATCTCCCTAAGGAGAAGTGGTTTAAATATCATCGTCCCATAAAAGTAAAAGTAGTTGCACCTATTAAAGTTGAATAAAAGACTGTCACTTATAATGATCCTATTGTTCCTACTTGTTATGTTGAGAAACCACGTTTCCCTGTTAGGATAAAGGATCATGCTAAAGCTTCAACTGTGGTTCGTAAAAGCAATATTAAAACATACACACCTCCTGAGCAAGTTAAAGTTGAACCTAATATTGCTATTGTTAAAGAGCTCTTGTCTGATAATATTTATGGGCATGTTATTCAGTTCTGCGGTGAAACTGCTAGAATTGCTAAACCTTGTGCTAAAGATAAACATAGACCTGTGGTAGGTCACTACTAGGAAAAGGCCTACTAATGGCGCATCAGTTTTGCCTACTAATGGCGCATCACTGGTGCGCCATTAGTATCACGCCACTAGTATTTATTACTAATGGCGCACCACCCAGTGCACCGTTAGTATATAACACCATGCGCCATTAGTATGCCTCCCAGGGCCATATTTAACCATGTGCTTTGGCACACTAATGCCGCACTGCGGATGGATGCGCCATTAGTATACTTGGCATACTAATGGCGCACTCTGTAGTGATGCACCATTAGTATGAATATTAGGTTTTTTTACTTTCTGATTTTTGCACAGGTTACAAAATATATTATTTAACAGAATATAGATAGTAGCACACAGCAACAGCAGATTCATCGAATACAATAGAAGATTAGTCTCCGAATACAATTCATCATATTAGTCTCCGAATTCAAAAGACCGAACAAAGATAAAACATTACAAGTCTCGAGACCGCGAGTATCGAGTTTGTCGGAAGTAATACTAATCCTAACAAGTCCTACTAATCATCATCATACAACTTCTACTCGTTATTCATAACAATTCATATGATCATCATCTTGATAGTCATTGAACCAACCCTACTTAATTGTTCTTAGCACATGATCATCAGTATTAGGCAGGACCTAAATACCCTATTTAAGCTAAAATAGCATAAAACAATATAGACCCTGACTCTCCATTATGGAGAATGGAGAACATCCTATCTCCAATTCTTGCGCTTCGCTTCCTTTTGCTTCCAAGAAGCTCCTTATGACTGTCCATACATTTTTTCCATCCTTTGATTTTCATGTCTCCACTTCTTTAGAAATCTCGTATGGACAGTTGAGATTCGTAGGACGACCTGGCTGTATGTTCAAAACATTAAGACTACCTTTCTGATACATCATATGAGGCACACAATTCTCTGGGATTATCTATTGAAAAACATAGTAATAACTTCATAGTTAGCAATGATGTACTAGTTTTAGAAGTATGCAAAAGATGCACAGATGTTGTAATAGTAAAAATCTTACCAGGGTATCTCCATGGTAGTTACCGTAGTTGAACACATGCACTAGTGGCACGTATTTACCATAATGTTGAGGAGTTTGATTGTGGATAATGTAATTCTCAATGTCAGTACAAAATCCGACCAGATGATTTTTCTCCTTGTAAGTTGTTAATTCGGAGCCATCGGTGTAGTGGGTTTTGTCTACCATCTCCTGCACATTCTTTGAACAATGGAAATAAGTTGTCAACTATTTTGAAATAAACAATATAAATTAGCTAATAACTATGTTTGAGAAACTCACATAGCGGTAGAACTAGAGGCGTATCAACAAGGACCCAAATGTCCATATTGTCTTGGTTGATGTCAGGATTACCAAGATCCATGGTGATAAGAATACCCTCATCAAAACCATACATATTGCAAAATGCTTCCCAATTTTTGCAACCAAAATGGGTTACACTCTCAGAATTATATAGATTTACTTCAAAGTCCACATCGTGATGAGTCCTTAGGTGAATTTTCTTTGTTTCAGAAATTTCATGGTCTTCAAAATCCATCCTCTCCAGGACATAGCGTCTTGCATGGCATGGGATAAGCTATACTCGAATTCTAAAAGATGAAAATTACACGTTGAAATAGTTGAAGTCATGCTTAATTAGGGTTTATCGACACTGAGGCATCCTAAAAGCTAAGCTTTTATCATTTAGGGTTTGTCGACGCTGAGGCACCCTAAAAGCCTAAGCTTTCATCATTTAGGTTCTTATCGACACCGAGGCACCCTAAAAGCCAAGGTTTTATCATTTAGGGTTTGTCGACGTCGAGGCACCCTAAAAGCCTAAGCTTTCATCATTTAGGTTTTGTCGACGCCGAGGCACCCTAAAAGCCTAAGCGTACATCATTTAGGTTCTCATCGACACCGAGGCACCCTATAGAAGCCAAGTTAAGTTTTCATCATTTAGGGTTTATCAATGCCGAGGCACCCTAGGTTGGGCCTAATCACTTGGCACTAATCACTTGGCTCTATTGCCACCTATGTTGGGTTTATCATCTAGGGTTTATCGATGCTAAGGAGAATTCTAAGTTGGGCCTAATCACTTGGCTCTATTGCCACCTATGGTTTAATGCAGCAAGAATGGCGGGGCAATTGATCCTACTTAACTAAGTACTACGATACCCCGGCCCATGCATTAGTCGCAAGTACCCCATATGTCCTATTTTTAGCAAAGTCATGCTAAAATTCACGGAAAATTTCAGCATGACCTTTGCTGAAAATAGGACATACGGAGTACCCGAATTTGCCGGAACGGAAGTTAATCGACATTCCGGTAGACTCAAGGGCCTCTCGGGGTACCTGCAAATTCATCACGACACAATGGTCGGAGACAAAATCCAGCCACAGACCATATGGTCCTCTGCTTTCATATGGAAAAAAATCAGCTCAACTTATGTGAGCTTCCATTCCAGATATAATAGGTCACCAAACAAAAAATCATCCAGATATAATGGTACAGCAAAGAAACAACTTAATCCATGCCTCAGCTTATGAACAGTCATTACTTCAAATACAGAAGAAGGAACAATTTATTTGTGACATAGTTACAAATGATGACAGAATAAAGCAACACCCTGCACTAGCCTAAAAACAAGTGAAGTTTCACCCATATAAGAACAACTTTATAAAATCAGAGAAGTTGCTAAATTTTTTGTATCCTTCATATATACTGGAGTATAATGCTTTATAATGTTCCATCATCATTACAGAAAATTGACAATTGTCCATAACAGTTAACTGAAATTTTTGCCTCATAGCTTGGGTGGGTTAAGTACTAGGAGACTTTGTAATGTGTAGTACAGGTGCAGTAACAGGCTTCTGAGTTAAGAAAACATTTCTGTTTGATTTTCAAACCACACACTTACTTTCAACTATAAACAAAACTGACTTGCTGTTAATGAAACTCATGGTGGAAGTAACTACTAGCAGCATGTCATTATCATGGCAGTCCACTATATATTTTTATGACAAAATACATCATTATCAGGGCACATTATGGCCATTTTCTTACATGATGCTAACTGTACCTAACTGATTTTTTTGACAGTAGCTCAAGTTTTTGACAGTAGCTCCTAACTGTACCTAACTGAATTTTTTGACAGTAGCTCAAGTTTTTGAGAATAGCTCCTAACAGTAGCTCCTAACTGAATTTTCTGCTTAAAGGGAAGGCTGACTTAAGTGGCAAGATGATACAATTTGCATAACATAACAATATATGCATCTTAATATAACACCATCTCCTAACAGAAATAGTATCCAGATCTACTAGGGGGCAAAGTAGAACTGATATTCTTTTGCTGACCTCTAGTACAAGGTATAGAAGAGGAGGTAAGAGAAGAAATAGTGACATTTCTCTTAGCAGGAGACTTTTTCTCTCTTCTAGAAACAACAGTAAATTTCTCCTCCTCTTCCACTACAGTATCATGCCAACTTAGACACAGGGAGGCGACATTTCCATTCGAGTCATGAATATCTAAATAGTGTTCAGTTTTCTTACTAATTTGTTCCCTGGATAATTCCAATTCCTTGAGAACATGAATAAAATCAAAATTATCCAGAGGTATATCAACACCCATCATTGATGCTCTAAACATAATCTCCTTAGCTACTTAATTCCCCAACCCTAGCTACTTAATTCTCCAACCCCTTTTCTTGTCCAAAATTATCCAACCCCTAACCCTAGAACACATCAGAAGGAAATCAAGAGGGGGAAGCGGCTCGGGTGCTCACTAGGGAGGTCGAGGGCGACTCGGGGTAGCCGGAGCTAGTCGAGGCGGCGCGAATTCGGCGTCGAGCGGTGACGATGGTGGCCGAGGCGGAGGAAATCGGCGGGTGTCCGAGGGCGTCCGAGGAGGCGCGGGGGCGGCGCGGGGTCGGGGCAGCGGGGGGAATTAGCTAGGGGGCGAGGGAGAGGGAGGAAGGGGATCTGGCGAGAGAGAGGGAATTAGCTAGGGGGGGACCTTACTAATGGCGCACCCGCGGTCGGTGCGCCATTAGTAATCTTTTTTTTACATAGCAATGGCGCACCAGGCAGAGGTGCGCCATTAGTAATCTTTTTTTTACATAGCAATGGCGCACCAGGCAGAGGTGCACCATTAGTAATCTTTTTTATATATATATATAGCAGTGGCGCACCAGCCAGAGGTGCGCCATAAGTAATTTTTTTTGTTGCATGTAATAATTTTTTAGAAAATGAATATGAATATGAAACAGTAATATATTTTTATAAAAACAGTAATAATTGTTGTTTAACAACAATTGTAGTCTACACTTTTTTATTATTATTTTTTAAAAAATGAAGAGGGGAGAGGAGGCGGAGCTCACCGGGGAGCGGGGGAGGGTGCGGGGGTGCTCGTCGGCGGTGGTGGAGCGGGGGAGGGTGCGGG
>NC_041388.1:21466622-21488503 GCF_002162155.2 Triticum dicoccoides
CGGTGGTGGAGCGGGGGAGGGTGCAGTGGGTCGGCGGCGGCAGTGGAGCTAGCGGGGGAGGGTGCGGGTGGGATCGAGATCGAGATGGAGGGGGAATCGAGATCGAGATGGAGGGGGATCGAGATCGAGTGTCCTCATGAATATTCAATATTTTATCATATTGAATATGAAAAAATATCATCAAATTTGAAAAAATATTCATGAATTCAAAAAGTGCCCATGAAATTTAAAAATATTCATGATATCAAAACGTGCCCATGAAATACAACCGAGAAATGAAGACTACGATTTAAATACAGTCGATCTTAGCTAGCTATCTGTTCATAATCTTCTTGCCCTTCTTTTTCGCAAATGAGTTCTTCTGTGGAACGAACGTCCTTTAGGTAGGGTGGTCCTGCTTCTTCTTGTGGTGTATGTTGCTACTTCATCGTCGTCATCATGTTCGATCTTCGGGTCGCCGTACTTGTCGAAGTCTTGCTCATTGGCTACTCCATCCATTCCGATGATCTTACTTTTGCCTCTCCTCACGACAACACGACTAGGCTTTGACGGGTCGGTAATGAAGAAGCATTGGTCCACTTGGGAAGCCAGTACCCATGGCTCATTTTTCGCGGTGACGTTTGCGCCCGCGGTCTTGGATTTGGCTTCGGGTATAACCATGGTGGTGAAATACCGGTCTTCTTTTAGGACGCTCTTGGCCCATCTGACACGGAACATCGGGACCTTCTCTCCAGCATAGCTCAGCTCCCAGATCTCCTCGATCCTTCCGTAGTATCTGTCCTTGTCGTTACCGGTGTAGGATTCCATTGTTACCCTGGAGTTCTGATAACCATCGCTCTTCATGTCCTTATCCTCGGTGTAGAATGTGTAGCCATTGATATCGTACGCCTCATAGGTCATCAGGTTGTGCTCGGCGCCCTGTGACAAGGCGAATATGAGTTGTTCTTCCGCGGAAGAATCCTCATGTAAAGGGTACGACAAAAGCTTCTGCTTGGATTCGGATGTAACTTTTTGAGTAGATGATTTTTCATATAAAAAACTTTTTCATCCGAGTTCGTACGCAAAAGTTATGGCCATTTTACAAATTCTCGAGAGATTTCGCAAATAAAGTCGAAATTCATATTTGTAAATTTTCACAACAACTAGACCGCATATCACACGGGAAATTTATTTTCTTTTATTTTTTTGACATTTCCATCATTTTTGTTTATTTTTTTAAACTGAAAAGGTGGTCCACGGGGGAGGGGAGTGCATTCGGTGGAAGTGGTGGCCAAGTTACTAATGGGCGCACCGTGGGAGTGGTGCGCCCGTTACTAGTAATGGCGCACCACTCCAATGGTGCGCCATTAGTAGTTTTGAAAAAAATTAGAAAAAAATTCACTAATGGCGCACCATGGGAGTGGTGCGCCATTACTCTAGTAATGGCGCACCACTCCCACGGTGCGCCATTAGTAGTTTTGAAAATTTTTAAAAAAAAGTTTTTTACTAATGGCGCACCGTGGATGTGGTGCGCCATTAGTATTTGGACCCTAATGGCGCACCAACACATGGTGCGCCATTAGTATATAGTAATGGCGCACCACATGTCTGGTGCGCCATTAGTGTCAATTCCATCTATAGCCCTTTTCCTAGTAGTGGGTGTGTCTGTTATTTCTGTTAAAATAGGAGATCGTTGTTATCATGGCTTATGTGATATGGGTGCTAGTGCTAGTGTTATACCTTATGAATTGTATAAAGAAATCAAGCATGAAATTGCACCTGCTGAGTTAGAAGATATTGATGTCACAATTAAACTTGCTAATAGAGATACTATTTCAGCAATGGGAATTGTTAGAGATGTTGAATTCTTGTGCGGGAAAACTAAATATCCTGCTGATTTTCTTGTTCTTAGTTCTCCACAAGATAGTTTTTGTCCCATTATATTTGGTAGACCCTTCTTGAATATAGTTAATGCTAGGATAGACTACGAAAAGAATGTTGTTACTATTGGCTTGGATTATATGACTGATGTCTACTACACAACCTTCTTCTTGTAGACGTTGTTGGGCCTCCAAGTGCAGAGGTTTGTAGGACAGTAGCAAATTTCCCTCAAGTGGATGACCTAAGGTTTATCAATCCGTAGGAGGCGTAGGATGAAGATGGTCTCTCTCAAGCAACCCTGCAACCAAATAGCAAAGAGTCTCTTGTGTCCCCAACACACCCAATACAATGGTAAATTGTATAGGTGCACTAGTTCGGCGAAGAGATGGTGATACAAGTGGTATATGGATAGTAGATATGAGTATTTGTAATATGAAATTATAAAAACAGCAAGGTAGCAAGTGATAAAAGTGAGCGTAAACGGTATTGCAATGATGGTAAACAAGGCCTAGGGTTCATACTTTTGCTAGTGTAAGTTCCCTCAACAATACTAACATAATTGGATCACATAACTATCCCTCAACATGCAACAAAGAGTCACTCCAAAGTCACTAATAGCGGAGAACGAACGAAGAGATTATGGTAGGGTACGAAACCACCTCAAAGTTATTCTTTCCAATCAATCAGTTGGGCTATTCCTATAAGTGTCACAAACAGCCCTAGAGTTCGTACTAGAATAACACCTTAAGACACAAATCAACCAAAACCCTAATGTCACCTAGATACTCCAATGTCACCTCAAGTATCCGTGGGCATGATTATACGATATGCATCACACAATCTCAGATTCATCTATTCAACCAACACAAAGGACCTCAAAGAGTGCCCCAAAGTTCTACCGGAGAATCACGACGAAAACGTGTGCCAACCCCTATGCATAGGTTCATGGGCGGAACCCGCAAGTTGGTCACCAAAACATACATCAAGTGGCATGTGGTATCCCATTGTCACCACAGATATCCACAGCAAGACATACATCAAGTGTTCTCAAATCTTTAAAGACTCAATCCGATAAGATTACTTCAAAGGGGAAACTCGATTCATTACAAGAGAGAAGAGGGGGAGGAGAAACATAAGATCCAACTATAATAGCAAAGCTCGCGATACATCAAGATCGTATCATCTCAAGGACACGAGAGAAAGAGATCAAACACATAGCTACTGGTACATACCCTCAGCCCCGAGGGAGAACTACTCCCTCCTCGTCCTGGAGAGCGTCGGGATGATGAAGATGGCCACCGGTGAGGGATCCACCCTCCGGCAGGGTGCCGGAACAGGGTCCCGATTGACTTTTGGTGGCTACGGAGGCTTCTGGCGGCGGAACTCCCGATCTATGTTGCGTTCTGGAAGTTTTAGGGTATATGGAGATATATAGGCAGAAGAAGTATGTTAGGGGAGCCACAAGGGCCCCATGAGACAGGGGGCGCACCCTAGGAGGGTGGGCGCGCTCCCCACCCTCATGAGCACCTCGTTCGTTCCTTGACGTGGGGTCCAAGTCCATCAGGTGTGTTTCCTTCCAAAAATAACTTCTCTAGTTGATTTCGTTCCGTTTCGACTCCGTCTGATATTACTTTTCCTCAAAACACTGAAATAGGCATAAAACAGCAAATCTGGGCTGGGCCTCCGGTTAATAGGTTAGTCCCAAAATAATATAAAAGTGGAAAATAAAGCCCAATATTGCCCAAAACAGTAGATAATATAGCATGGAGCAATCAAAAATTATAGATACGTTGGAGACGTATCAAGCATCCCCAAGCTTAATTCATGCTCGTCCTCGAGTATGTAAATGATAAAAAAAGATAATTTTTGATGTGGAATGCTAGTTGGCATAATTTCAATGTAATTCTTCCTACTTATGATATGAATATTCAGATCCGAAAGATTCAAGACAAAAGTTCATATTGACATAAAAATAATAATACTTCAAGCATACTAACTAAGCAATTATGTCTCTTCAAAATAACATGGCCAAAGAAAGTTATCCCTACAAAATCATATAGTCTGGCTATGCTCCATCTACACCACACAACATATTTAAATCACGCACAACCCCGATGACAAGCCAAGCAATTGTTTCATACTTTTGATGTTCTCAAACTTTTTCAATCTTCACGCAATACATGAGCGTGAACCATGGATATAGCACTATAGGTGGAATAGAGTGGTGGTTTGTGGAGAAGACAAAAGGGAAAAGATAGTCTCACATCAACTAGGTGTATCAACAGGCTATGGAGATGCCCATCAATAGATATCAATGTGAGTGAGTAGAGATTGCCATGCAACGGATGCACTAGAGCTATAAGTGTATGAAAGCTCAACAAAAGAAACTAGTGGGTGTGCATCCAATTAGCTTGCTCACGAAGACCTAGGGCAATTTGAGGAAGCCCATCATTGGAATATACAAGCCAAGTTCTATAACGTAAAATTCCCACTAGTATATGAAAGTGACACATATGAGACTCTCTATATGAAGAACATGGTGCTACTTTGAAGCACAATATATGAGACTCGCTATATCATGGTGCTACTTTGAAGCACAAGTGTGGTAAAAGGATAGTAGCATTGCCCCTTTTTATTTATTTTCTTTTTTTGGGCCTTTCTTTTTTTATTTGGCCTTTCTCTTTTTTTGGCCTTCCTTTTTTTTGGGACAATGCTCTATTGAATGATGATCATCACACTTCTATTTATTTACAACTCAATGATTACAACTCGATACTAGAACAAAGTATGACTCTATATGGATGCCTCCGGCGGTGTACCGGGATGTGCAATGATGCATGAGTGACATGTATGAAAGAATTATGAATGGTGGCTTTGCCACAAATACGATGTCAACTACATGATCATGCTAAGCAATATGACAATGATGGAGCGTGTCATAATAAACGGAACGGTGGAAAGTTGCATGACAATATATCTCGTAATGGCTATGGAAATGCCATAATAGGTAGGTATGGTGGCTGTTTTGAGGAAGGTATATGGTGGGTTTATGGTACCGGCGAAAGTTGCGTGGTACTAGAGAGGCTAGCAATGGTGGAAGGGTGAGAGTGCGTATAATCCATGGACTCAACATTAGTCATAAAGAACTCACATACTTATTGCAAAAATCTATTAGTTATTGAAACAAAGTACTACGCGCATGCTCCTAGGGGGATAGATTGGTAGGAAAAGACCATCGCTCGTCCCCGACCGCCACTCATAAGGAAGACAATCAATAAATAAATCATGCTCCGACTTCATCACATAACGGTTCACCATACGTGCATGCTACGGGAATCACAAACTTCAACACAAGTATTTCTCAAATTCACAACTACTCAACTAGCATGACTCTAATATTACCATCTTCATATCTCAAAACAATTATCAAGTATCAAACTTCTCATAGTATTCAACACACTCATAAGAGAATTTTATTATTCTTGAATACCTAGCATATTAGGATTTTAAGCAAATTACCATGCTATTTAAGACTCTCAAAATAATCTAAGTGAAACATGAGAGTTTGTCTATTTCTTCAAAATAAAACTACCACCATGCTCTAAAAGATATAAGTGAAGCACTAGAGCAACAACAAACTACTCCCAAAGATATAAGTGAAGATCAATGAGTAGTCGAATAATTATGCAACTATATGAAGACTCTCTAACATTTAATAATTTCAGGTCTTGGTATTCTATTCAAACAGCAAGCAAAGCAAAATAAAATGACATTCTAAGAATGGCAAACATCATGTGAAGAAACAAAAACTTAGGATCAACCGAAACTAACCGATAGTTGTTGAAGAAGAAAGGTGGGATGCCAACCGGGGCATCCCCAAGCTTAGATGCTTGAGACTTCTTGAAATATTATCTTGGGATTCCTTGGGCATCCCCAAGCTTGAGCTTTTGTGTCTCCTTAGTTCCTCTCATATCACGGTCTCCCTAAATCTCAAAAGCTTCATCCACACAAAACTCAACAAGGACTCGTGAGATAAGTTAGTATAAACCATTGCCAAAACCTTATCATACTCTACTGTAGCAAATCAATAAAATTATTATTCAACATTGCATACTAAATGCCTCTGCATATTTAATAGTCCTATCCTGAAATAGAATCATTAAAGAAGCAAACATATGCAAACAATGCAAACATAACAGCAATCTTCCTAAACAGGATAGTCTGTAAAGAATGATGCAACATCCATACTTCCCTAGCTCCAAAAATTATGAAAGAAAATTAACACTGTAGTAAATTTATCAGATCTTAATATGCAAAAGGTTTCAACATTTTATCACATTCTGACTTTTCTAGGGAATTATTGCAACAGCGGTAAACTTTCTGTTTTCAAACAGCAACATGTATACTTGTAACATAGGCATAGTAAAGGCTATCAGTGCCACTTTTATTGAAATAAAAGATGAAAAACATTATTCTAAATATCAGCAATAAAATCCTAACAAAATAAATTGACGCTCCAAGCAAAACACATATCATGTGGCGAATAAAAATATAGCTCCAAGTAAAGTTACCGATGAACAAAGACGAAAGAGGGGATGCCTTCCGGGGCATCCCCAAGCTTAGGCTCTTGGCTATCCTTGAATATTACCTTGGGGTGACTTGGGCATCCCCAAGCTTAGGCTCTTGCCACTCCTTATTCCATAGTCCATCGAATCCTTACCCAAAACTTGAAAACTTCACAACACAAAACTTAACAGAAAACTCGTAAGCTCCGTTAGTATAAGAAAATAAATCACCACTTCGAGGTAATGTAATGAACTCATTCTTTATTTATATTGGTGTTAAACCTACTGTATTCCAACTTCTCTATGGTTTATAAACTATTTTACTAGCCATAGATTCATCAAAATAAGCAAACAACACACTAAAAACAGAATCTGTCAAAAACAGAACAGTCTGTAGTAATCAGGATCAAATGTATACTTATGGAACTCATAAAATTCTCAAATAAATTGTTGGACCTGAGGAACTTATCTAGTAATCATCTGCAAAAATAATTTATCTAAATATCACTCTCCAAGTAAAAATGGCAGCAGTTCTCGTGAGTGCTAAAGTTTCTGTTTTTTACAGCATGATCAACAAGACTTTCCCCAAGTCTTCCCAAAGGTTCTACTTGGCACAAACACTAATTAAAAGCATAAAAACACATCTAATAAGAGGCTAAATGAATTATTTATTACTAAACAGGAACAAAAAGCAAGGGACAAAAATAAAATTGGGTTGCCTCCCAACAAGCGCCATCGTTTAATGCCCCTAGCTAGGCATGATGATTTCAATGATGCTCACATAAAGGATAAGAATTGAAACATAACGAGAGAATCATGAAGAATATGACTAGCACATTTAAGTCTAACCCACTTCCTATGCATAGGGATTTTGTGAGCAAACAACTTATGGAAACAATAATAAACTAGCATAGGAGGGCAAAACCAGCATAACTTCAAAACTTTAAGCACATAGAGGGGAAACTTGATATTATTGCAATTCCTACAAGCATATATTCCTCCCTCATAATAATTTTCAGTAGCATCATGAATGAATTCAACAATATAACAAGCACCTAAAGCATTCTTTTCATGACCTACAAGCATAGAAAATTTACTACTCTCAACACAAGCAAAATTCTTCTCATGAATAATAGTGGGAGCAAACTCAACAAAATAACTATCATGTGATTGAAAATTAAGATCAAGATGACAAGTTTCATGGTTATCATTATTCTTTAAAGCATATGTATCATCACAATAATCATCATAGATAGGAGGCATGCTTTCATCATAATAAATTTGCTCATCAAAACTTGGGGGGCAAAAAATATCATCTTCATCAAACATAGCTTCCCCAAGCTTGTGGCTTTGCATACCATTAGCATCATGGATATTCAAGGAATTCATACTAACAACATTGCAATCATGCTCATCATTCAAATATTTAGTGCCAAACATTTTGTAGATTTCTTCTTCTAGCACTTGAGCACAATTATCCTTTCCGTCATACTCACAAAAGATATTAAAAAGGTGAAGCATATGAGACAAACTCAATTCCATTTTTTATAGTTTTCTTTTATAAACTAAACTAGCGATAAAACAAGAAACTAAAAGACTCGATTGCAAGATCTAAAGATATACCTTCAAGCACTCACCTCCCCGGAAACGGCGCCAGAAAAGAGCTTGATGTCTACTACACAACCTTCTTCTTGTAGACGTTGTTGGGCCTCCAAGTGCAGAGGTTTGTAGGACAGTAGCAAATTTCCCTCAAGTGGATGACCTAAGGTTTATCAATCCGTAGGAGGCGTAGGATGAAGATGGTCTCTCTCAAGCAACCCTGCAACCAAATAGCAAAGAGTCTCTTGTGTCCCCAACACACCCAATACAATGGTAAATTATATAGGTGCACTAGTTCAGCGAAGAGATGGTGATACAAGTGGTATATGGATAGTAGATATGAGTATTTGTAATCTGAAATTATGAAAACAGCAAGGTAGCAAGTGATAAAAGTGAGCGTAAACGGCATTGCAATGATGGTACACAAGGCCTAGGGTTCATACTTTCTCTAGTGTAAGTTCCCTCAACAATACTAACATAATTGGATCACATAACTATCCCTCAACATGCAACAAAGAGTCACTCCAAAGTCACTAATAGCGGAGAACGAACGAAGAGATTATGGTAGGGTACGAAACCACCTCAAAGTTATTCTTTCCAATCAATCCGTTGGGCTATTCCTATAAGTGTCACAAACAGCCCTAGAGTTCGTACTAGAATAACACCTTAAGACACAAATCAACCAAAACCTTAATGTCACCTCAAGTATCCGTGGGCATGATTATACGATATGCATCACACAATCTCAGATTCATCTGTTCAACCAACACAAAGGACCTCAAAGAGTGCCCCAAAGTTCTACCGGAGAATCACGACGAAAACGTGTGCCAACCCCTATGCATAGGTTCATGGGCGGAACCCGCAAGTTGGTCACCAAAACATACATCAAGTGGCACGTGGTATCCCATTTTTACCACAGATATCCACAACAAGACATATATCAAGTGTTCTCAAATCTTTAAAGACTCAATCCGATAAGATTACTTCAAAGGGGAAACTCGATTCATTACAAGAGAGAAGAGGGGGAGGAGAAACATAAGATCCAACTATAATAGCAAAGATCGCGATACATCAAGATCGTATCATCTCAAGAACACGAGAGAAAGAGATCAAACACATAGCTACTGGTACATACCCTCATCCCCGAGGGAGAACTACTCCCTCCTCGTCCTGGAGAGCGCCGGGATGATGAAGATGGCCACCGGTGAGGGATCCCCCCTCCGGCAGGGTGCCGGAACAGGGTCCCGATTGACTTTTGGTGGCTATAGAGGCTTCTGGTGGCGGAACTCCCGATCTATGTTGCGTTTTGGAAGTTTTAGGGTATATGGAGATATATAGGCAGAAGAAGTATGTCAGGGGAGCCACGAGTGCCCCACGAGACAGGGGCGCGCCCTAGGGGGGTGGGCGCGCCCCCACCCTCGTGAGCACCTCGTTCCTTCCTTGACGTGGGGTCCAAGTCCATCAGGTGTGTTTCCTTGCAAAAATAACTTCTCCAGTTGATTTCGTTCCGTTTCGACTCCGTCTGATATTCCTTTTCCTCAAAACACTGAAATAGGCATAAAACATCAAATCTGGGATGGGCCTCCGGTTAATAGGTTAGTCCCAAAAATAATACAAAAGTGGATAATAAAGCCCAATATTGCCGAAAACAGTAGATAATATAGCATGGATCAATCAAAAATTATAGATACGTTGGAGACGTATCAATGACTCATGAGTTTAATTTCTCTAAATTTAGTAAGCAACACCATGAAGAAGAATTTGCTTGTAAGGATGAAATTATTGGTCTTGCTTCTATTGCCGTACCTCCTAATGATCCTTTAGAACAATATTTGCTAGACCATGAGAATGATATGTTTATGAATGAAAGAAGGGAAATAGATGAAGTATTCTTTAAACAAGAACCTATGCTAAAACACAATTTGCCTGTTGAAATCCTAGGGGATCCTCCTCCTCCTAAGGGTGATCCCGTGTTTGAGCTTAAACCGTTGCCTGATAATTTTAAATATGCTTATCTTGATGAAAAGAAGATATATCATGTTATTATTAGTGCTAACCTTTCAGAGCATGAAGAAGAAAGATTATTGAAAACTCTGAAGAAGCATCGTGCTGCTATTGGATATACTCTTGATGATCTTAAGGGCATTAGTCCCACTCTATGTCAACATAAAATAAATTTGGAAGCAGATGCCAAACCAGTTCATGATCCTCAACGATGTCTGAATCCTAAAATGAAAGAAGTGGTAAGAAAATAAATACTAAAGCTTATGGAGGCAGGTATAATTTATCCCGTTGCTGATAGTAAGTGGGTAAGTCCTGTTCATTGTGTCCCTGAGAAGGGAGGTATTACTGTTGTTCCTAATGATAAAGATGAATTGATTCCACTAAGAATTATTATCGGTTATAGGATGGTAATTGATTTCCGCAAATTAAATAAGGCTACTAAGAAAGATCATTACCCCTTACCTTTTATCGATCAAATGCTAGAAAGATTATGCAAACATACACATTACTGCTTTCTAGATGGTTATTCTGGTTTCTCTCAAATACATGTGTCGGCTAAAGATCAATCAAAGACTACTTTTACATGCCCTTTTGGTACTTTTGCTTATTGACGTATGCCTTTTGGTTTATGTAATGCACCTACTACCTTTCGAAGATGCATGATGGCTATATTCTCTGACTTTTGTGAAAAGATTTGTGAGGTTTTCATGCACGACTTTTCTGTCTATGGATCTTCTTTTGATGAGTGCTTGAGCAATCTTGATCGAGTTTTGCAGAGATGTGAAGAAACTAATCTTGTCTTGAATTGGGAAAAGTGCCACTTTATGGTTAATGAAGGTATTGTCTTGGGGCATAAAGTTTGTGAAAGAGGTATTAAAGTTGATAAAGCCAAGGTTGATGCTACTGAAAATATGCCATGTCCCAAGGACATCAAAGGTATAAGAAGTTTCCTTGGTCACGCTGGATTTTATAGGAGGTTCATTAAGGACTTCTCAAAAATTTCTCAGCTTCTGACTAATTTATTACAAAAAGATGTACCGTTTGTCTTTGATGATGATTGTGTAGAAGCATTTGAAATACTTAAGAAAGCATTAGTCTCTGCACCTATTGTTCAGCCACCTGATTGGAATTTACCCTTTGAAATTATGTGTGATGCTAGCGATTAAGCTGTAGGTGTTGTTCTAGGGCAAAGAGTTGATAAGAAATTAAATGTTATCCATTAGGCTAGTAAGACTCTAGACAATGCTCAAAGAAATTATGCTACTACTGAAAAAGAACTTTTAGCAGTTGTATCTGCTTGTGATAAGTTCAGACCTTATATTATTGATTCTAAAGTAACTATACACACTAATCATGCTGCTATTAAATATCTTATGGAGAAGAAAGATGCTAAACCTAGACTTATTAGATGGGTTCTCTTGCTACAAGAATTTGATTTGCATATTGTTGATAGAAAAGGAGCTGAGAACCCCGTTGCAGACAACTTATCTAGGTTAGAGAATGTTCTTGATGACCCACTACCTATTGATGATAGCTTCCCTGATGAACAATTAAATGTCATAAGTACTTCTTGTAGTACCCCTTGGTATGCTGATTATGCTAATTACATAGTTGCTAAATTTATACCACCTAGCTTCACATACCAACAAAAGAAAAAGTTCTTCTATGATTTGAGACATTACTTTTGGGATGACCCACATCTTTATAAGGAAGGAGTAGATGGTGTTATTAGACGTTGTGTACCTGAGCATGAACAGGAACAGATCCTACGCAAGTGCCACTCCAAAACTTATGGAGGACACCACGCGGGAGATAGAACTGCACATAAGGTATTGCAATCCGGTTTTTATTAGCCTACTCTCTTCAAGGATGCCCGTAAGTTTGTCCTATCTTGTGATGAATGTCAAAGAATTGGTAATATTAGTAGACGTCAAGAAATGCCTATGAATTATTCACTTGTTATTGAACCGTTTGATGTTTGGGGCTTTGATTATATGGGACCTTTTCCTGCCTCTAATGGATATACACATATTTTAGTTGCTATTGATTACGTTACTAAGTGGGTAGAAGCTATTCCAACTAGTAGTGCTGATCATAACACTTCTATTAAAATGCTTAAAGAAGTTATTTTTCCGAGGTTTGGAGTCCCTAGATATTTAATGACTGATGGTGGTTCACATTTTATTCATGGTGCTTTCCGTAAAATGCTTGCTAAATATGACGTTAATCATAGAATTGCATCTCCGTATCACCCACAGTCTAGTGGTCAAGTAGAATTGAGTAATAGAGAACTCAAATTAATTTTGCAAAAGACTGTCAATAGGTCTAGAAAGAATTGGTCCAAGAAACTTGATGATGTATTATGGGCCTATAGAACTGCATATAAAAATCCTATGGGTATGTCTCCGTATAAAATGGTATATGGAAAAGCATGTCACTTACCTCTCGAACTAGAACATAAGGCATAGGCTATTAAAGAGCTCAACTATGATTTCAAACTTGCCGGTGAAAAGAGGTGATTTGATATTATCTCACTTGATGAATGGAGAACCCAAGCTTATGAAAATGCCAAGTTGTTTAAAGAAAAGGTTAAAAGATGGCATGACAAAAGGATACAAAAGCGTGAGTTTAATGTAGGTGATTATGTATTGCTATACAACTCTCTGTTAAGATTTTTTGTAGGGAAACTTCTCTCTAAATGGGAAGGCCCCTATGTTGTCGAGGAAGTCTATCGTTCCGGTGCCATAAAAATCAACAACTTCGAAGGCACAAATCCGAAGGTGGTAAACGGTCAAAGAATCAAACATTATATCTCAGGTAATCCCATAAATGTTGAAACCAATATTATTGAAACCGTAACCCCGGAGGAATACATAAGGGACACTTTCTAGAATGTTTCAGACTCCGAAAAGGAATAGGTATGTGGTACGGTAAGTAAACCGACTCCAAAACAATTTTTAAGGCAATATTTCTCCGTTTTGGAATATTCAGAAAAATAGAAAATTAAGTAGCAGTCCGGGAAGGACACGAGGGCCTCACGAGGGTGGAGGGCGCGCCCCCTACCTCGTGAGCTCCTCGTGTGCCTTCCGGACTCCGTTTTCTTGCACGATACGTATTTTAGTCGGTAAAAATTCATTATATATTCTCCCGAAGGTTTTGACTCCCGTATCACGCAAAAATCCCTTGTCTTTGTTTTGAGCTGTCCTGCTGCAGACAGAGCAACATGTCGTCCCAGGATTCGGAAGGAGTAAGCTATGTGGCTGATTACCTTGCAGATCCTAAGGTTTATGGGGATGTGGAGCCTTGTGGTTGGACTACGGAAGAAGAAGAAGACTATGAACCCAAGAGAAAGGAGGAGACAAGCTCAGATGAAGATGAAGTCCCACTACCTCAACCTGGGGACATGCGTGTGGAGTTAAAAAAGTCAAGCCTCCAGGATAGGGTAAAGAAACCTAAGATCGAGTTTATCCCTTTTCGCCTCTTGCAGGAGAACAAGCAGGAACTATGCAAAAAGATACTAAGCTTGGAGCAGGAGATCGAGGACCTAAGGGACCAAAATTCTGTCCTCAAACACAAATTAAGGAAGAAGCCTACGCCATCAACAAAATCACCACCGTCTCCTCCAACAAAGAAGAATTGAGTATCTGGGTATGGGCACTCCACTTGGCAACTGCCAAGCTTGGGGGAGTGCCCCGGTATCGTATCACCATCACTTTTATCTTTACCGTTTTCCTTAGTTCGATCTTATTAGTAGTATTTTGATCTAGTAGAATAAAGTTTATGGCATGATCTAGTTGTGAGTTTTGCTTTATTATCCTTCTATGTAATTGAGTCCGTGAGCTATATAATAAAGATTAGTGTTGAGTCAAGGGCTTGATTATTTTGCCACGATCCTAAGTGAATAAAAGAAAAGAGAAATAAATAAAAAGAAACGAAGAGATCATATGGATCTCATGGAGAGTAATGAGCTCACATAAAGTATGATGAATAAAAGTTGTTGAGAGTTGACAAGCATAGTTTTGGTCATCGTTGCAATTAATAGGAAGTAATAAAGAAAGACAGGTCTTCACATATAGATATACTATCTTGGACATCTTTTATGATTGTGAGCACTCATTAAAATATGACATGCTAAATAGTTGACATTGGACAAGGAAGACAACGTAATGGGTTATGTTTTCTTACATCTGAGATAAATTATATTGTCTTGGATCTTCCAACATGTTGAGCTTGACTTTCCCCTCATGCTAGCCAAATTAATTGCACCAAGTAGAAATACTACTTGTGCTTCGAAATACCCTTAAACCAGTTTTGCCATGAGGGTCCACCATATCTACCTATGGATTGAATAAGATCCTTCAAGTAAGTTGTCATCGATGCAAAGCAATAAAAATTGCTCTCTAAATATGTATGATTGATTGGTGTGGGAGAAATAAGCTTTATACGATCTTGTGATGTGGAAGTAATAAAAGCGAGGGACTGCATAATAAAGGTTCATATCACAAGGGGCAATATAAAGTGACGTTCTTTCGCATTAAGATTTGGTGCATCCAACCATAAAAGCGCTTGGCAACCTCTGCTTCCCTCTGCGAAGGGCCTATCTTTTATCATTATCTTCTACCTTATGCAAGATTCATGGTGATTTTCACCCTTCCTTTTTACACTTTATCCTTTGGAAAGAACAGTATGTTGGAAAGATCCTGGTATATATGGCTAATTGGATGTGAGTTTTCATGAACTATTGCTATTGACATTACCCTTGAGGTAAAACGCTGGGAGGCAAGACTATAAGCCCCTATCTTTCTCTGTGTCCGATTAAAACTCCACACCCATAAGTATTGCGTGAGTGTCAGCAATTGTGAAAGATTATATGATAGTTGAGTATGTGGACTTGCTGAAAAGCTCTTATACATTGACTCTTTCCTATATTATGATAAATTGCAATTGCTTCAATGACCGAGATTGTAGTTTGTTAGTTTTCAATGAAGTTTATGATTCATACTTGATATTGTGATTGAATTATTACTCTAGCATTAGAGATCATATGACAAAAAATATATACGTTGTTGTTATAAGAATGATCATGATGCCCTCATGTCCGTATTTTATTTTTATCGACACCTTCATCTCTAAACATGTGGACATATTTTTCGATTTCGGATTTTCGCTTGAGGACAGGTGGAGGTCTAAGCTTGGGGGAGTTGATACGTCCATTTTGCATCATGCTTTTATATCAATATTTATTGCATTATGGGCTGTTATTTCACATTATGTCACAATACTTATGGCTATTCTCTCTTGTTTTACAAGGTTTACATAAGGAGGGAGAATGCCGGCAGCTGGAATTCTGGGCTGGAAAATGATCAAATATTAGAGACCTATTCTGCACAACTCCAAAAGTCCTGAAACTCCATGGAAGACCTTATAATAAATAATGAAAAATCATCGCCGAAGATGAAGACCAGGGGCCCCACACCCTTCTCACGAGGGTGGGGGGCGCCCCCCCTAGGGCGCACCCCCCTACCTCGTGGGACCCCTGGTGGCTCTCTGATGACCATCTTCTCCTATATAAAGTCTTTAGCCGAGAAAAAAATAAGAAGCAACCTTTCGGGACGAAACTCCGCCGCCACGAGGCGGAACCTTGGCGGATCCAATCTAGAGCTCCGGCAGAGCTGTTCTGCCGGGGAAACTTCCCTCCCGGAGGGGGAAATCATCGCCATCGTCATCACCAGCGCCCCTCTCATCGGGAGAGGGAAATCTCCATCAACATCTTCATCATCATCATCTCATCTCAAAACCCTAGTTCATCTCTTGTATCCAATTCTTGTCTCCAAGTCCGGGATTGGTGCTAGTAGGTTGCTAGTAGTGTTAATTACTCCTTGTAGTTGATGCTAGTTGGTTTAATTGGTGGAAGATCATATGTTCAGATCCTTTGTGCATATTATTACCCCTATGATTATGAACATGAATATGCTTTGTGAGTAGTTACGTTTGTTCCTGAGGACAAGGGAGAAGTCTTGCTATTAGTAGTCATGTGAATTTGGTATTCGTTCGATATTTTGATGATATGTATGTTGTCTAGCCTCTAGTGGTGTTATGTGAACGTCGACTACATAACACTTCACCATTATTTGGGCCTAGAGGAAAGCATTAGGAAGTAATAAGTAGATGATGGGTTGCTAGAGTGACAAAAGCTTAAACCCTAGTTTATGCGTTGCTTCGTAAGGGGCTGATTTGGATCCATATGTTTCATGCTATGGTTAGGTTTACCTTAATACTTTTGTTGCAGTTGCGGATGCTTGCATTAGAGGTTAATCATAAGTGGGATGCTTGTCCAAGTAAGAACAGCACCCAAGCACCGTTCCACCCACATATCCAATTATCAAAGTACCGAACGCGAATCATATAAGCGTGATGAAAACTAGCTTGACGATATTCCCATGTGTCCTCGGGAGCGCTTTTCCTTATGTAAGAGTTTGTCCAGGCTTGTCCTTTGCTACAGAAAGGATTGGGCCACCTTGCTACACTTTATTTACTTTTGTTACTTGTTGCTCGTTACAAATTATCTCATCACAAAACTATCTGTTACCACTTATTTCAGTACTTGCAGAGAATACCTTGCTGAAAACCGTTTATCATTTCCTTCTGCTCCTCGTTGGGTTCGACACTCTTACTTATTGAAAGGACTACGATAGATCCCCTATACTTGTGGGTCATCACATGCCTACCACAGGTCTAGGTTTATCTGTATCACGGGGTTTAGCAATTCTAGCAGTTTCATTACAGAAGTAAATAACATGCCCATCTATATTATCAGACAAGAGCTCTTTAACAATAGCAATATTAGGTTCAACTTTAACTTGCTCAGGAGGTGTATATGGTTTAATATTGCTTTTACGAACCACAGTTGAAGCTTTAGCATGATCCTTTATCCTAACAGGGAATGGTGGTTTCTCAACATAACAAGTAGGAACAATAGGATCATTATAAGTGATAGCCTTTTTTTCAACTTTAATAGGTGCAGCTACTTTTACTTCTATGGGAGGATGATATTTAAACCACTTCTCCTTAGGGAGATCAACATAAGTAGCAAAAGATTCACAGAAAGAAGCTACTATCTCAGAATCAAGTCCATATTTAGTGCTAAACTTACGGAAAATATCGGTATCCATAAAAGATTTAACACAATCAAACTTAGGTGTCATACCTGACTCCTTACCTTCGTCGATATCCCAATCTTCAGAGTTGCGTTTAATTCTATCCAATAAATACCATCTAAATCCAATAGTCTTCATCATAAAAGAGCCAGCACAAGAAGTATCGAGCATGGTGCGATTATTTTCAGAAAGTCGAGCATAAATTTTTTGAAGAATTGTTTCTCTTGGGAGCTCATGATTGGGGCATGAATATAAAATTGATTTAAGCCTCCTCCAAGCTTGAGCGATGCTTTCTCCTTCGCGAGGCCAAAAATTATATATATAATTGCGGTCACGATGAACAAGATGCATAGGGTAATATTTTTGATGAAATTCCAATTTCAATCTTCTATACTTCCATGATCTCGTATCATCACATAGCCAATACCATGTCAATGCGTCTCCCTTCAAAGATAAAGGGAAGACCTTCTTCTTAGCAACATCATCAGGTATACCTGCAAGCTTAAATAATCCACAAACTTCATCCACATATATTAGGTGTTCATCAGGATGCTTTGTTCCATCTCCTGTAAAAGGATTAGTTAGCAGTTTTTCTATCATACCCGAAGGATACTCATAAGGAATTTCATTTTCAATAGGTTCAGTAGGTTGAGGAGAAACTCTTTGCTCTACTGTTCGGGGTGAAGATACCCCGAACAAGCCCCTCGGAGGATTACTTTCCATAGTAACAAGTGACAGTAAATTTCAGCACACTTTATAAATTTTACCTTACCAAATTCCACCTACCAAAGGCGCTTCACTCCCCGACAATGGCGCCAGAAAAGAGTCTTGATGACCCACAAGTATAGGGGATCTATCGTAGTCCTTTCGATAAGTAAGAGTGTCGAACCCAACGAGGAGCAGAAGGAAATGATAAGCGGTTTTCAGCAAGGTATTCTCTGCAAGTAGTGAAATATGTGGTAACAGATAGTTTGTGATAAGATAATTTGTAACGAGAAACAAGTAAAAAAAGTAAATAAAGTGCAGCAAGGTGGCCCAATCCTTTTTGTAGTAAAGGACAAGCCTGGACAAACTCTTATATAAGGAAAAGCGCTCCCGAGGACACATGGGAATATTGCCAAGCTAGTTTTCATCACGTTCATATGATTCGCGTTCGGTACTTTGATAATTTGATATGTGGGTGGATCAGTGCTTGGGTGCTGTTCTTACTTGAACAAGCATCCCACTTATGATTAACCCCTATTGCAAGCATCCGCAACTACAACAAAAGTATTAAGGTAAACCTAACCATAGCATGAAACATATGGATCCAAATCATCCCCTTACGAAGCAACGCATAAACTAGGGTTTAAGCTTCTGTCACTCTAGCAACCCATCATCTACTTATTACTTCCCAATGCCTTCCTCTAGGCCCAAATAATGGTGAAGTGTTATGTAGTCGACGTTCACATAACACCACTAGAGGCTAGACAACATACATCTCATCAAAATATCAAACGAATACCAAATTCACATGACTACTAATAGCAAGACTACTCCCTTGTCCTCAGGAACAAACGTAACTACTCACAAAGCATATTCATGTTCATAATCAGAGGGGTAATAATATGCATAAAGGATCTGAACATATTATCTTCCACCAATTAAACCAACTAGCATCAACTACTAGGAGTAATTAACACTGCTAGCAACCTACTAGCACCAATCCCGGACTTGGAGACAAGAATTGGATACAAGAGATGAACTAGGGTTTTGAGATGAGATGGTGCTGATGAAGATGTTGATGGAGATTGCCCTCTCCTGATGAGTGGAGCGTTGGTGATGACGATGGCGATGATTTCCCCCTCCGGGAGGGAAGTTTCCTCGGCAGAACAGCTCTACCGAAGCCCTAGATTGGTTCCGCCAAGGTTCCGCCTCGTGGCGGCGGAGTTTCGTCCCGAAAGGTTGGTTCTGTTTTTTTTTCTCGACAAAAGACTTCATATAGCAGAAGATGGTCATCGAAGAGCCACCAAGGGGCCCACGAGGTAGGGGCGCGCCCTAGGGGGGCACGCCCCCCACCCTCGTGGACAGGGTGTGGGCCCCCTGGTCTTCATCTTTGGCGAGGATTTTTCATTATTTATTATAAGGTATTTCGTGGAGTTTCAGGACTTTTGGAGTTGTGCAGAATAGGTCTCTAATATTTGCTCCTTTTTCAGCCCAGAATTCCAGCTGCCGGCATTCTCCCTCCTTATGTAAACCTTATAAAATAAGAGAGAATAGCCATAAGTATTGTGACATAATGTGAAATAACAGCCCACAATGCAATAAATATCGATATAAAAGCATGATGCAAAATGGACGTATCAATTATTGACTCTAGTGCAAGTGGGAGACTGAAGGAAATATGCCCTAGATGCAATAATACTGTTGTCATTTATATTTCCTTATGTCATGATAAATGTTTATTATTCATGCTAGAATTGTATTAACCGGAAACTTAGTACATGTGTGAATACATAGACAAACAGAGTGCCCCTAGTATGCTTCTACTTGACTAGCTCGTTAATCAAAGATGGTCAAGTTTCCTAGCCATAGACATGTGTTGTCATTTGATGAACGGGATCACATCATTAGAGAATGATGTGATGGACAAGACCCATCCGTTAGCTTAGCACTATGATCGTTTAGTTTATTGCTATTGCTTTCTTCATGACTTATACATGTTCTTATGACTATGAGATTATGCAACTCTCAAATACCGGAGGAACACTTAGTGTGCTATCAAACGTCACAACATAACTGGGTGATTATAAAGATGCTCTACAGGTGTCTCCGATGGTGTTTGTTGAGTTGGCATAGATCGAGATTAGGATTTGTCACTCCGATTGTTGGAGAGGTATCTCTGGGCCCTCTCGGTAATGCACATCACTATAAGCCTTGCAAGCAATATGACTAATGAGTTAGTTGCGGGATGATGCATTATGGAACGAGTAAAAAGACTTACCGGTAATGAGATTGAACTAGGTATGATGATATGACAATCGAATCTCAGGCAAGTAACATACCGATGACAAAGGGAACAACGTATATTGTTGTGCGGTTTGACCGGTAAAGATCTTCATAGAATATGTAGGAGCCAATATGAGCATCCAGGTTCCGCTATTGGTTATTGGCCGGAGATGTGTCTGGTCATGTCTACATAGTTCTCGAGCCCTTAGGGTCCGCACGCTTAACATTCGATGACGATTTGTATTATGAGTTATGTGATTTGATGACCGAAGTTTGTTCGGAGTCCCAGATCAGGTCACGGACATGATGAGGAGTCTCGAAATGGTCGAGACGTAAAGATCGATATATTGGGAGGCTATATTCAGACATCGGAAAGGCTCTGAGTGGTTCGAGTATTTTTTGGAGTACCGGAGAGTTACGGGAATTTGTTGGGGGAAGTATTGGGCCTTCATGGGCCTTAGTGGAAAGGAGAGAAGGGCCACAAGGGAAGGCCCCCCCCATGGGCTGGTCCGAATTGGACTAGGGAGGGGTCGGCGCCTCCCTCTTTCCTTCTCCCTCTCCTCTCCTTCCTTCTTCTCCTACTTGGACTAGGAAAGGGGGAAACCTACTCCTACTAGGAGTAGGAATCCCTCTTTGGGCACGTCCCTCGTGGCCGGCCCTCCTCCTCCTCCTCCCCTCCTTTATATACGGGGGAGGGGGCCACCCCATAGACACACAAGTTGATTTCTTAGCCGTGTGCGGTGCCCCCCTCCACAGATTTCCACCTCGGTCATATTGTCGTAGTGCTTAGGCGAAGGCCTGCGTCGGTAACTTCATCATCACCGTCAACACGCCGCCGTGCTGACGAAACTCTCCCTCGATCTCAGCTGTATCTAGAGTTCGAGGGACGTCATCGAGCTGAACATGTGCAGATCGCGGAGGTGTCGTGCGTTCGGTACTTGATCGGTTCGATCGCGAAGACGTTCGACTACATCAACCATGTTACTCAACGCTTCCGCTTTTGGTCTACGAGGGTACATAGACACACTCTCCCCTCTCGTTGCTATGCATATCCTAGATAGATCTTGCGTGGTCGTAGGAAATTTTTTGAAATACTGCGTTCCCCAACAGGTCATGGTGTCGCGGTGGATCCCGGCCCTTGCCGGAGGGAGGGCTCTATTTTTATATGCTCCTTCGAGTCTTGTTAGGGTTTGTGTCGTGCTTAGGAAGAAGAGACGACGACGGCTCTCTAAAAATGAAATAAGGTTCTCCGCGCCTAGCCCCCATCCCGGTGGTGTGTCTAGCATCGTCGGTGGGCGCGTGGAGGTGCGTCTCCGATGGATCTGTCCTTGGTGGATTTGCTCGAATCCGGTCGTAGTTCGTCTACGTTTGTGTTTGTCCAGATTGGATCCGTCCGATCTACGCTACTCTTCATCGGCGGCGATTGTTTTTCTGCTGCACTGGTCCTATGTGGCCTTAGGACAACAACTTCCCGACTGTCTATTACAATAGGTTTTGCTTAGCTCCAGCGAGGGAGGGATGATGACGGCGGCTCACCTTCGGCCCGCTTCAGTGGTATTAGTCGTCCCTAGGTGGTCTACGGATTTGGATGTAATTTTTATTATTTCTGGTATTCGTTGTACTGTCATGATTGAAGATGAATAGATCAGAAGTTTTCTCAAAAAAAAATATTCATATATCCCAAAAATGATGAAAATAATAGGAAATG
>NC_041388.1:21488950-21512172 GCF_002162155.2 Triticum dicoccoides
TTCTAAAGCCTAGTCCATAAAATGCCCTCGCATATGAAAAACCATGAAATTGATAAAAAAATAACGTGCAATTAATATCCTAATAATTAACATGAAAAATATATAATATGATACTCCTGTCTATAAATAGTCCCATACAGAGGTAACGTGTAAATAGGCGTGCTCACCCTCATGTTACCCCTTTCTATAAACTAGATCATCGATGGCGCGCGTTGCTGTGCCTGTCTATTTGTAATATATATTTCATGTTAGCTTGGCACAAATATGTGAAGGCATTATACATGAACAATAAAGCAGTAGTAACATGTAAAGGCACTAGCACCATTGTTTCCAACATGACACATAAATAATTCTAAAAAACACGGCACACTATGTATGATAGCAGTAAGTATCAGTATTGCATATTACTACATTTGTAAATATAAATAATTTTGTTGCCAGTTAGATTTCTACGCCTTGTAGGTCCAACAAATACACACTTTTCTTCTCAACCCAGCCACTTGATGCTCCATTAATGTTGGATTAGATACTTCAAAGATCATATAGCAGTCGCTAAAAGAAAATCAGGGATAATAATACCAATGTAAGATCACATGTCAAACAGTAGCACATGCCTTGTATTGTTACAATGCAGTACATGCTTCTAGATCATACAGCAACCACTATATTCCAACAAATGTGCTAACAATGTTAATGAACATTTAGTTATTATTCCATTCTGGCATTTGTTGTCCATAATTTAGATAATTTTTATTACTATTGTACAGTTGGCTTTAGAAAATTACCATTCTTCCAAACCTGCTTTTTTAGGACATGTTACAGTTTTATCATACAAATTAGAAAACAAGTAGGCATCATCTTCTAGTGACAGAGAAACAAAATACCAATATACAATGATCGAGCCTCAAGATAAAGAGGGTCCTTGGAATTTAACAGGACAATAAAACATATCGCAATGCATATATACCTTAGATTCTAGGTTTGTCAAGATTGTTGATTTAACTTATGCATTAACACGATCAAGTTGTCTTTGCTCAACTGCAACTAAACATTATGTTTTGGGCAAGTAAGTGAACCATAAACTGATTAGCAATGAAGCCATGGTTAGCAAACTTTCTTAAGGAAAAATACTGACATTAAAATTGTAATGAAAAATTAAGGAAGTGATGGGGGTGCCAGAATTGGGAGAAAGAAAACTTGTTGTCCCCATCTTGTTTATTTTCTGTAAAAAGAAACGTTACAGTTCATGAGTAAATGGCTACACTGAGCAGATACCATTGTAAGTAAAGCATATAATATGATTAGATATATTATCCTACATTTCCTCCAGCATCTGATTATGTAGATGTATACTAACCCTTTGTACACAGAAATGTGGACAGCTCATTCGGCCTGATATGACAAACCGAACTAACATAGAATAAATCAAGAAAAAATTGGGGGGAAGAAGTGTCATGTTGACTTGAGCATGGAGCAGAATTATAGGCATGATACAATAGACTAAACCAACCTGTAACTCAGCATGTAATAACTTAAAAAGAAAATATGTCACACTCGGAAGGAAATGGCAGTGTCGCTCACCTCTAGAGAGGTGCCATGGCACTGTCGGGAAAAGGCATGTGCGCTGCCAGTCAGCGTTCCTGTGAGAGTGGGGAGGGAAGGCAGACTGGGAACCTCGCAATGAGCAGTGGTATGAGAACCATGGCTGCTGGGAAGATGGCAGAGGAAGAAAGGGGAAGTAGCCATTACCCCTGTAGAGAAAATTCATAAATCAGAGAACAGCTTAGATGCTCCTTTGATAGAGTATAATGACAACAACATACAATATGTAAGGCATGTACTACATAGATCTTGATTCTGAATGCAGCAAAAGAACTCTATTGAGTACCTGCAATAAAACAGTAAATTGTTATGTTCATGCAATAAAACACTAAACTGCAATCAAATTTTTCGTACACCTTGCTCCTGCAATCAACAGTTGATTGACACTGCACAGGGAGAATCAAACATTTGCATGTCCTTCGAACTGTAATGTCCTGAACAAACCCTGCATTGATTTTGCGTTGACATACTTTGCTGCATGCGGGCCTCCTCTTGACCAATAACTCATGCGATTTTGTTAAACCCTAGGAAAGGGAAACAGACCTCGGACGATGCACAAGTCGGTGAAGCCATCCTCAACATAGATGATCCAGCGCCGCCTAACATGGCACGGACAAAAGCAGATGCACATACAATTTCAACAAAATGAAAGAATCTCAGCGAATACATAGTGACTAATAGAGACCACACCCACACGAGATTATGAAGGACTTTATTAGCTTTGCAGGATACAATTAGATGTAAACACTGCTACTTTTGACTTCAGAAACTGTAGGATCATGAACAACAATTTACTATTTTATTGCAGGTACTCAATAGAGTTGTTTTGCTGAATTCCGAATCAAGATCCATGTAGTACATGCCTTACGTATTATGTTGTTCTCATTATATTCTATCAAAGGACCATCAAAGATGTTCTCTGATTTATCCTGCAAAGCACAGGTCATGTCATGGCAACCTGAACTTTCAGAGCGTGGGTGTGGTAAACTCAAATTTGGTCTAGAGTTATAACCTGAACTTTCAGAGCATGGATGTGATAAACTCAAATTGGAACATCGGTAAAATAAAGTGAGCACTAAAATATCATGGACATATCAGAATAATGTGTTTCTTCATGTCAAGATTAGCAATGCCTTCTGCCTAATTTCATTATCCCAGTTATAATCGGCTCTCCTGAATCCATTATCTTGCAATACCAGACGGCTACAGAATTTCTACAACTATTATTGGTCCTATACGTACACCACCAAGAACCTCTATATGTAAAGTATACCGAAAAATGCAAACAGATCAAACAAATCTGGATTGGCTATTATTAGTCAATGGAAAAGGATGCTCGTCCAAAAGGAGTTTATTTACAATCCAAAGGCAAAAATTATACTGGAACTGCTAATCCCAGCTTGGAAGCACAGAGGAGCTCAAGTCAGTCAACCTAGATAACTTGCATCATTTTGGGAGGTGAAAGAATAGCATCAATAATGCCGGCAGAGGAATGGAAGAGCACGGAGTGGTAACGGACCTGCAAGTAGTAGCCGCTGAAGAGTGGCATGGTGATTTATTTCCTCAATCACCGGCAAGTGGAGTCCAACCGACAAGCGATAATTCGCTGCCGTCGTCACCGCCCTCTGGCGTCGCCACCGATGCTTGAGGCCCCCAGCCGAAGTTGTGGTGCCGTCTGAAATCTAAGCCAGGTTGTGGGAGGCTGTCGTACCGGCGCCCTTGCGCGGTGGGAAGCAGGATCCCACCGGCGTACAAGAATGGGGATGAACGCGACAGAGGTTAGATCGGGGAAGATCCGCCACGCGAGGGGGGTGGGGGAAACGTGCGACCTAGCGAAATGCAATGATCGATGGCTTAGGGGAGGTTGCTACAGGCCCATGAGGCCCAATTTAACCCGAGACAACCAAAAAAGCGACCGGAGCAGCGGCCCAGACGGTTTGCGCTCGTTAATAGTGAACGAAGGCTGATTAGGTGCGATTCACATCAAAGCTGACGGCCGAAAATGCTTGAAATTGAAGATCGGACGACCACAGACGCTAATGGCCTGAGAGGGCTGGAAAGTTGCACAGTTTTAATGTATCTAAATAGTCCTATATTCTACCGTCTCCCTTCAATGTATTTTACAACTCAAGCGAAATCACCCAGGTTTAACATCTCTTTCTGTCAAAATACAACCAACAAGATCCATGAGGCCACAAACGGCTCTTGTAGTCATAGCCGCCGTTGTTCTAGCATTGCCCGGTGCCGACACGACCTTGGAAACAACTTGCAAGGAGGTGACTTACAAGAACACACATGTCAAATACGATTTATGTGTGTTGAAGTTGAGAAAGCACCACCCAAGCCCATACACGGACACATGGGGCCTGGCCAAGGTGGCGGACAACATGGGCATCAGCAATGCCTAGGGCGCCATCCATGATATCGAGGGCCTAGTAGCAAAATTGGGTACATATCTCAAGAGGGCGGCGGTGCTTGAGCGATGCCAAAGGATGTATGACAACATGAAGTTCGGGTTTGCCGGAGCCTACGATGAGATCAACGACAGGAATTATGCAGGGGTAAAGGAGGAGGCGGCAAAGGCCGTCTCCTTGGCGCACCAGTGCGACGACGTCTTTGTGAAGGCTGACGTCATGTCACCCCATACAATTTATTTTTCTTTTGTTTTCTTTTCTTTTGTAAGGGTAATGCTGATGTCACAATCCATTACAACATCAGTATTACCCTTACAAAAGGAAAGAAAAATGAAAAAAAATCCATGAAAGAATGAATTCGTGGCATTGTTATTATCTTTCAAAAAAAGCAAATAAAATAATAAAGTAATGAAGTTTTCTAAGAAAGAATGAAACCCTTTAAGAAGAAAGAGAATGAAAAAGAAAAGTTTTGAAAAGTTGCGCACAACTTTGCATTGAAACTGCACTTTTTGAAATATGCAAAGAACAAGTACATACTAGTGAAATTTTCGCATTCTACTATGATTTCCACACATATTATTTAGTAGTTGCATTTATACTTACACACACAAAATAAAAAATTATGTTTTCAACGAAGGAATGAATTAGTGCCATTGATATTTTCCTTTAAGAAGAAAGGAAGTGAAAAAAATAAAAGAAAATAATGATAAATTTGCACATAATTTACACATAAGTTGTGTTTTTTTAATAATATGCAAGAATAAGCATCTAATAGTGGAATTTTGCAAAAAAGATGTTTGCTAAGAAGTAATGAGTTAGTGACATACTGACATTGGTATTATGTTTAAGTGGAAATAAAATGAACAAAATAAAAAACTCAAAATAATTAAATTTCCTAAGGTAAAATTAATTAGTGGCATTGGTATTACCATTTTAAAAAATAAAAATAAAAAATCTAAAACAAACATTGTAAAAAATTGCACAAAATATACATAAAAATTACCTTTTTCAAAATATACAATAATAAGAACATAAAAGTGGATTTTTTTGCAAAAAAATGTGTCTAAGAATGAATAAATTAGTGGCATTGATATTACCCTAAGTAGAACGAAATAAAAACTAAAAAAATATCAAAATAATAAATTTCTCTAAAAAAGAATGAATTAATGGCATTGGTATTTCTTGAAGAAAAAAATAAAATTTAAAAACTTGCACACAACTTTCACCAAAATTGTAATTTTTGTAAGATGCAAAAATAATCATAGAATAGTGAAATTTTCAAGCAACATACATGTAACTAAAGTGAACATTCAGAGCCTCTGCCCGCGTGCTTCTCATTTTCTCTGACCTCAATCGTTGGAGTCGTCAACTTGCTTAATCATGTCCCCAATCAAACGCGGAGAATCCTGAC
Source organism: Triticum dicoccoides (assembly GCF_002162155.2). Classification (NCBI taxonomy): domain Eukaryota; kingdom Viridiplantae; phylum Streptophyta; class Magnoliopsida; order Poales; family Poaceae; genus Triticum; species Triticum dicoccoides. Next base: position 21,494,378 of record NC_041388.1, read on the forward strand.
ATGGTGGTCGATCTGGGATCATCATCACGTTTTTGCCATCCTCGTGGTGCAATCTCCTGCTGATTCCTTCAGAGTATCTCTCTGCTACGTTGTCTTCAGATAGATGGATGGTATTATCTCTTGAATTATTGGATTCAGCCAGCTTAGTTGGTAGGTGCAGATACACGCATCGCCAGTACTAGGCTACTCGCACTAGCATACTTAGCCAACAGTACTATTTGTCTAGATAATGATCGTGTCTGCTGCATGCACTTGTCAATTCTGTGGTTGGGTCACCGAAAGAGGTCATGAACTATTGGTACTCCCTTCGATGCATATTAATTGTTGCTCAAAGGGATATATTTAGTGTTTGAGCAACAAGTACTTCATATAAGTATATCAAGGCTGCAGTTGTAAACGTACAGCAATTATGCAGTCAAGATCAGCAAGGACATGCAAAATTATTCTGCAAATCGGTAGTTGGAGTCAAATTCTGTGTGCGTGCAGATCGGATCAGCATGGAGAATCATCGCAGGCTGGCTTGGAATCATCACCTTTTTTCTGCAGATGATTTTGTGGTGTTATTCCTTGCAGTTGCAGGGCTGAACCATGAACACGGGAAGATCTCTGTCGGAACTGAACCTACTGATTCTTTTCGCAAATTTTGAACACTTGTTTTTTTGGGGCTAAGCTATGAATTTCAATAATGGGCCAGCTTGGGTAGATGCAGAAATATTTATACCGCACGTAGCTTGTCAGAAATAATTGTGCGTGCCGCACATGCCAATTGATTTCGTGCGAGAATGATCCACATTGATCAAGCACGGCTGCAACGGGGTTGTCGCTTGCACAGTGCCGCCACTGTCTTAATAGAAGCAGCAGGCCAATAACATGTTGAAGCTTTGCTTCTGAATCGCCAGCTAGGTTACCCAACAAATCAAGATGATGTGTTTCCCGCTTGCGGTTGCTCTGTATGCGGTCGAGATGAGAGGATCCCTTGGACTCTGCAATCTGCATGCACGTCTCAACATTGCCTCTGATCAAGTGATCAGTATCTTCAGCTGAACTCTGACTGTAAATCTTGAAATGTTGGAATGTGATCGTCAACATTTTTTCCGAAATAGGGTTTTCTCCCGCTTTGTATTATAAAGCAATCGTCACTGATACAATTAATGATAGGTGATGGGACGGAAACAGCACAGGCACGCCAAAAAAAATGAAAGAGAAAATACAAAAGAAATAAATGCCGACAACGGCGGATCAACAAAAATGAAGAAGCCTCGTGACCGCTGCGCCCCACCGGAGATCTTCCACCAAGCTCCGGCTCCGAAGCATCGGTACCACGCAACACCTCCAAGAAGGAACACGACGATGACGACGCTGCTACAAGGGTTGCTCCGGTACGCAACGAGGAGAAAGGAAGGGTGGCACCCAACGCCCTCCAGGAAGGTCCGGCGGCACCCTCAGGCGCACCGCGTTGGAGTCGGCCAGGCCGACAGAGATTTTTCCCGATCCCAACCATCACCCCGGACGCTCCGGAGCATGCCACCATACCGTCCATCACACTGCGCCAACACAATCTTGAGTCTCCCACGCCGTCTCACCACGACAACGCGAAGTGGGACCCGCACAGCGAAGAGGAGGAGCGAGACAGGGAGCAGTAGCACCGTCAGCACGCGGGAGGGCCCAACCTCCACCGTCACTGACGGGATCCGACCGGACGCAATAGCAGGAGCAAACCAGGCTTGTGGGCCCACAGGCCCCACCAGGCCCTCAAATGCCCGTAAAGCTCCCGCCGTCGCGCTGCAGAAGGTGTGCCATCAGTGTCGTGGCTCCCTGTCCAAGCCGCTCCTCCACTTCACCGCCCCGGAGGCAGCGAAGCCACACCGGCGCCGGCCACCTAGGACCAAGATGGGGTCCTAAGGGCCCAGATCTGTGTCAGGGTCGCGCCGCCGGCAACCCAACACCACCAAGCCGCCCTGCCGCCAAGAAGCAGCATCACCACTGCGCCAGCCGATGACCCCCAATGCCAGGAAGCCAGACCGCCACCTGCCGAGCTGCACCCGCCGCCAAACCCTGCCCCGGGAAGGGCGCCACACGCGGGGGAAAGGAAGTCCCGCCGCCGCCGAAACCACCCGGCCAGATCCGGGGGCCCCTTCCGGCGGTGCGGGGGAGAGAGGACTGAAGGGCGGGGGGAGGGGGCGAGCCGCCCCGGCCGCCGCCCGGGTAGGCGGCGCGAGGCGGGGTCGCGCGAGCCGCCTCATCAACATTTTTTACAGCCGAAGATGCTGATTTCTGCGGCATCTTAGAGCATGATTGGTTTCCTACCAATATTTGGCTAGCCAAATGTTGGCATTGCCAAATATTAGCAATACCAAGACTTGCTAAATATTGGCAACTTTATATGAGATAGGCAAGACAACTTACTAACCAGTTAATTAGTAGCCAATTTTGGCACAATATCAGACATTGGCATGCCAAATTTTGGCACCAAACCAGTTATGCTTCTAATCTCTGATGATCCTAGTATCTCTTCCACCTCGTAGATAGATGATATTATTCCTTGCATGATTGGATTAGGCCAGCTTAGTTGGTGGTAGGTCACTGCTGATAAACGCATCACCAGTACTAGGCTACTCGTACTAGCATACTTAGCTAAGTACCATTCTTTGTCTGAAATGCTGATAATTGTGGCTGCTACACGTGTCAAATAATTTTGCCGTGGGGCCCACAACAGCAACAGCTGCATGGGTTATCACTAATGCAATCCATCATGCCCAAATTTTCTGGTCATTGGAAGAGGTCATGGCCAATTGCAATGCATGCGATTGTGTCGTCCGTGCGATACTTTCTGCCTACGCATCATCGTCATCATCATTCCATCTTTGGCTGATCGAGCTCGTGACATGAAGCATCCATCAGAGTTATTAACAATAGAAAAGGCTTGATGTGCCATTAAGAGGAGGAAGAAGAACTAATGATCAGTTAGGATCAGGCCAGCATCAAGAGGTTCTAGATGATCCAGGTGCCTCCCAGGGAAAGGGGGCATCCTGAGCTGCCACGTGACCCTTCCTAATCTTATATGTAAAGCATTGCATCATTTTTATATTTGATACTCTCTCTGTTTCTAAATAGTCGTCTTTCTAAAGATTTAAATGGACTATCACATACGGATGTATATAGACATATTTTAGAATGTAGATTCACTCATATTGCTCCGCATGTAGTCACTTGTTGAAATCTGTAGAAAAACAAATATTTAGAACGGAGGGAGTACAAGAATTGCATCAACTCGGACGTAAAGCACCAGGGTTGACAAGAGTAACTTGCAGTTCTGCGTAGCGTACCAAAGGTTACACTTGCACTGTCACACAAGTACAACAATTATTCAGAGTCAGAAGATCATGGTGGAGATGAGTGGATTTCACTGCTCACGATCACTCTCAATTGCTGGAGTCAATATTGAGCATGGAGACTCATCGGGATCATCAACTTTTTTTGCAGATGAAGATCCTGACTTCGTGGCATGCTCTGCCACCTCGTCTATAGAAGATCAATTTTTTTTACCCGAAAAAAAAAAAAAACCTTGAACACGGCCAGCTCGTTACGATGTCTGTCAGACTGAAGACTGAACGCACTGATTCTCTTCATATCCTTTTGATCACTTACAAATGTTCTATTCGCAAAAAAAAAAAAAAGAATCACTTACAATATTATTTATGCTGAATTATGAGTATATCAAGTTCATCGATGGACCAGCTTGGGTAGGTGCACAAATAACTGTACTGTACGCCTTGTCTGAAATAATTTTGCCCGCCACACGTGCCAATAAATCTCCCACGAAAATGGTCCACATCGATTCGATCAAACACAGCCGCAACGGCCCTAATCTAAGCTGCAGCCAGCCGGCTAATCACCTGTTGGTCTGACATGGATCGACGATGCGTACTTCTGAATTATCAGCGATCAACATATGCTTTCTAGACGTAAAGCATCAGGGTTGACATGAGTAAACTATCAAGACATCAGGAAATAAATATCAACCAAATTAGGCAAACTTTTTTGCGCAGACCGAGAATATTTCGAGCGAATTTTGTAGTTGAATTTTGAATTCAAATAAGTGAATGAACAAATATTCGAACCAGAGACCTCTCAAAACATGAACTAGGTTGCTACTAACACGCCAGAACCAACTTTCATGGCATTAATTAGATCCTACGTACTTCATAGTAAATCGAGTGTTTAAATTCAAAATTTTCAAAAAAAATGATGTTTTTTGCTCGGTATGGCGATTTACCGAGGGGCACGGAAATACGTGGTAACCATGGGAAATCTTGAAATTTCGACCGGTAACCAAAACAGTGCGCAGCAGGCTAATCACCCGTTGATCTGACTTGGATCGACGGAGCTAATTGCTTCGTACTCGCCACTGAGTTGTCAGCTGTCTGCAATTTGCAATTGTACCGTCTGCAATGCGTGTCGATGATATCTGCCTAAGTAGCATCATCAATCATGATTGTTCTACATGACTAAGCTCATGGGTCATGGCATGGCCGACGGAACATTCCAACCATCGGTACAACAATTACTCAGACAAGATCAGCAACAAGGAGATGAGAGGATTCCCTCACAATTATTCTAAAAAATCGGTAGTTGGTGGAGTCAACTTGATTAATTCTGTGTGCACGCAGATTCAGATCAGCATGGATGATCGTTGCAGGCTGGCTTGGATTGGATCATCACTTTTTATGCAGATGATTTTGCGGTATCCTCTTGGTGCAATCTGCTGCTGATTCTCTGAGAGTACGTACCCATGCCACCTCCTCTGTACTTCCTTGGTTCCTAAATACCACCTCCGTCTCAAAATAAGTGTCCAAACTTTATACTAATTTTAACTTTAGTACAGAGTTGTATTAAAGCGGAGACACTTATTTTGAGACAGACGGAGTACTATAAGTTTTTTTGAAGATTTTAATGCGGACTACATACAGAGCAAAATGAGTGAATCTATATATATATATCCGAGTATTTAGAAACGAAGGGGATAGAAGATAATATTCCTACCATGACTGATGACTGAACATTGAACACCGGAAGTTGGTTGAGATCTCTGTCGGAATGGAACACTTAAAAATTGTTTTGTTGCTGCTGCTGCTAATTTATGAATATCAATAGAAATCATGAATGGACCAGGTTGGGCAGATGCAAGAATAATTGCACTACGTATCTTATCTGAAATAATTGTGCAATTAATTCCTCAAAAGAATGGTCGACATTTTTCTTGTGTTATTAGGAAAGAAATGGTCCACATCGACCAAACACACATGCTGACATGCCGTCGTTGTGCCCTAATCAAAGCAGCAGGCTGATTAATCACTTGTGATCTGACATTCGTATGTCTAGCATTTTTGTTTGTCAGCTGATTAAGCACCAACTGATGATGATGAGGTTTCGGCTTGCAGTTTGTAAGCTTGCGTCTTCTATCTTTCTGCCCAAGCTCATCGTCATCATTGTTCTAAGCTCATGTGGCATGCAAGATGGAACATGGCTGCCGCGTCACCAGGAAGAAGAATGATGCAGCTTCCAAAAGGGATCTGCTCAGCTGCCATGTGTCCCTTCCTACCAAAAGTCCACACAAAGTCACAAACGTACTCATCTGCAGCCACAAAACCAAATTTGATTTGATCACGGGCCGACCGACCAATGCTACAAGACATGCGAGCTCCACCGCGGCCATGCATGGCGCCACAGCATTACTGTACCTCAGCTGAGCTCCACCGCCGTATTCGATTACAGTAGCTGAGCTGAGCTCCGGACATCAACGCCATGGCTTTCTTGCAGAGGATGTACAAGAGCAGGCGCAATGCCGCCGCCGTGACCGCGAGCGCCTCCTTCCTGCTGCTCCTGCTCGTCGTCATATGCCTTTCCCTGCGCACGCAGCACGGCGGGACCTTCTTCTTCGGCTCGGGCGCCGGAGGGCGGGAGCCGGGGAGCTGCGAGGCGGAGCTGCAGGCGCTGGAGGGCCGCGCCGCGCGGTGCCGGTACCTCCGCTCGTCGTCCCACCCGCCGTGCGCGCCGACCGGGTACGTCGACTACCTCGCGCTCTTCTACTGCGCGTGCGGGGAGGACGAGGAGGGGCTCTGGTGGTGGTCGCCGTGGCTGGGCGGCGCGGCGATCGCGCTCTGGCTGCTCCTTCTCTTCTACCTCCTCGGCGACACCGCCTCCGAGTACTTCTGCGCCTCGCTGGAGGGCCTCTCTGCCGCGCTCCGCCTGCCGCCCGCCGTGGCCGGGGTCACGCTGCTCTCGCTCGGCAACGGCGCGCCCGACGTGCTCTCCAGCGTCGTGGCGTTCGCGTCCGACGGCGGGGAGGCGGGGGACGTGGGGCTCAGCGGCGCGCTCGGCGGCGCGCTGTTCGTGTCCACCGTCGTCGCCGGCGTGGTCGCCATCGTCGCCGCTCGCCGCGGTGGCGCCGTCATTGAGCGGAGCGGGTTCGTGCGCGACGTGTGCTTTCTTCTCGTCGCGCTCTGCTACCTCCTCGCCGTGCTGGTCGCCGGCACGGTCACGGTGTGGGCGGCCGCGTGCTTCCTCTCCCTCTACGCCGCCTACGTCCTCCTCGTCTCGACGTCGCACTGCTGCTCCGCCGCCGCCGACGACGACAGCACAAAGACAATGAAGCCTTCCGATGACCTCGCCGCCCCGCTCCTCCTCCCGGTCACCGTATCCTCCAAGCAGCCACCAAGGACCTTCGCCAGCGGCCTCTTGGCCGCAGTCCACGCGCCGCTCTACCTCCCGCGCCGCCTCACCATCCCGGACATCGACGGGCACCGCTGGTCCAGGCCGTATGCCATCACGTCAGCGCTCCTCGGCCCTCTCCTCCTCGCCGTAGTCACCTCCCCGACCAGCCCGACCGCGCTCCTCGCCGGCACCCTCACCGGCACGCTCCTCGCCATCGCCGCGGCCGCGACCACGGACGCCGCGGCACCACCACACGGCCGGTACGCCCGCCTCGTGTGGCTCAGCGGCGGGTTCCTCATGTCCATCCTCTGGTCCTACCTCCTGGCCCGGGAGCTCGTGGCCCTCCTCGTGTCCACCGGCATCATCGTCGGCGTCCCCGCGAGCGTGCTGGGGGTCACCGTGCTCGCGTGGGGCAACTCCCTCGGCGACATGGTCGCGGACGTGGCGATGGCGACGCAGGACGGCGCGGCGGGCGCCCAGACGGCCGTGGCGGGGTGCTACGCCGGGCCGGCGTTCAACACGGTGGTGGGGCTGGGGCTGTCGATGGCACTGGCGGCGGGGGCGCGGTACCCGGAGCCGTACAGGATCCCGGTGGATGCGGCGACGTACGTGACGGTGGCGTTCCTGGTGGGCGGGCTGGCGTGGGCGTTGGTGGTGCTGCCGGCGAGGGGGATGAGGCTGGACGTCACGCTCGGTGCCGGGCTGCTCGCCGTGTACCTCTGCTTCATCGCCGTCCGGGTCGCCGACGCCGTCGGCGTCCTCAGCCTAGATTCTCTCCTACCGAGACAGTGATTGAGGACTGTCGGATTTGATTTGATGGTGCAGCGGCAAGATCGAACAAGATCCTGAGGCTAAAAGAGTAGTAGTACGTAGGTTGGTGCGGAAGTGATGGAGCTGGCTTGGCTTGGCTGCTTCTCACACACGCTCGTGACACTTCAGTTGTGAGAGGGCAATGCATGCATGTGGATATGTAAAGCCACAAAACAAAGTCATTCTTTGTTATCTGTTGTAAATTAAGTATGATATAGGAAAAAGGGGATGAAGTACTTGTCTATAATTGTTAATTGCCATGTAAAGTACAGGTACATACTATGAGTAAATGCTTTAACTCACTATAAACTCCCTAGGGTGGAAGCTCTCTCAATCAATTGAGGTCTCTAATTTGAAACTTGGTCCACTTGATCAACCTCTTGTGTTTTGTGGAGTTATCTGCGGATGGATGGGCTTGTTGGTAGGTGGTTGGTATGGTGGAGTGATACGAGTCGATTCAGGGCAGCGATTTCAAGAGCCCACAGCACTCTGGAGGTTGTTTTCCTTCTTTCTTCACTGGTCTGTCGGTGTTGACCACGTATCGCACGCCTCGCCCCGAGGGCCGTCAATGGGCCATGTGTTCTTGTCATGTTGCGTCTCTAGGGCGACCCAATTTTGCCATATCTTTTTGTTATATGTGCAGAAGGGCTGTCAGCGATGCTCAAGGATGCGCAACAAAGGGGAACAATGAACGGCATTCAAGTCTGTGCAGGGGCTCCCTCAATCTCTCAACTATTTTTTGCCGATGACTCGGTTCTGTTGATGAGAGCGAGGGAGGATGAAGCCAGGGAATTGAGGTGAATCCTTGCGGTATATGAAAGGTGTTCGGGACAGTGCATTAATCAGGAAAAATCTGCTATCATGCTCAGTAAGAACAGTATGACGCAATCCAAACAGAGTGTAAAGGATACTCTCGGCATCACCAATGAAGCGTATAATGAAAATTACCTAGGGCTCCCTGTGTATATTGGGCGATCGAAGAGGAAGGCGTTTGCTTACTTGAGGGATGCTATATGGAATCATATGCAGGGCTGGAACGAGCGCACTCTGTCTCGTCAGGGAAAGGAAATCTTAGTTAAGGGAGTCGCACAGGCAGTCCCCACCTTTGCCATGTCAGTGTTTTACCTAACGAAGACCTTTTGTGATGAGTTGAGTGCAATGATAGGTCGGTATTGGTGCAACCAACAGGAAAATGAAAACAAAGTGCACTGGGTGGGCTGCCAGAAGCTCACTAAATCCAAAGGCAAAGGAGGACTTGGGTTCAGAGATATACATGACTTCAACATTGCTATGTTAGCAAGGCAGGTGTGGCGACTCATCCAGCAACCAGATAGCCTCTGTGCACAGATGATGAAGGCCAAGTATTACCGAACTGTGATGTGTTGGAAGCGGATCTGAGCGCCAATGTGTCATATGCTTGGAGGAGTATTACACATGGAATTGGCCTCATCAAAAAAGGTGTGATTTGGCGGGTTGGTGATAGACAAAATATCCATATATGGGATGATCCATGGATCCCTAGGGCTTGGCCCACGAAAGTTGTGACTCCTAGAGGGAGCAGTTTGTTAACTAAGGTGTTTGAAATCATCGATCCGACCACTGGGAAGTGGGACGAGGAGCTCATAAGAGACATGTTTTGGGAGGAGGATGCCGCCTTAATCCTTCAGCTACCACTTCGGGATGGAGCCGAGGATTTCCGAGCATGGCATTTTGACAGCAAAGGACTGTTCTCTGTTAAGCAAGCCTACAAACTACAACGAGTGTTCTCCGAGCACTCCGGCGAGGGTCAGACAGGCGAGCCACAAGCTGTTGGTGACCTAGATGGCGGCGGTGATGTGAGATGGAAAAGGATCTGGAAGCTTCCGTGCCCGGGGAAAATCAGACATTTTGTATGGCGGATGGCTCATAACATGATCGCCACAAAGGACATCCTGGCAAAAAGAGGAATGAATATCGAAGACCACATGTGCTTCATGTGCAATGCGAGACATGAGTCAGGGAAACACCTCTTCGTTGACTGTAGTGAGGTCAAACCGGTGTGGTTGAAGCTTGAACTCGAACATATTAGGCTGCAACTCTCAAACTGCGAGTCTGTGGGTGAGACCATGGACACTTTATGGCAGGCCCCGGAAAATGAGAGGATGTAGGTCATCGTAATGTGGTGGCAATGGTGGAACCAGAGGAACAAGGTGCGTGAAGGGGAGAAGCCCATGGATCACGACCAGTTCGTGTGTAGGGCTGCATGCACGGCTGCGAAATACTTGGGGTGTTTATGCAAAATTCCCAAGCTCAGCGGGATCCCTCAGGCCTGGTCCCTGCCGCCGCCGGATGAGCTGAAGCTTAATGTCGATGGTGCCTATAACCCGGGAAGCCAGCATGGGGCATGGGGCGTGATCATTCGTGACTCTATGGAGCACGTGGTAGCTGCACGAGCGGGACGGGTTGATCACGTAGCCTCGGCATTTGACACGGAGCTGCAAGCCGTCGAGCAAGCGCTGGACGTAGCGGCCGAACTAGGGGTGTTGCGGCTTACTGTGGAAACGGACGCGCTCCTGGTGCAACAAGCTTTAAATCGGCGAGCTCCAGACTTCTCCAGGCAAACCCATGTGATTGAGGATGTCAAAGTACAAGCGCGGCTATGGTTTGCTTCCTGTGTATTTGCTCATTGTAAGAGAGAAGCCAATACGGCTGCCCACAATCTAGCTAAGATCGGCTTGTCACTCGCTGCGGGTGAGGTTATTGTACTGGATGATGACCTTCCAGCTGATGTAGCTGCTTCTTTTATGGGCGATTCTTCCCAAGTTGTTGCATAATAAAGCATTTTGCTTGACCTAAAAAAAGAAGACCGCGCGGAGGTGAAGAGGAAAAAAATCAGAGGTGATTGGGCGCAGAAGCGGCTCCACAAGATCTTGATTGCTAGGAGTAGGAGGCTTGAGGGAAGTTTGGCGTTCTTCCCGGTTGGGTGTTCGACGGCTGCGAGCACGCTTCTAGGAGCAACGTCTTTCCAAGCCGGTCATTCGGCGGCTAGACGTTCGGCGGTTGCAACCTCGCTTGCTGGGACCTGTCTTTTTCGGTTGGGTGTTAGGTGGATGAGACCTCATCGGCTGGCACTAGTGTTTTTTTCCTTTCTTTGTTCGTTGTTTTTCCGGGGGTGTCGCTTTTTCTCATTTTCCTTTGAGTATCTAGATTTTTTCGTTTTGCCTTCCTCTTGCATTTGATTGTATGGCTCTTGTCAATTGTTGTTTTAGAGTGTGTTAGTACATTATAGTGGCTTGTTGTTCACGGGCTTCATGATTTTGATCTGGACTGATGTTTGATGTTTTTTTAATTGGTTGCCGTGTGTTTGTTTTATCGTGAACCACCGATGCTTGCTTTTATGACGGTCGTCTGCTCGTGGGCAACCTTTGCTTGTCTGCGTGGATTGGTGGTCCATGGTGTTTTCTTCGTTGTTTTGCCATGGCATGGGAGAGAAACCCTTGTTTTTTATCTCTGATTTTGGGTTGTCGTGTAGTATTTTGTTGTGCTTATGTTTTGTAATGATCAACTGTAGTTTCTCCATGATAATATGATGAAGTTCTATTGCCATCAATACTATCATAATAGGGGGTTGCCAAACCGTTTTTACATGTCGTTGATGTTTAACTTAGCAAGCCAAAATTGATGTATGTATGTGCGTTGAGTGTGATAGGTTGTCCTGGCGTATACATACAAGGATGCCGCATTCCATCTATGCAAGCGGTGCAGCAAAGCGCACAAAGTGCTTCTCGTATATGATCATTTCCAACCCAGCCATCTAGGATGAATTACCACCCGCTTATGACTTAGTTGACTGAGAACTTGGTAGACCCAACTGCAACACCTCCACAAAACCTCTTCACTTAATCATAACAACATGCCGACGTCGTTGGTCAAGACTTGAGAAAATATCAAGTCATTGACGACTAACAATTAATCCATGATAAGTTACAATAACATGACGTCAAAAAATGTCTTTAGATTACATACCATACATTATCTTGTTTTATCATTGTTTTCCAAAAAGGTTGTGAACCTCTTCGGAATGTACATGTACAATTTGTACATACATATGTGTTTATGTGTGTCTTTCATTTTTATTTATCTTAAATTCTTAGAACCAATAGTTATAATTTAGAAAATACTGTAATCATAGAAATTTTCTCAGTACACGTGTGGTCGCTACTTGTTATATCATCTTCAATCGGACGCTCTAACCCCCCATATGTCTGCCATCCGACCTGGTCCCCCATACCCATTCCGTATGCCCGAGTTATCTGGTATCCTTCAAACCTAGCCCATATACACGCAGATTTGGGGCCGCCTGGACATGTCCACCATGCCGGACCCACATCAAACCCCCTAAATCGATCTCCATCCTTTCCCAACCTACCATCTTCCTCTCTGTTATGTCCTCATCCGCTCTGCCCTTTGCCCGTTCTACTCCCCCGCCATAGCTTTGTCGCCATCCCCCATCCGGCCCTAACCCGCAAAACCGTCCATCGTTCGTCCAGACGTCCTTCTTGCACCAAATGCGACCGCCACCCTGGTGCGTCCTACTCCACCTAACATATACCTTGCATGTCTAGTTTTTGATGAAATGTTAAGAGTTTTTTAGGTTATTTTTGTGCATTTGTAGCTAAACGATGGATTTATTGGAGGATGAGTTTGCTTACCCATAGCTTGATGAGTTCATTATCAAGGAGTTCATCAATTCGTCATATTCATACATTGATGACCATGAAGATGAAGACCTGATGGTGATGATGAGCATCCTTGAAGACATGGAGAAGCAAGAGGAGCATGTTCTCAACTTCAAGGGTTCGATGCCAGGCAGGATAGTTGTGGCCCGTGATAGGATAAAGGGACAACAAGATCTCTACAACAAATATGTATTCAGTGTGCTTTTTTTTTTGCATCACTTATGGATGATCAAACATTTGTTCCTGTGCGTAGTGGAGGGTGTGAAGGCATATGATCCTTACTTCGTGCCAAGGAAGAAATGTTGTGGACACCTGTCGTTCTCTTCTATGCAGAAATGCATGACTGCTCTGACGATGTTTGTATGTGATACAAACCAGGGATGTCGCTGATGAGGTCAGTCGAATGGGAAAGCATACATGCTCTGAGGCAATAGTGAAGTTGCGTATACCGTGGTGAAGGTGTTTGAACCTGAGTACTTGAGAGAACCAAATGCCAAGGACATGGAAAGTTATTGGCAATTGGAGCATCAAGAAGTTTTCCAGATATGCTGGGTTCAGTTGACTGCATGCATTGCAATAAAAGAACTGCACGATAGGTTTGCGCGGGAAATACCAAGGTTACACAAAGAGGTCACCATCATACTTGAAGAAGTGGCATCAAAAGACTTATGAATTTTACATACTTTATATGGCATGCCATAGTCTCACAAGGGAATCAACGTGCATCAATGATCTTCATTGTTCAAGATAATTTGTGATGGGGATGCCCAACCATGCAACTACACACTCAAGGGCTATGAGGACACCATGGAGTACTACCTTGTTGATGATATTTATCCTCAGTGAACGACGTTTGGGAAGACTATCTCTAGCCCCAATAATAACAAAAGGTGTCTCTTTGCACACGTGTAAGAAGGTGCTAAGTAAGATGTGGAGTGGGCATTTGGAGTGCTCGAAGCTCATTGGTATTGTTCGTGGAGCTGCAAATATATGAGATCTAGTGATGACTTGTTGTGTAATCTTGCACAACAAGATTGTAGTGGATGAGGGTGATCGTGCTAGTACACATGATTTTGTGAAGTCCGGAGTACAAGTCCTCCTCCGAGAACAAGATGCAGTGCATGTTGTCAACTTACTAGAGATGCGTCGACAACTTAAAGATCAACAGGCGCGCGCGCAACTACTCAATGATCTTGTGGAGCATATGTGTATCCACATCAAAAATCATTAAGTTTTATGATTCAACTATGCCCTTACAGCATATACAAACCAGACTTACCAAATATGACCCTCTAAACGTTTGCGGACATGCCTGGTCAGTAATCGGGCGTGCCCGTTTTGAACCTCTATTTGTCCGTCCATGCAGCCACACTCCTCATTTTCTTCCTCGTATGTCCGGTCACTTGCACGTGATTGATGGAGATGAAGAGAGGAAAAGAAAAGAATAAATAAAGAAAGAGAAAATGTGGTTTGAGGTGGGCCTCGTCCTACGTGGTCGACTGACCGGACGCGTCCACGAGCCCTCATATCCTCCCTACATTTGTCCTTAATATGAGGGTTCGCGGATAGCCCAGACGTATAAGGATGATATGATGGGTCCGACTGGGTCACTTTTTTTCCTTCTCTCTTCTGTCCGGTCACTGACTGGACGCGTCCACGACCGTTTGAGGAGGATTTGAGAATGCCGGTTGTAGATGCTCTTATGGATAATATTTATGTCTGAGCTATGTATTTTTCCCTTCCAATCAGGACTATATGTTTTTTGTATTGTTGTGTGCTATAATTCATTGTTGTGTATTTGTATCAGTCAATGATCCACGTGCATGTGTTTGCATGGAAATCCGGTTTTAAAAATGAGGGTGTGGTTGCCCGGGCGAAATAGGGTTCACTGACCTCTATCCACCGACGCGTTCGCGGACATATAAGGGATCACATCAAGCAAGTGTGATATATATGCTCTTCTATAATGACGAACAACCGACAGCTATGTACTTATTTCCAAATAGGAACTAATATAGTAATATGGAACATCCAGATGTGGCGCACCAGTGGTCTAGTGGTAGAATAGTACCCTGCCACGGTACAGACCCGGGTTCGATTCCCGGCTGGTGCATGCTTTCCATTTTTGCCATCTGCTTTCTACCGAGTAAAAAGATTATATATTTTTTCTGTGTTTTTTATAGCCACGGCTTGCAACTCGAAGACTGGGGGTTCAACATCCAGTTGTTATGTCTTTGTGATGGAGGTTTATATCATTGGTTACTGTGATCAAATTTGTTTTCGTCTTTGCAGATTAAGTTCGTGTGGAGTTGGCCACGTGGCAGCTCGGCAGCCCCCCTTTTCTCTTGGGAAACTGAATGAATGGTCTAGTATAGACCTTGATCATGATGGTCTGAACTTATCTGATCATTCTACTTCCTCCTTATGATGACCCCACATACTTTTTGACCGTTAATTTTGATGCATTTTCCATGTCATGAGCTATACAAGTCAGATGGATGGATGGATGATGTTGATGCTGGTGCTCAGGCACAACGCGTTCCAAACTTGGGGCTTCTTTGATTTAAAGGAATTGCATAGGATTTTTGGAGGATTTAAACTCTTAGGAATTTTTCCTGTGATGCTCGTTTAATTCGTAGGATTGGCATCCTTAGGAATTTTTTCAAATGATCCATTTGTACTACATTTTGGAGAAAAATTTCCATCCACTCAAACCTCTTTGTAGAATTTCTTTGTTTTTCCTATGCTATCAAACATTCTTTCAAATCCTATAGAATACTATGGGACATGTCACCCTATTCCTGCATTTTTCCTATTCCTTCAATTTGACAATCCTGTGAATCAAAGAGGCCCTTGCAGTTGGGCATGACCTCTTTCAGGGATCGGACAATTAGGACACGACGGCTTGTATTAATGGCAACCGGACTAGCTGGTTGTGCCGTGGGCCCATGGAGCTCTGCCTGCCTCGCTGGACCCGGAGCTGCAACCGACCACGCCATAGCTGCTACCATTGAAGCTTTTTTCATACCTGCTTGTAGCTCTCGTCAACGCTCATTGCAGTTTTCGTCGTCGCCCCATAGCTCTCACCAACGCTCGTGTTTTGAAAGTTTCATGGCGGAAGCTTTTTTCCACACCGGATGAAGCTTTTCTGCCATGCTTGAAGCTTTTTCCCATTCCAATCGGAACTTTTTTTCACATCGGTTGAAGCTTTTCTCAACGCCGATTGAAGCATTTTTTTCCATGCCTGAAGCTTTTTCTTCTACGCCAGTTGTAGCTTTTTTCATGGTTGAAGCTTTTTCTGATGCCATTTAAAAATTATGACGCAACTGCTTTCGGTTGCATTGAGGGGGCTTCTACCGGAAAACGTTCGATTAGCTATTGTGAAGCTATGTGCATTTCTCAATGCAATCTCTCAGAAGGTAATCGATCCAGAAATCATACCAAGGTTAGAGAATGATTTGGTGCAATGTCTTGTCAGTTTCGAGTTGGTGTTCCCACCATCCTTCTTCAACGTCATGACGCACGTCCTAGTTCACCTATGCGAAGAGATTAACGTTTTGGGTCCTGTATTTCTACAATATGTTCCCCTTTGAGAGGTTCATGAGAGTCTTAAAGAAATATGTTCATAACCGTGCTAGGCTAGAAGGAAGCATCTCCAAGGGCCATGAAAATGAGGAGGTCATTGAGTTTTGTATTGACTTTATTCCTGACCTTAAGCCGATTGGTGTTCCTGAATCGCGGCATAAGGGCAGACTGGATGGAAAAGGCACGCTAGTTGGGGAACAAATAATATGTATGGACGGACATTCTCTGACTGAAGCACACTACACAGTTCTACAGAATTCCGCCTTGGTGGCTCCGTATATGGATGAACACAAGAATTTGCTACGCTCCAAATACCCGGAGCGGTCTGATGACTGGATTACACGTGAACAAACCAGGAGTTTCGCCAGCTGGTTGCAGACACGTACCATGCATGACACCTCTATTGAAGATGACATGTACTTGCTGTCCCAGTTACCATCTTTGAATATAATGACTTTCAAAGGGTACGAGATAAATGGTAATACATTTTACACGATCGCCTAAGATAAGAAAAGCACCAACCAAAACAGTGGTGTCCGCTTTGATGCAGAAACCAAGACAAGAAAAGAAACATATTATGGTTATATACAGAACATATGGGAACTTGACTATCGACGTGGTTTGAAGGTCCCTTTGTTTCGGTGCAAATGGATCAATATGACACGAGGCGGGGTAAGGGGTAACGGAAGACCCGCAGTACGGAATGACAATAGTGGATCTCAACAATCTTGCGTATGCAGACGAATCATTCATCCTAGCCAATGATGTGGCACAGGTTTTCTATGTGAAGGAAATGTCTACCAAGCCAAGAAAAAGAAAAGATAAGGAAGCGAATGCATCATACGATGAGCCAAAGCGGCACATAGTTCTTTCTGGGAAGAGAAACATCGTGGGAGTGGATGACAAGACAGACATGTCAGAAGATTATGAAAAGTTTGATGAAATTGCTCCATTCACAGTGAATATTGACCCGAGCATCCCGCTAAATGATGAAGATTTTCCATGGTTACGGCGCAAAGGGACACACGCGAAGAAAAAGTTTCACACCCAAAGATCTGGGATGTGATCGGCTTCACTATCATCACTTTCTTCTGTGTTTCACACCCAGGAGGGAATCTCTGTAATAGTTAGGGTAGTTATATGTTTTGGCATTTGAAACGCGAAGAAATTTTATGTGCAAACAAATTCTTTCATGCCTTTACTGATTTTTAAATTTAAGTTATTCACAAACTAGTGATTCACACTAATTTCAAATAATGCAAAATTTAAACTATTCAAATTTGAAAACTACGGGCACTAACAGAAAGTTTGTAATTTTTTGTACCTAAAGCAAAAATATTCACAAAGAAACTCTAAATACACAAAAAAAACAACTCAAAAATAAATAAAGCAAAAAAAATAAAAAAGCCTGCCTACTGGGCCAGAGCGGCCTGCATACGACTAGAAACCCAACCTGTTGTTGGGCCAGGATGCAGGCCCGCAAAGGCCCAGTAGACCCATAGGGCAGCACAAAACATGTAGGCCCAGTAGGCCTGCTTTGGAGAGGAGCTCGAGAGAGCTACCGCACGGGGGTTTATAAATCAGTGCGGATGCCCCTCGACTAGCGAGGTGGGACTAAACTTGTCGCACAGCACCTTGCCAGCACACCCCCTTTAGTACCGGGTGGTGGCTCCAACCGGTACTAAAGGCCCCCCTTTAGTACCGGTTGGAGCCACCACCCGATACTAAAGGGTGTGCGGTTCCCGCCGCTTGGCCTGGCCAAAACAGGCCTTTAGTACCGGTTGGTGGCTCCAACCGGTACTAAAGGTCCATCCTATATAACTAAACACTTCAAAATTTTCAGTTTCTCATCTGCTTCTTCTCCTCTGCCCCATCGCTCGCCGCCCCTGGCCGTCTCCATATCCCTCGTCGCCGCCCCCGTCACCGCCCCGTCCCCGGCCGTCGTCGCCGCCCCGTCGTCCCCGTCCC
>NC_041388.1:21512578-21605668 GCF_002162155.2 Triticum dicoccoides
CCGTCCCAGTCCCCGTCGTCGCCATCCCCGTCATCGCCGCGCCCGTCGCCGTCCCCGTCGCCGCCCCCCATCGCCTCTTGCCTCGCCGGTGAGCACACACACACATACATTTTTCTTTTTTTAGTTATAGAAATAGTTAGTTATATAGCATTGTTAGAAATGTTATAGAAAAGTTAGAATTGTTAGGAATTTTTCTGTTTTTTAGTTATAGAAATAGTTATAAAAAAGTTAGAAATTTTTCTTTTTTTAGTTATAGAAATAGTTAGTTATATAGCATTGTTAGAAATGTTATAGAAAAGATAGAATTGTTAGGAATTTTTCTGTTTTTTAGTTATAGAAATAGTTATAAAAAAGTTAGAAATTTTTCTTTTTTTAGTTATAGAAATATTAGAAATATTATACAAATGTTAGTTATATATATAGAAATGTTATATTTTTTTTTTCTGTTTTTTAGTTATAGAAATATTAGAAATGTTATAGAAATGTTAGTTATATAGCATTGTTAGAAATGTTATAGGAATGTTAGTTATATAGAAATGTTAGAAATTTTAGTTATCAAAATCCAATCATTAAAAAAATGTTACTTTTTGCGGGCATATAGCTAGTATTTGTTCTCGACGATGCCCGGCCTGCACCCTCGCCGTCGACCCGTCCGCGACGACGTCCGGCTGACCGTGAAGAACATGAGGCATGGGCGCTATTCCGTGGTATGAGGGGTTTTCGGACTGGAACGCCGACTACAGAACCCGTGCGAGAAAGAAGATTGCGGAGGAGAAGAAGAGGAAGATGGAGGAGGAGCAGAGGAAGCTAGACTATGAACGCCTTCAAGGCCTAGAATCAGCGCACGCGGACTTGGCAATCAAATTTCAGCGGCAGCAGGAGCAGATCGACTCACTTAGCCAGCAAAGGGGGTCTCAGCAGCTAGCGGATGATCCACCAATGGATAGCACCGTCCCATCCATGCAGAGAAGCAGCATGGGTTCCGCCCCGGGCGACGCATTGCTGGATAGCTACCCAGTGGATGACATCATGGAGAACACTAACTGCGAGCTACACTTCAAAATGAAGAACATATCCATGAAGGTGGCGGACGCCCTTGCTTTTACAAATCCCACTGAGGCAACCTTCCATTGCAACCCGATTCCAGCGGGCTATGCTCGTGTCTTGGTTGATGAGGTGGTGGACCAATATTCGGGGCTAGAGCTTGACATTTCTGGAGGTGACGATGAGCACACACTAGGAGAGGCCAACCATCGTATCATCCTATGGAGAAAGGATTGCATCATCTTTCGAAGGCCACCGACACCGCTTCATCTGACTCCTCGTCGCAGTCCGCCACCGAGTCAGCAGACTCCCGCTCCTCCAAGTCCACCAACGCGTCAGGCCACTCCTCCTCCAAGTCCGGCAAAGCGTCAGGCTACTCCTCCTCCAAGTCCGGCACAACTTCAGGCCACTCCTCCTCCAAGTCCGGCACAGCTTCAGGCCACTCCTCCTCCAACTCAGCCACGTCAGTCGTCTTTGCCGCCTCAGCAATCATGGAAGAGAGCCGCCTCAGCAATGGTGCGTAGCGGTACAAGTCAAGGTGGTACTGCAGGTACAGGCGGAGGCAAGCAATTTCAATATGGTCCAATCCTGAAAGATGCTAATAAGTATGCAAAGCTCCAGCAATCCTTCTAAGGACTGGAGTAAGCATCTCAGAGTTGGAATATACGCTTTGATGAGATGATCAAAGATTTTGGGTTTATACAAAGTTTATGAGAAACTTGTATTTCCAAAGAAGTGAGTGGGATCACTATAGAATTTCTGATGAGTATATGTTGTTAACATATTGTTGATCAGAAATGATGTAGAATTTCTAGAAAGCATATAGGGTTATTTGGAAAGTGTTTTTCAATGGAAAGCCTGGATTAAGCTACATGAACGTTGAGCATCAAGATCTATAAGGATAGATCAAAACGCTTAATGGTACTTTCAAATGAGCACATACCTTGACATGATCTTGAAGGTGTTCAAGATGGATCAGTCAAAGAAGGAGTTCTTGCCTGAGTTGTAAGGTATGAAGTTAAGACTTAAAGCGCGACCACGGCAGAAGAAAGAGAAAGGACGAATGTCGTCCCCTATGCTTTTGTCATAGGCTCTATACGGTATGCCATGCTAAGTACCGCACCTGATGTGTGCCTTGCCATGAGTCAGTCAAGGGGTACAAGAGTGATCCAAGAATGGATCACAGGACAGCGGTCAAAGTTATCCTTAGTAACTAGTGGACTAAGGAATTTTCTCGTTTATGGAGGTGGTAAAAGAGTTCGTCGTAAAGGGTTACGCCGATGCAAACTTTGACACTAATCCAGATTATTCTGAGTAGTAAACTGGATTCGTATAGTAGAACAGTTATTTGGAATAGCTCCAAATGTAGCGTAGTAGCTGCATCTACAAGATGACATAGAAATTTGCGAAGTACATACGGATCTGAAAGATTCAGACCCGTTGACTATAACATCTCTCACAAGCATAACATGATCAAACCCAGAACTCATCGAGTGTTAATCACATGGTAATGTGAACTAGATTATTGACTCTAGTAAACTCTTTGGGTGTTAGTCACATGGGGATGTGACCTTGAGTGTTAATCACATATCGATGTGAACTGGATTATTGACTCTAGTGCAAGTGGGAGACTGTTGGAAATATGCCCTAGAGGCAATAATAAATTAGTTATTATTATATTTCCTTGTTCATGATAATCGTTTATTATCCATGCTAGAATTGTATTGATAGGAAACTCAGATACATGTGTGGATACATAGACAACACCATGTCCCTAGTAAGCCTCTAGTTGACTAGCTCGTTGATCAATAGATGGTTACGGTTTCCTGACCATGGACATTGGATGTCATTGATAACGGGATCACATCATTAGGAGAATGATGTGATGGACAAAGACCCAATCCTAAGCCTAGCACAAGAACATGTAGTTCGTATGCTAAAGATTTTCTAATGTCAAATATCATTTCCTTAGACCATGAGATTGTGCAACTCCCGGATACCGTAGGAATACTTTGGGTGTGCCAAACGTCACAACGTAACTGGGTGGCTATAAAGGTGCACTACGGGTATCTCCGAAAGTGTCTGTTGGGTTGGCACGAATCGAGACTGGGATTTGTCACTCCGTGTGACGGAGAGGTATCTCTGGGCCCACTCGGTAGGACATCATCATAATGTGCACAATGTGATCAAGGAGTTGATCACGGGATGATGTGTTACGGAACGAGTAAAGAGACTTGCCGGTAATGAGATTGAACAAGGTATCGGGATACTGACGATCGAATCTCGGGCAAGTATCGTACCGCTAGACAAAGGGAATTGTATACGGGATTGATTAAGTCCTTGACATCGTGGTTCATCCGATGAGATCATCGTGGAACATGTGGGAGCCAACATGGGTATCCAGATCCCGCTGTTGGTTATTGACCGGAGAGTCATCTCGGTCATGTCTGCATGTCTCCCGAACCCGTAGGGTCTACACACTTAAGGTTCGGTGACGCTAGGGTTATAGAGATATTAGTATGCGGTAACCCGAAAGTTGTTCGGAGTCCCGGATGAGATCCCGGACGTCACGAGGAGTTCCGGAATGGTCCGGAGGTAAAGAATTATATATAGAAAGTGCTATTTTCGCTATCGGGACAAGTTTCGGGGTCACCGGTATTGTACCGGGACCACCGGAAGGGTCCCGGGGGTCCACCGGGTGGGGCCACCTACCCCGGGGGGCCACATGGGCTGTAGGGGTGTGCGCCTTGGCCTGTATGGGCCAAGGGCACCAGCCCCAAGAGGCCCATGCGCCAAGAGATGAGGGAAAGGAAGAGTCCTAAAGGGGGAAGGCACCTCCTAGGTGCCTTGGGGAGGTGGGACTCCTCCCTGGCCGCACCCTTCCTTGGAGGAAGGGCCAAGGCTGCGCCCCCCCTCTCCCTTGGCCCTATATATAGTGGGGGGAAGGGAGGGCAACCAGACCTAAGCCCTGGCGCCTCCCTCTCCCTCCCATGACACATCTCCCTCCTCCCGCAGCGCTTGGCGAAGCCCTGTTGGAATCCCGCTACTTCCACCACGCCGTCGTGCTGCTGAATCTCCATAAACCTCTCCTTCCCCCTTGCTGGATCAAGAAGGAGGAGACGTCGCTGCTCCGTACGTGTGTTGAACGCGGAGGTGCCATCCGTTCGGCGCTAGGATCATCGGTGATTTGGATCACGACAAGTACGACTCCATCAACCCCGTTCTCTTGAACGCTTCCACGCGCGATCTACAAGGGTATGTAGATCCACTCCTCCCTCGTTGCTAGATGACTCCATAGATAGATCTTGGTCACACGTAGGAAAATTTTGAATTTATGCTACGTTCCCCAACAGTGGCATCATGAGCTAGGTCTATGCGTAGTTTCTATGCACGAGTAGAACACAAAGTAGTTGTGGGCGTTGATTTTGTTCAATATGCTTACCGTTACTAGTCCAATCTTCATTCGGTGGCATTGTGGGATGAAGCGGCCCGGACCGACCTTACACGTACTCTTACGTGAGACTGGTTCCACCGACTGACATGCACTAGTTGCATAAGGTGGCTAGCGGGTGTCTGTCTCTCCCACTTTAGTCGGATCGGATTCGATGAAAAGGGTCCTTATGAAGGGTAAATAGCAATCGGCATATCACGTTGTGGTTTTTGCGTAGGTAAGAAACGTTCTTGCTAGAAACCCATAGCAGCCACGTAAAACATGCAAACAACAATTAGAGGACGTCTAACTTGTTTTTGCAGGGTATGCTATGTGATGTGATATGGCCAAAAGGATGTGATGAATGATATATGTGATGTATGAGATTGATCATGTTCTTGTAATAGGAATCACGACTTGCATGTCGATGAGTATGACAACCGGCAGGAGCCATAGGAGTTGTCTTAATTTATTTATGACCTGCGTGTCAACATAAACGTCATGTAATTACTTTACTTTATTGCTAACCGTTAGCTGTAGAAGTAGAAGTAATAGTTGGCGAGACAACTTCATGAAGACACGATGATGGAGATCATGATGATGGAGATCATGGTGTCATGCCGGTGATGATGATGATCATGGAGCCCCGAAGATGGAGATCAAGAGGAGCAAAGTGATGATGGCCATATCATGTCACTATTTGATTGCATATGATGTTTATCATGTTTATACATCTTATTTGCTTAGAACGACGGTAGTAAATAAGATGATCCCTCATAATAATTTCAAGAAAGTGTTCCCCCTAACTGTGCACCGTTGCGACAGTTTGTTGTTTTGAAGCACCACGTGATGATCGGGTGTTAGATTCTAACGTTCACATACAACGGGTGTAAGACAGATTTACACACGCGAAACACTTTGGTTGACTTGACGAGCCTAGCATGTACAGACATGGCCTCGGAACACAAGAGACCGAAAGGTCGAGCATGAGTCGTATAGAAGATACGATCAACATGAAGATGTTCAGCGATGTTGACTAGTCCGTATCACGTGATGATCGGCCACGGCCTAGTTGACTCGGATCATGTAATCACTTAGATGACTAGAGGGATGTCTATCTGAGTGGGAGTTCATAAGATGAACTTAATTATCCTGAACATAGTCAAAAGGTCTTCGCAAATTATTTCGAAGCTCGCGCTTTAATTCCACTGTTTAGATATGTTCCTAGAGAAAAATTAGTTGAAAGTTGATAGTAGCAATTATGCGGACTAGGTCCGTAAACTGAGGATTGTCCTCATTGCTTCATAGAAGACCTATGTCCTTAATGCACCGCTCAGTGTGCTGAACCTCGAACGTTGTCTGTGGATGTTGCGAACATCTGACATACACATTTTGATAACTATGTGATAGTTTAGTTAAACGGTTTAGAGTTGAGGCACCGAAGACGTTTTAAAACGTCGCGAAACATATGAGATGTTTCGAGGGCTGAAATTGGGATTTCAGGCTCGTGCCCACGTCAAGAGGTATAAGACCTCCGACGATTTTCTTAGCCTGCAAAATAAGGAGAAAAGCTCAATTGTTGAGCTTGTGCTCAGATTGTCTGAGTACAACAATCATTTGAATCAAGTGGGAGTTGATCTTCCAGATGAGATAGTGATGTTTCTCCGAAGTCATTACCACCAAGTTGCTAGAGCTTCGTGATGAACTATAATATATCAGGGACATATATGATGATCCTTAAGATATTCGCGATGTTTGACACCACAAAAGTAGAAATCAAGAAGGAGCATCAATTATTGATGGTTAGTGAAACCACTAGTTTCAAGAAGGGCAAGGGCAAGAAGGGATACTTCATGAAACGGCAATTCAGCTGCTGCTCTAGTGAAGAAACCCAAGGTTGAACCCAAACCCGAGACTAAGTGCTTCTGTAATAAGGGGAACAGCCACTGGAGCAGAATTACCCTAGATACTTGGTAGATGAGAAGGCTGGCAAGGTCGATAGGAGTATATTGGATATACATTGTGTTAATGTGTACTTTACTAGTACTCCTAGTAGCACCAAGGTATTAGATACCGGTTCGGTTGCTAAATGTTAGTAAACTCGAAATAAAAGGCTACGGAATAAACAGAGACTAGCTAAAAGGTGAGATGACGATATGTGTTGGAAATATTTCCAAGGTTGATCAAATATCATACGCTCCCTCTACCATCGAGATTGGTATTAAAACCTAAATAATTGTTATTTGGTGTTTGCGTTGAGCATAGACATGATTGGATTATGTCTATTGCAATACGGTTATTCATTTAAGGAGAATAATGGTTACTCTGTTTATTTGTATAATACCTTCAATGGTCTTACACCTAAAATGAATGGTTTATTGAATCTCGATCGTAGTGATACACATGTTCATGCCAAAAGATAGTAATGATAGTACCACCTACTTGTGGCACTGCCACGTAAGTCATATCGGTATAAAATGCATGAAGAAGCTCCATGTTGATGGATCTTTGGGCTCACTCGTTTTGAAAAGTTTGAGACATGCGAACCGTGTCTATTGGTGTAAACGCATGAAGAAGCTCCATGTTGATGGATCTTAGGGCTCACTCGTTTTTGAAAAGTTTGAGACATGCGAACCATGTCTATTGGTGTATATGCATGCAAATGGACCGTTTGGACTCACTTGACTTTGAATCACTTGAGACATGCAAATCATACCACATGGGCAAGATGACTGAAAGCCTCGTTTTCAGTAAAATGGAACTAGAAAGCAACTTGTTGGAAGAAATACATTTTGATGTGTGCAGTCCAATGAGTGCTGAGGCGTGTAGTGGATATCGTTATGTTCTTACTTCACAGATGATTTGAGTAGATGTTGAGTATATTTACTTGATGAATCACGAGTCTGAATTATTGAAAGGTTCAAGTAATTTCAGGGTGAAATTGAATGATCGTCGTGACAAGAGGATAAAATAGCTATGATATGATCATAGAGATGAATATCTGAATTACGAGTTTGGCACAGAATCAAGACATTGTGGAAATTGTTTCACAACTAATACAGCCTGGAACACCATAGTGTGATGGTGTGTCCGAACATCACAACTGCACCCTATTGGATATGATGCATACCATGATGTCTCTTATCGAATTACCATGACAGTTTATGGGTTAGGCATTAGAGACAACCACATTCACTTTAAATAGGGCACCACGTAATTCCGATGAGATGACACCGTATGAACTATGGTTTAGGGAAACCTAAGCTGTCATTTCTTAAAAGTTTGGGGCTGCGACGCTTATGTGAAAAAGTTTCAGGCTGATAAGCTCGAACCCAAAGCGGATAAATGCATCTGACACCCAAAACAGTTGGGTATACCTCCTGTCTCAGATCCGAAAGCAATAAGGGATTGTTTCTGGAATCGGGTCCTTTCTCGAGGAAAAGTTTCTCTCGAAAGAATTGAGTGGGAGGATGGTGGAGACTTGATGAGGTTATTGAACCGTCTCTTCAACTAGTGTGTGGTAGGGCACAGGAAGTTGTTCCTGTGGCACCTACAACAATTGAAGTGGAAGCTTATGATAGTGATCATGAAACTTCAGATCAAGTCACTACCAAACCTCGTGGGATGACAATGATGTGTACTACTTCAGAGTGGTACGTAATCCTGTCTCGGAAGTCATGTTGCTAGACAACAATGAACCTACGAGCTATGGAGAAGCGATGGTGGGCCCAGATTCCGATAAATGGCTCGAGGCCATAAAATCTAAGAGAGGATCCATGTATGAAAACAAAGTGTAGACTTTGGCAGAAGGGCTCGATGGTCGTAAGGCTATTGAGTACAGATGGATTTTAAAAGGAAGACGGACAATGATGGTAAGTATCACCATTAAGAAAGCTCGACTTGTCGTTAAGATGTTTTCCGACAAGTTCAAGGAGTTGACTACGATGAGACTTTCTCACTCGTAGCGATGCTAAGAGTCTGTTGGAATTATATTAGCGATTACTGCATTATTTATGAAATCTTGCAGATAGGATTTCAAAACATTGTTTCCTCGACGATTTTTGAGGAAAGGTTGTATGTGATACAACTGGAAGGTTTTGTCAATCCTGAAAGATGCTAATAAGTATGCAAAGCTCCAGCAATCCTTCTAAGGACTGGAGTAAGCATCTCGGAGTTGGAATATACACTTTGATGAGATGATCAAAGATTCTGGGTTTATACAAAGTTTATGAGAAACTTGTATTTCCAAAGAAGTGAGTGGGAGCACTATAGAATTTCTGATGAGTATATGTTGTTAACATATTGTTGATCAGAAATGATGTAGAATTTCTGGAAAGCATATAGGGTTATTTGGAAAGTGTTTTTCAATGGAAAGCCTGGATTAAGCTACATGAACGTTGAGCATCAAGATCTATAAGGATAGATCAAAACGCTTAATGGTACTTTCAAATGAGCACATACATTGACATGATCTTGAAGGTGTTGAAGATGGATCAGTCAAAGAAGGAGTTCTTGCCTGAGTTGTAAGGTATGAAGTTAAGACTCAAAGCGCGACCACGGCAGAAGAAAGAGAAAGGACGAATGTCGTCCCCTATGCTTTTGTCATAGGCTCTATACGGTATGCCATGCTAAGTGCCGCACCTGATGTGTGCCTTGCCATGAGTCAGTCAAGGGGTACAAGAGTGATCCAAGAATGGATCACAGGACAGCGGTCAAAGTTATCCTTAGTAACTAGTGGACTAAGGAATTTTCTCGTTTATGGAGGTGGTAAAAGAGTTCGTCGTAAAGGGTTACGCCGATGCAAACTTTGACACTAATCCAGATTATTCTGAGTAGTAAACTGGATTCGTATAGTAGAACAGTTATTTGGAATAGCTCCAAATGTAGCGTAGTAGTTGCATCTACAAGATGACATAGAAATTTGTGAAGTACATACGGATCTGAAAGATTCAGACCCGTTGACTATAACATCTCTCACAAGCATAACATGATCAAACCCAGAACTCATCGAGTGTTAATCACATGGTAATGTGAACTAGATTATTGACTCTAGTAAACTCTTTGGGTGTTAGTCACATGGGGATGTGACCTTGAGTGTTAATCACATATCGATGTGAACTGGATTATTGACTCTAGTGCAAGTGGGAGACTGTTGGAAATATGCCCTAGAGGCAATAATAAATTAGTTATTATTATATTTCCTTGTTCATGATAATCGTTTATTATCCATGCTAGAATTGTATTGATAGGAAACTCAGATACATGTGTGGATACATAGACAACACCATGTCCCTAGTAAGCCTCTAGTTGACTAGCTCGTTGATCAATAGATGGTTACGGTTTCCTGACCATGGACATTGGATGTCATTGATAACGGGATCACATCATTAGGAGAATGATGTGATGGACAAAGACCCAATCCTAAGCCTAGCACAAGATCATGTAGTTCGTATGCTAAAGCTTTTCTAATGTCAAGTATCATTTCCTTAGACCATGAGATTGTGCAACTCCCGGATACCGTAGGAATACTTTGGGTGTGCCAAACGTCACAACGTAACTGGGTGACTATAAAGGTGCACTACGGGTATCTCCGAAAGTGTCTGTTGGGTTGGCACGAATCGAGACTGGGATTTGTCAATCCGTGTGACGGAGAGGTATCTCTGGGCCCACTCGGTAGGACATCATCATAATGTGCACAATGTGATCAAGGAGTTGATCACGGGATGATGTGTTATGGAACGAGTAAAGAGACTTGCCGGTAACGAGATTGAACAAGGTATCGGGATACCGACGATCGAATCTCGGGCAAGTATCATACCGCTAAACAAAGGGAATTGTATACGGGATTGATTAAGTCCTTGACATCGTGGTTCATCCGATGAGATCATCGTGGAAAAGGTGGGAGCCAACATGGGTATCCAGATCCCGCTGTTGGTTATTGACCGGAGAGTCATCTCGGTCATGTCTGCATGTCTCCCGAACCCGTAGGGTCTACACACTTAAGGTTCGGTGACGCTAGGGTTATAGAGATATTAGTATGCGGTAACCCGAAAGTTGTTCGGAGTCCCGGATGAGATCCCGGACGTCACGAGGAGTTCCGGAATGGTCCGTAGGTAAAGAATTATATATAGAAAGTGCTATTTTGGCTATCGGGACAAGTTTCGGGGTCACCGGTATTGTACCGGGACCACCGGAAGGGTCCCGGGGGTCCACTAGGTAGGGCCACCTACCCCGGGGGCCCACATGGGCCGTAGGGGTGTGCGCCTTGGCCTGTATGGGCCAAGGGCACCAGCCCCAAGAGGCCCATGCGCCAAGAGATGAGGGAAAGGAAGAGTCCTAAAGGGGGAAGGCACCTCCTAGGTGCCTTGGGGAGGTGGGACTCCTCCCTGGCCGCACCCTTCCTTGGAGGAAGGGACAAGGCTGCGCGCCCCTCTCCCTTGGCCCTATATATAGTGGGGGGAAGGGAGGGCAACCAGACCTAAGCCCTGGCGCCTCCCTCTCCCTCCCATGACACATCTCCCTCCTCCCGCAGCGCTTGGCGAAGCCCTGTTGGAATCCCGCTACTTCCACCACGCCGTCGTGCTGCTGGATCTCCATCAACCTCTCCTTCCCCCTTGCTGGATCAAGAAGGAGGAGACGTCGCTGCTCCGTACGTGTGTTGAACACGGAGGTGCCATCAGTTCGGCGCTAGGATCATCGGTGATTTGGATCACGACGAGTACGACTCCATCAACCCCGTTCTCTTGAACGCTTCCGCGCGCGATCTATAAGGGTATGTAGATCACTCCTCCCTCGTTGCTAGATGACTCCATAGATAGATCTTGGTCACACGTTGGAAAATTTTGAATTTATGCTACGTTCCCCAACAGTGGCATCATGAGCTAGGTCTATGCGTAGTTTCTATGCACGAGTAGAACACAAAGTAGTTGTGGGCGTTGATTTTGTTCAATATGCTTACCGTTACTAGTCCAATCTTGATTCGGTGGCATTGTGGGATGAAGCGGCCCGGACCGACCTTACACGTACTCTTACGTGAGACTGGTTCCACCGACTGACATGCACTAGTTGCATAAGGTGGCTAGCGGGTGTCTGTCTCTCCCACTTTAGTTGGATCGGATTCGATGAAAAGGGTCCTTATGAATGGTAAATAGAAATTGGCATATCACGTTGTGGTTTTTTCGTAGGTAAGAAACGTTCTTGCTAGAAACCCATAGCAGCCACGTAAAACATGCAAACAACAATTAGAGGACGTCTAACTTGTTTTTGCAGGGTATGCTATGTGATGTGATATGGCCAAAAGGATGTGATGGATGATATATGTGATGTATGAGATTGATCATGTTCTTGTAATAGGAATCACGACTTGCATGTCGATGAGTATGACAACCCGCAGGAGCCATAGGAGTTGTCTTAATTTATTTATGACCTGCGTGTCAACATAAACATCATGTAATTACTTTACTTTATTGCTAACCGTTAGCTGTAGAAGTAGAAGTAATAGTTGGCGAGACAACTTCATGAAGACACGATGATGGAGATCATGATGATGGAGATCATGGTGTCATGCCGATGACGATGATGATCATGGAGCCCCAAAGATGGAGATCAAGAGGAGCAAAGTGATGATGGCCATATCATGTCACTATTTGATTGCATATGATGTTTATCATGTTTATACATCTTATTTGCTTAGAACGACGGTAGTAAATAAGATGATCCCTCATAATAATTTCAAGAAAG
Source organism: Triticum dicoccoides (assembly GCF_002162155.2). Taxonomy (NCBI): domain Eukaryota; kingdom Viridiplantae; phylum Streptophyta; class Magnoliopsida; order Poales; family Poaceae; genus Triticum; species Triticum dicoccoides. The sequence goes on from NC_041388.1 coordinate 21,524,793, forward strand.
TGTTCCCCCTAACTGTGCACCGTTGCGACAGTTCGTTGTTTCGAAGCACCACGTGATGATCGGGTGTTAGATTCTAACGTTCACATACAACGGGTGTAAGACAGATTTACACACGCGAAACACTTTGGTTGACTTGACGAGCCTAGCATGTACAGACATGGCCTCGGAACACAAGAGACCGAAAGGTCGAGCATGAGTCGTATAGAAGATACGATCAACATGAAGATGTTCAGCGATGTTGACTAGTCCGTCTCACGTGATGATCGGACACGGCCTAGTTGACTCGGATCATGTAATCACTTAGATGACTAGAGGGATGTCTATCTGAGTGGGAGTTCATAAGATGAACTTAATTATCCTGAACATAGTCAAAAGGTCTTCGCAAATTATGTCAAAGCTCGCGCTTTAATTCCACTGTTTAGATATGTTCCTAGAGAAAAATTAGTTGAAAGTTGATAGTAGCAATTATGCGGACTAGGTCCGTAAACTGAGGATTGTCCTCATTGCTTCATAGAAGACCTATGTCCTTAATGCACCGCTCAGTGTGCTGAACCTCGAACGTTGTCTGTGGATGTTGCGAACATCTGACATACACATTTTGATAACTACGTGATAGTTTAGTTAAACGGTTTAGAGTTGAGGCACCGAAGACGTTTTAAAACGTCGCGAAACATATGAGATGTTTCGAGGACTGAAATTGGGATTTCAGGATCGTGCCCACGTCAAGAGGTATAAGACCTCCGATGATTTTCTTAGCCTGCAAACTAAGGAGAAAAGCTCAATTGTTGAGCTTGTGCTCAGATTGTCTGAGTACAACAATCATTTGAATCAAGTGGGAGTTGATCTTCCAGATGAGATAGTGATGTTTCTCTGAAGTCATTACCACCAAGTTGCTAGAGCTTCGTGATGAACTATAATATATCAGGGACATATATGATAATCCTTAAGATATTCGCGATGTTTGACACCACAAAAGTAGAAATCAAGAAGGAGCATCAATTGTTGATGGTTAGTGAAACCACTAGTTTCAAGAAGGGCAAGGGCAAGAAGGGATACTTCATGAAACGGCAATTGAACTGCAGCTCTAGTGAAGAAACCCAAGGTTGAACCCAAACCCGAGACTAAGTGCTTCTGTAATAAGGGGAACAACCACTGGAGCAGAATTACCCTAGATACTTGGTAGATGAGAAGGCTGGCAAGGTCGATAGGAGTATATTGGATATACATTGTGTTAATGTGTACTTTACTAGTACTCCTAGTAGCACCATGGTATTAGATACCGGTTCGGTTGCTAAATGTTAGTAAACTCGAAATAAAAGGCTACGGAATAAACGGAGACTAGCTAAAAGGTGAGATGACGATATGTGTTGGAAATATTTCCAAGGTTGATCAAATATCGTACGCTCCCTCTACCATCGAGATTGGTATTAAAACCTAAATAATTGTTATTTGGTGTTTGCGTTGAGCATAGACATGATTGGATTATGTCTATTGCAATACGGTTATTCATTTAAGGAGAATAATGGTTACTCCGTTTATTTGAATAATACCTTCAATGGTCTTACACCTAAAATGAATGGTTTATTGAATCTCGATTGTAGTGATACACATGTTCATGCCAAAAGATAGTAATGATAGTACCACCTACTTGTGGCACTGCCACGTAAGTCATATCGGTATAAAACGCATGAAGAAGGTCCATGTTGATGGATCTTTGGGCTCACTCGTTTTGAAAAGTTTGAGACATGCGAACCGTGTCTATTGGTGTAAACGCATGAAGAAGCTCCATGTTGATGGATCTTAGGGCTCACTCATTTTTGAAAAGTTTGAGACATGCGAACCATGTCTATTGGTGTATATGCATGCAAATGGACCGTTTGGACTCACTTGATTTTGAATCACTTGAGACATGCAAATCATACCACATGGGCAAGATGACTGAAAGCCTCGTTTTCAGTAAAATGGAACTAGAAAGCAACTTGTTGGAAGAAATACATTTTGATGTGTGCAGTCCAATGAGTGCTGAGGCGTGTAGTGGATATCGTTATGTTCTTACTTCACAGATGATTTGAGTAGATGTTGAGTATATTTACTTGATGAATCATGAGTCTGAATTATTGAAAGGTTCAAGTAATTTCAGGGTGAAATTGAAAGATCGTCGTGACAAGAGGATAAAATATCTATGATATGATCATAGAGATGAATATCTGAATTACGAGTTTGGCACAGAATCAAGACATTGTGGAAATTGTTTCACAACTAATACAGCCTGGAACACCATAGTGTGATGGTGTGTCCGAACATCACAACTACACCCTATTGGATATGATGCATACCATGATGTCTCTTATCGAATTACCACGATAGTTTATGGGTTAGGCATTAGAGACAACCACATTCACTTTAAATAGGGCACCACGTAATTTTGATGAGATGACACCGTATGAACTATGGTTTAGGGAAACCTAAGCTGTCATTTCTTAAAAGTTTGGGGCTGCGACGCTTATGTGAAAAAGTTTCAGGCTGATAAGCTTGAACCCAAAGCGGATAAATGCATCTGACACCCAAAACAGTTGGGTATACCTCCTGTCTCAGATCCGAAAGCAATAAGGGATTGTTTCTGGAATCGGGTCCTTTCTCGAGGAAAAGTTTCTCTCGAAAGAATTGAGTGGGAGGATGGTGGAGACTTGACGAGGTTATTGAACCGTCTCTTCAACTAGTGTGTGGTAGGGCACAGGAAGTTGTTCCTGTGGCACCTACAACAATTGAAGTGGAAGCTTATGATAGTGATCATGAAACTTCAGATCAAGTCACTACCAAACCTCATGGGATGACAAGGATGTGTACTACTTCAGAGTGGTACGTAATCCTGTCTCGGAAGTCATGTTGCTAGACAACAATGAACCTACGAGCTATGGAGAAGCGATGGTGGGCCCAGATTCCGATAAATGGCTCGAGGCCATAAAATCCGAGAGAGGATCCATGTATGAAAACAAAGTGTAGACTTTGGCAGAACGGCTCGATGGTCGTAAGGCTATTGAGTACAGATGGATTTTAAAAGGAAGACGGACAATGATGGTAAGTATCACCATTAAGAAAGCTCGACTTGTCGTTAAGATGTTTTCCGACAAGTTCAAGGAGTTGACTACGATGAGACTTTCTCACTCGTAGCGATGCTAAGAGTCTGTTGGAATTATATTAGCGATTACTGCATTATTTATGAATCTTGCAGATAGGATGTCAAAACATTGTTTCCTCGACGATTTTTGAGGAAAGGTTGTATGTGATACAACTGGAAGGTTTTGTCAATCCTGAAAGATGCTAATAAGTATGCAAAGCTCCAGCAATCCTTCTAAGGACTGGAGTAAGCATCTCGGAGTTGGAATATACGCTTTGATGAGATGATCAAAGATTTTGGGTTTATACAAAGTTTATGAGAAACTTGTATTTCCAAAGAAGTGAGTGGGAGCACTATAGAATTTCTGATGAGTATATGTTGTTAACATATTGTTGATCAGAAATGATGTAGAATTTCTGGAAAGCATATAGGGTTATTTGGAAGGTGTTTTTCAATGGAAAGCCTGGATTAAGCTACTTGAACGTTGAGCATCAAGATCTATAAGGATAGATCAAAACGCTTAATGGTACTTTCAAATGAGCACATACCTTGACATGATCTTGAAGGTGTTCAAGATGGATCAATCAAAGAAGGAGTTCTTGCCTGAGTTGTAAGGTATGAAGTTAAGACTTAAAGCGCGACCACGGCAGAAGAAAGAGAAAGGACGAATGTCGTCCCCTATGCTTTTGTCATAGGCTCTATACGGTATGCCATGCTAAGTGCCGCACCTGATGTGTGCCTTGTCATGAGTCAGTCAAGGGGTACAAGAGTGATCCAAGAATGGATCACAGGACAGCGGTCAAAGTTATCCTTAGTAACTAGTGGACTAAGGAATTTTCTCGTTTATGGAGGTGGTAAAAGAGTTCGTCGTAAAGGGTTACGCCGATGCAAACTTTGACACTAATCCAGATTATTCTGAGTAGTAAACTGGATTCGTATAGTAGAACAGTTATTTGGAATAGCTCCAAATGTAGCGTAGTAGCTGCATCTACAAGATGACATAGAAATTTGCGAAGTACATACGGATCTGAAAGATTCAGACCCGTTGACTATAACATCTCTCACAAGCATAACATGATCAAACCCAGAACTCATCGAGTGTTAATCACATGGTAATGTGAACTAGATTATTGACTCTAGTAAACTCTTTGGGTGTTAGTCACATGGGGATGTGACCTTGAGTGGTAATCACATATCGATGTGAACTGGATTATTGACTCTAGTGCAAGTGGGAGACTGTTGGAAATATGCCCTAGAGGCAATAATAAATTAGTTATTATTATATTTCCTTGTTCATGATAATCGTTTATTATCCATGCTAGAATTGTATTGATAGGAAACTCAGATACATGTGTGGATACATAGACAACACCATGTCCCTAGTAAGCCTCTAGTTGACTAGCTCGTTGATCAATAGATGGTTACGGTTTCCTGACCATGGACATTGGATGTCATTGATAACGGGATCACATCATTAGGAGAATGATGTGATGGACAAAGACCCAATCCTAAGCCTAGCACAAGAACATGTAGTTCGTATGCTAAAGCTTTTCTAATGTCAAATATCATTTCCTTAGACCATGAGATTGTGCAACTCCCGGATACCGTAGGAATACTTTGGGTGTGCCAAACGTCACAACGTAACTGGGTGACTATAAAGGTGCACTACGGGTATCTCCGAAAGTGTCTGTTGGGTTGGCACGAATCGAGACTGGGATTTGTCACTCCGTGTGACGGAGAGGTATCTCTGGGCCCACTCGGTAGGACATCATCATAATGTGCACAATGTGATCAAGGAGTTGATCACGGGATGATGTGTTACGGAACGAGTAAAGAGACTTGCCGGTAACGAGATTGAACAAGGTATCGGGATACCGACGATCGAATCTCGGGCAAGTATCGTACCGCTAGACAAAGGGAATTGTATACGGGATTGATTAAGTCCTTGACATCGTGGTTCATCCAATGAGATCATCGTGGAACATGTGGGAGCCAACATGGGTATCCAGATCCCGCTGTTGGTTATTGACCGGAGAGTCATCTCGGTCATGTCTGCATGTCTCCCGAACCCGTAGGGTCTACACACTTAAGGTTCGGTGACGCTAGGGTTATAGAGATATTAGTATGCGGTAACCCGAAAGTTGTTCGGAGTCCCGGATGAGATCCCGGACGTCACGAGGAGTTCCGGAATGGTCCGGAGGTAAAGAATTATATATAGAAAGTGCTATTTTCGCTATCGGGACAAGTTTCGGGGTCACCGGTATTGTACCGGGACCACCGGAAGGGTCCCGGGGGTCCACCGGGTGGGGCCACCTACCCCGGGGGGCCACATGGGCTGTAGGGGTGTGCGCCTTGGCCTGTATGGGCCAAGGGCACCAGCCCCAAGAGGCCCATGCGCCAAGAGATGAGGGAAAGGAAGAGTCCTAAAGGGGGAAGGCACCTCCTAGGTGCCTTGGGGAGGTGGGACTCCTCCCTGGCCGCACCCTTCCTTGGAGGAAGGGCCAAGGCTGCGCCCCCCCTCTCCCTTGGCCCTATATATAGTGGGGGGAAGGGAGGGCAACCAGACCTAAGCCCTGGCGCCTCCCTCTCCCTCCCATGACACATCTCCCTCCTCCCGCAGCGCTTGGCGAAGCCCTGCTGGAATCCCGCTACTTCCACCTCGCCGTCGTGCTGCTGGATCTCCATCAACCTCTCCTTCCCCCTTGCTGGATCAAGAAGGAGGAGACGTCGCTGCTCCGTACGTGTGTTGAACGCGGAGGTGCCATCCGTTCGGCGCTAGGATCATCGGTGATTTGGATAACGACAAGTACGACTCCATCAACCCCGTTCTCTTGAACGCTTCCACGCGCGATCTACAAGGGTATGTAGATCCACTCCTCCCTCGTTGCTAGATGACTCCATAGATAGATCTTGGTGACACGTAGGAAAATTTTGAATTTATGCTACGTTCCCCAACAGTGGCATCATGAGCTAGGTCTATGCGTAGTTTCTATGCACGAGTAGAACACAAAGTAGTTGTGGGCGTTGATTTTGTTCAATATGCTTACCGTTACTAGTCCAATCTTGATTCGATGGCATTGTGGGATGAAGCGGCCCGGACCGACCTTACACGTACTCTTACGTGAGACTGGTTCCACCGACTGACATGCACTAGTTGCATAAGGTGGCTAGTGGGTGTCTGTCTCTCCCACTTTAGTCGGATCGGATTCGATGAAAAGGGTCCTTATGAAGGGTAAATAGCAATTGGCATATCACGTTGTGGTTTTTGCGTAGGTAAGAAACGTTCTTGCTAGAAACCCATAGCAGCCACGTAAAACATGCAAACAACAATTAGAGGACGTCTAACTTGTTTTTGCAGGGTATGCTATGTGATGTGATATGGCCAAAAGGATGTGATGAATGATATATGTGATGTATGAGATTGATCATGTTCTTGTAATAGGAATCACGACTTGCATGTCGATGAGTATGACAACCGGCAGGAGCCATAGGAGTTGTCTTAATTTATTTATGACCTGCGTGTCAACATAAACGTCATGTAATTACTTTACTTTATTGCTAACCGTTAGCTGTAGAAGTAGAAGTAATAGTTGGCGAGACAACTTCATGAAGACACGATGATGGAGATCATGATGATGGAGATCATGGTGTCATGCCGGTGACGATGATGATCATGGAGCCCCGAAGATGGAGATCAAGAGGAGCAAAGTGATGATGGCCATATCATGTCACTATTTGATTGCATATGATGTTTATCATGTTTATACATCTTATTTGCTTAGAACGACGGTAGTAAATAAGATGATCCCTCATAATAATTTCAAGAAAGTGTTCCCCCTAACTGTGCACCGTTGCGACAGTTCGTTGTTTCGAAGCACCACGTGATGATCGGCTGTTAGATTCTAACGTTCACATACAACGGGTGTAAGACAGATTTACACATGCGAAACACTTAGGTTGACTTGACGAGCCTAGCATGTACAGACATGGCCTCGGAACACAAGAGACCGAAAGGTCGAGCATGAGTCGTATAGAAGATACGATCAACATGAAGATGTTCAGCGATGTTGACTAGTCCGTCTCACGTGATGATCGGACACGGCCTAGTTGACTCGGATCATGTAATCACTTAGATGACTAGAGGGATGTCTATCTGAGTGGGAGTTCATAAGATGAACTTAATTATCCTGAACATAGTCAAAAGGTCTTCGCAAATTATGTCGAAGCTCGCGCTTTAATTCCACTGTTTAGATATGTTCCTAGAGAAAAATTAGTTGAAAGTTGATAGTAGCAATTATGCGGACTAGGTCCGTAAACTGAGGATTGTCCTCATTGCTTCATAGAAGACTTATGTCCTTAATGCACCGCTCAGTGTGCTGAACCTCGAACATTGTCTGTGGATGTTGCGAACATCTGACATACACATTTTGATAACTACATGATAGTTTAGTTAAACGGTTTAGAGTTGAGGCACCGAAGACGTTTTAAAACATCGTGAAACATATGAGATGTTTCGAGGGCTGAAATTGGGATTTCAGGCTCATGCCCACGTCAAGAGGTATAAGACCTCCGACGATTTTCTTAGCCTGCAAACTAAGGAGAAAAGCTCAATTGTTGAGCTTGTGCTCAGATTGTCTAAGTACAACAATCATTTGAATCAAGTGGGAGTTGATCTTCCAGATGAGATAGTGATGTTTCTCCGAAGTCATTACCACCAAGTTGCTAGAGCTTCATGATGAACTATAATATATCAGGGACATATATGATGATCCTTAAGATATTCGCGATGTTTGACACCACAAAAGTAGAAATCAAGAAGGAGCATCAATTGTTGATGGTTAGTGAAACCACTAGTTTCAAGAAGGGCAAGGGCAAGAAGGGATACTTCATGAAACGACAATTCAGCTGCTGCTCTAGTGAAGAAACCCAAGGTTGAACCCAAACCCGAGACTAAGTGCTTCTGTAATAAGGGGAACAGCCACTGGAGCAGAATTACCCTAGATACTTGGTAGATGAGAAGGCTGGCATGGTCGATAGGAGTATATTGGATATACATTGTGTTAATGTGTACTTTACTAGTACTCCTAGTAGCACCAAGGTATTAGATACCGGTTCGGTTGCTAAATGTTAGTAAACTCGAAATAAAAGGCTACGGAATAAACGGAGACTAGCTAAAAGGTGAGATGACGATATGTGTTGGAAATATTTCCAAGGTTGATCAAATATCGTACGCTCCCTCTACCATCGAGATTGGTATTAAAACCTAAATAATTGTTATTTGGTGTTTGCGTTGAGCATAGACATGATTGGATTATGTCTATTGCAATACGGTTATTCATTTAAGGAGAATAATGGTTACTCTGTTTATTTGAATAATAGCTTCAATGGTCTTACACCTAAAATGAATGGTTTATTGAATCTCGATCGTAGTGATACACATGTTCATGCCAAAAGATAGTAATGACAGTACCACCTACTTGTGGCACTGCCACGTAAGTCATATCGGTATAAAATGCATGAAGAAGCTCCATGTTGATGGATCTTTGGGCTCACTCGTTTTGAAAAGTTTGAGACATGCGAACCGTGTCTATTGGTGTAAACGCATGAAGAAGCTCCATGTTGATGGATCTTAGGGCTCACTCGTTTTTGAAAAGTTTGAGACATGCGAACCATGTCTATTGGTGTATATGCATGCAAATGGACCGTTTGGACTCACTTGACTTTGAATCACTTGAGACATGCAAATCATACCACATGGGCAAGATGACTGAAAGCCTCGTTTTCAGTAAAATGGAACTAGAAAGCAACTTGTTGGAAGAAATACATTTTGATGTGTGCAGTCCAATGAGTGCTGAGGCGTGTAGTGGATATCGTTATGTTCTTACTTCACAGATGATTTGAGTAGATGTTGAGTATATTTACTTGATGAATCACGAGTCTGGATTATTGAAAGGTTCAAGTAATTTCAGGGTGAAATTGAAAGATCGTCGTGACAAGAGGATAAAATAGCTATGATATGATCATAGAGATGAATATCTGAATTACGAGTTTGGCACAGAATCAAGACATTGTGGAAATTGTTTCACAACTAATACAGCCTGGAACACCATAGTGTGATGGTGTGTCCGAACATCATAACTGCACCCTATTGGATATGATGCATACCATGATGTCTCTTATCGAATTACCATGATAGTTTATGGGTTAGGCATTAGAGACAACCACATTCACTTTAAATAGGGCACCACGTAATTTCGATGAGATGACACCGTATGAACTATGGTTTAGGGAAACCTAAGCTGTCATTTCTTAAAAGTTTGGGGCTGCGACGCTTATGTGAAAAAGTTTCAGGCTGATAAGCTCGAACCCAAAGTGGATAAATGCATCTGACACCCAAAACAGTTGGGTATACCTCCTGTCTCAGATCCGAAAGCAATAAGGGATTGTTTCTGGAATCGGGTCCTTTCTCGAGGAAAAGTTTCTCTCGAAAGAATTGAGTGGGAGGATGGTGGAGACTTGATGAGGTTATTGAACCGTCTCTTCAACTAGTGTGTGGTAGGGCACAGGAAGTTGTTCCTGTGGCACCTACAATAATTGAAGTGGAAGCTTATGATAGTGATCATGAAACTTCAGATCAAGTCACTACCAAACCTCGTGGGATGACAAGGATGTGTACTACTTCAGAGTGGTACGTAATCCTGTCTCGGAAGTCATGTTGCTAGACAACAATGAACCTACGAGCTATGGAGAAGCGATGGTGGGCCCAGATTCCGATAAATGGCTCGAGGCCATAAAATCTGAGAGAGGATCCATGTATGAAAACAAAGTGTAGACTTTGGCAGAAGGGCTCGATGGTCGTAAGGCTATTGAGTACAGATGGATTTTAAAAGGAAGACGGACAATGATGGTAAGTATCACCATTAAGAAAGCTCGACTTGTCGTTAAGATGTTTTCCGACAAGTTCAAGGAGTTGACTAAGATGAGACTTTCTCACTCGTAGCGATGCTAAGAGGCTGTTGGAATTATATTAGCGATTACTGCATTATTTATGAAATCTTGCAGATAGGATTTCAAAACATTGTTTCCTCGATGATTTTTGAGGAAAGGTTGTATGTGATACAACTGGAAGGTTTTGTCAATCCTGAAAGATGCTAATAAGTATGCAAAGCTCCAGCAATCCTTCTAAGGACTGGAGTAAGCATCTCGGAGTTGGAATATACGCTTTGATGAGATGATCAAAGATTTTGGGTTTATACAAAGTTTATGAGAAACTTGTATTTCCAAAGAAGTGAGTGGGAGCACTATAGAATTTCTGATGAGTATATGTTGTTAACATATTGTTGATCAGAAATGATGTAGAATTTCTGGAAAGCATATAGGGTTATTTGGAAAGTGTTTTTCAATGGAAATCCTGGATTAAGCTACTTGAACGTTGAGCATCAAGATCTATAAGGATAGATCAAAACGCTTAATGGTACTTTCAAATGAGCACATACATTGACATGATCTTGAAGGTGTTCAAGATGGATCGGTCAAAGAAGGGTTACGCTGATGCAAACTTTGACACTAATCCAGATTATTCTGAGTAGTAAACTGGATTCATATAGTAGAACAGTTATTTGGAATAGCTCCAAATGTAGCGTAGTAGCTGCATCTACAAGATGACATAGAAATTTGTGAAGTACATGCGGATCTGAAAGATTCAGACCCGTTGACTATAACATCTCTCACAAGCATAACATGATCAAACCCAGAACTCATCGAGTGTTAATCACATGGTAATGTGAACTAGATTATTGACTCTAGTAAACTCTTTGGGTGTTAGTCACATGGGGATGTGACCTTGAGTGTTAATCACATATCGATGTGAACTGGATTATTGACTCTAGTGCAAGTGAGAGACTGTTGGAAATATGCCCTAGAGGCAATAATAAATTAGTTATTATTATATTTCCTTGTTCATGATAATCGTTTATTATCCATGCTAGAATTGTATTGATAGGAAACTCAGATACATGTGTGGATACATAGAAAACACCATGTCCCTAGTAAGCCTCTAGTTGACTAGCTCGTTGATCAATAGATGGTTACGGTTTCCTGACCATGGACATTGGATGTCATTGATAACGGGATCACATCATTAGGAGAATGATGTGATGGACAAAGACCCAATCCTAAGCCTAGCACAAGATCATGTAGTTCGTATGCTAAAGCTTTTCTAATGTCAAGTATCATTTCCTTAGACCATGAGATTGTGCAACTCCCGGATACCGTAGGAATACTTTGGGTGTGCCAAACGTCACAACGTAACTGGGTGACTATAAAGGTGCACTACGGGTATCTCCGAAAGTGTCTGTTGGGTTGGCACGAATCAAGACTGGGATTTGTCACTCCGTGTGACGGAGAGGTATCTCTGGGCCCACTCGGTAGGACATCATCATAATGTGCACAATGTGATCAAGGAGTTGATCACGGGATGATGTGTTATGGAACAAGTAAAGAGACTTGCCGGTAACGAGATTGAACAAGGTATCGGGATACCGACGATCGAATCTCGGGCAAGTATCGTACCGCTAGACAAAGGGAATTGTATACGGGATTGATTAAGTCCTTGACATCGTGGTTCATCCGATGAGATCATCATGGAACATGTGGGAGCCAACATGGGTATCTAGATCCCGCTGTTGGTTATTGACCGGAGAGTCATCTCGGTCATGTCTGCATGTCTCCCGAACCCGTAGGGTCTACACACTTAAGGTTCGGTGACGCTAGGGTTATAGAGATATTAGTATGCGGTAACCCGAAAGTTGTTCGGAGTCCCGGATGAGATCCCGAGCGTCACGAGGAGTTCCGGAATGGTCCGGAGGTAAAGAATTATATATAGAAAGTGCTATTTCGGCTATCGGGACAAGTTTCGGGGTCACCGGTATTGTACCGGGACCACCGGAAGGGTCCCGGGGGTCCACCGGGTGGGGCCACCTACCCCGGGGGGCCACATGGGCTGTAGGGGTGTGCGCCTTGGCCTGTATGGGCCAAGGGCACCAGCCCCAAGAGGCCCATGCGCCAAGAGATGAGGGAAATGAAGAGTCCTAAAGGGGGAAGGCACCTCCTAGGTGCCTTGGGGAGGTGGGACTCCTCCCTGGCCGCACCCTTCCTTGGAGGAAGGGCCAAGGCTGCGCCCCCCTCTCCCTTGGCCCTATATATAGTGGGGGGAAGGGAGGGCAACCAGACCTAAGCCCTGGCGCCTCCCTCTCCCTCCCATGACACATCTCCCTCCTCCCGCAGCGCTTGGCGAAGCCCTGTTGGAATCCCGTTACTTCCACCACGCCGTCGTGCTGCTGGATCTCCATCAACCTCTCCTTCCCCCTTGCTGGATCAAGAAGGAGGAGATGTCGCTGCTTGGTACGTGTGTTGAACGCGGAGGTGCCATCCGTTCGACGCTAGGATCATCGGTGATTTGGATCACGACGAGTACGACTCCATCAACCCCGTTCTCTTGAACGCTTCCGCGCGTGATCTACAAGGGTATGTAGATCCACTCCTCCCTCGTTGCTAGATGACTCCATAGATAGATGTTGGTGACACGTAGGAAAATTTTGAATTTATGCTACGTTCCCCAACAACCGCCACCGCCGCCAAGGGAGAAAGTGCCTGTAGAAAAGATTGACCACTTCATTCGTATGGCTAGACCACCAGCTCCTAGCCTGTTTACACAGACTATGAGCGCCACCTCAGGAAGTTAAATCGAGCACGTCTACAGAAAGAGGCGAGCTCGAGCTCGAGCAAATCAGCTGGCAAAAGGAGCGGTAAAACCGTTCCCCAGCTGGGAGAACAGGCGGCGCAATCAATCCCCCCGCTTGCTGTGCCAACAACACATGACAGTAGGCGCGCCCAATATTATTGTGGGCAAACCGTTAACGTTCCCGGGGTGGGCGATGTGGTAATAACCGAGGAGCATATTGCGCAGGCTGAATCGATCGGGATCACTGTTGGACAACTACTCGATATCGAGCCCATGTCTCCGACTAGAGAGGAGGAAATAAAACGGAAATATGCCCGGGGCCAACCTTTGGTCGACCCAGAGGAGGTCAATAAGCTTCCAACGAGAATGTATGAATTGCATCAATGGTACATGGACATTACCAAGATTTCCAATCGAGAGTCTCTCATGGTGAATGTCAACGAGGAGCATTACTACCATAAGAAAGCTGTGACCGTTGAGTATTCAGAACTATTTCAGCTATACAATAAAGACGCACTCGACAAATCTATCGTCAGTTGCTATTGTCTGTAAGTGATTTCTTTCTGTAATTTAAGTCTCAAGCTAGCTGTAGTGATCATTTTGATCAATCATTACCTGTAATTATCCTCACTATATTCTTTTCTGTGGTATTATGCAGGATGAAGATTTATGAAATGAAAAAAGATGGACACTATGGCATTGGGTTCGTTGACCCAAATACCATTAATGAATACACATGGAAAATAGATCCATATCACGAAAAATGTGTAGAGGAAAGCATGCTACAGTTCTTCAAGGAACTCAAATACAATGAAGATATACTACTTCCTTACAACTTCCAGTGAGTCACACTGTCTTGTACTACAAATTCTGTTTTTCCCTACTAGCTATAGCTACATGTTTTTACTTATATATGCCCGCTTAATTAAGACATGCAAACGTGTGTGCATGCAGATTTCACTGAATCTTGTTAATCATTAAAGTTGATGAAGGAACAGTTGAAGTACTAGACTCGCTACTTAAGAAAGCAAGTGACTACACCATCGTGAAGGGGATAGTCAACAGGTAATTTCAATCATTATTAACTATATCTCGGCCTATTTAATTAGTTCGTCATTTCCCTTTAGTGCCTATATTTTAGCGCCGGTTACCAAACCGGCACTAAAGGGGCTTACGAACCGGTGCTATTGCCCGGTTCTGCACTAGTGAATATTTGTTTTTTCAGGGGTATGTGAATGAATATTCGAAACAAGAAGTAGTTGCGCGTCCGTCAATGCATGCATGTATAAGATAAGGTGTTTTTCCTTAACCTAGCCGCCGCCACGTGAAGGCGGCTAGGGAAGCGATCCTCTACCTCCGATCAGCCGACCAGGGCTGGCTCCCTCTCCCTCCAACTGTTGCTCCGATGGCAGGAGGGGGAGGGGGGCATTCCGCAGCTCTATAGTTAGGGTTTGGTTTTGTAGGTCGTGGTGTGTCATTTGGATGGTGGGAGCGGTGTTCAGACGAATAAATCTGCCTTAGCTCTACTCCCACACTGACGATGTCCTCCATGTTGTACTCTGATCCAACACCGAATTTCAGAAGTGTCTCCCCAAATTGTTCTTCATATACATATTTTCTCGTTTTGTAGCTGAGACGTGTATTTGAAGAAAAGGCTCGTGGGGTACATCCATGTTGCTGAGCACCCCCCATATTGCACTCGGCAAAGCCCTTGTCGAGTATCCGGCAAACGACGTACTCGAATGCCTGATGGAAATATACATTACGTGAGCAACTATATAAGTTTCAGGGGATTGCCTTTGCATCGATCGGAATTGAAGTGCGATTTACTACTTGTTGCAATACCGGTTAGTAGAGCATCATGTCTACTTCACTCACTTCCGCACGCGCACACACACTGCACGTACGAGCTAGCTCCAATTATCCAAGGCCTGCCTCAACCATGACCCCTCCACGTGCTCAAGGCCTTGGACGACACAAAGGCCGACGTCAAGGGTCTTGTCGCCGCTGCCGGTGTGGACACGATATATCCCCACCATTTTTCACCACCCACCCGAGTCCCTTTCCCCTCGAAGACACACCAACTCTTCACCACAACCACCCTCCATCCCGGCCGGTCATTGATCTCACTGGCCTCGCGGAGGCGAGCATTAATTGAAGGTCGGCGAGATAAAGGCGGCTGCTGAGACAGACGGTGGGCTTCTTTCGGGTGACGTCGGAGTCGGCCATGTGTCGGGGCGATGCGGGAGGGTCCGGGGCGCCGTCCAAAGGCCGGGAAATATATTATAAGTATTAACAGTTATCGCGAGAGGAGAGAATGTGACGGTGATGGGGAGCTATATATTCCGTCCGGATATGATCGGCGGCGGGGACGGATCTCTGGCGGCTGGAGGCGAGGAGGAAGGAAGACAGCAACCACGGCGCACGGTGTTTGATTTGATGGCGTGGATGGTGGTGGTGGCCTAGATCGACGTACGGGGAGGACGGACGAAGTTGGTGCTCAGCGCCAGCAGAGAGGGCTGCCTCATGGAGATGGAGGGAGGTCCACTAACTAGGAGGGGTGAGCCCATGCCACTTGGAAGACTCGATGGTGTTTCTAACATCATCGAATGACGTGTGGAGGTTTGTCTCGGATGCACGACGGATCTCGTGTTCGTTTGGTAAAACTTGGAAGAAGTTTTTATGTGCACACTTTTTATGTGCAACAGCAGTAAGAGAAAATACCGCCCGACAACACCAACGAACAGAGCACTAACAGCGGCAAAATCCACCGCCTTCCTCAAATCGTCCCCCAAACTGACAGTTCGGCGACCTCGCTGCCACGGCCGCCTCTCCCCCTCACCTCGCCACCGACCCCGGTGCTCCTTATTTTCATCGTCGGCCTCCTCCCCGCCGGTCGGCCTGCCTCTTCGTCGCCGGCCTCCCCTCCTCAGGGACGGATTCAAGGGGGGACGAGGGGGGGCGAGACCCCCCCTGACGATAGCGTTTCCTGTTAATAGCGATTAGATTTTCCTTGATTTTGGCTAACTGCACGTAGTGTCTGTCTCGTTTCGCCCCCCTGTGGCCCTGTCCCTCTTTCTATAATGCAACGTGAAGGCCCAGCCCATATACGTCAGACAAAAAAGTAGGCTATTGTAGAAGGGGAAGCCCATTGTAGAAGGCAATGGGGCCAGGTCTGGAACGCACGTACGCCTAGGTCAGATTGTGGCTACGTTGGTGGCAGCTACGGGATCGACGCCTGATCCCCGGTCGCCCGCAACCTCCTCTGCTGCTATTGGGGAACCGTTTAGAGTAGTTCATGATCCATCGACATAGAGCTTCCAATCTTTAGTCCAGAATTGCTGAAGGGGAAATTAAGACCATGCACAGGCCGATCGGCCGGCCGGCCGCAAAGCCGGGCAACTAGGCATGGAAACATGGTTAGATTACTTTCTCTTCTTCTCAATTACTTAGTCAATGGCTGATGTTTTGAGATTAGATTAACTTGTGCCTTTAGAAGTAGAAACGAAGTAGGAGTACAAGATTTGATCTGTATAAACTACAAAAAGAAATATTAACCGTGAGACATGGTTTTGCATTGGTTATCCGTTCCTGTAGTTGAATGATTTAGTTACATCCGAATTGCTTTCAGAATTTGCTTTATGAAAACTTTTGATTGAAATTGAATTTATTCATATCTCGCGCCAATTTTCTTTGCTTGATTATTAGGATGGACATATGGTTCATCAAAATAGGCTATTGTCTCACTAAAATAAATAGGCTACTGTGTCTGTCCATGATCTTATTATAAGTTTACGCACTGAAGGCGAACTCTCAACCCTTTATGTCAAAATCCTGGCTCCGTCCCTGGCCCTCCTCCACCAGACGCGTCGCCCGCTCCCGTTTTCAGATGCGGCGCCGAGGCACTTGGCCGCCCCTCTCCTACCGACGGCCGACACCCACATCCACGCGGACGGCCGCCACTCTCCCTCACCGACCCGCGGGCAAAGTATCTCCGGTTTTCGTCCGACCTGAACACCGAGTCACTGACAGAGCCGAGGTCGGGGCTGCGGAGCAGATTTGTTTGGGAAAGTGGAAGGATTGACGATGCGAATAGACAGAGAATCTGGTGAAGTACTAACCACTAACCAGCCGTCTGGAATGTGGAGAGTGCACCATGCATATCCAATATTGTATAATTGAGTGACTTTGACAGTAGCGTGTGATTGCATTGCAGGCAGGCAACTAGTCCAGTGGCCGGTGGTGACTCCCACTCTCCCAGTCTGGCCACAAAATTGTATGACGCAGACTTGATTGAATTGAATGGGCCTGCTTTGCAATAGCATACCGCATAAAGGTATGAAGCATTTGTAGGAATATTGCTTCAGTTTTAATTCGGCAACACTTTGCAGGGTATAGGTAGTATGAGTATAACCAAACTGCAGCTTATTTCCATAATTAGAAAATACTCTTATGAAGCTTCTGTTCCAGAAGATAAATCACCTATTTCTTTTTGTTTTTTTTACTTTGGTGCCTACTTTCATTTTTGTAAACTCAACCTGGCTCATCCTGCCACGGTCTTTAGCTATTTACAAATTTTGCTGTCATATGTTGTTTGAAACTGAAATCTCCAGAGTTTCAGCACATTGTCAAAAAGGAATTTAGTTGAATACTAACCAGCCGGCTGGAATGTTTACGCCTGCTCTGGTACAGAGTGCACCGTGCATATACAGCAGAACCAAGTGGCTTCGACTGTACCGTGTGGTTGCAGGCAGGCAGGCAACTAGTCTAGTGGCTGCCTAACTCCCATCACAGTCTGGCCACAAATTTGTATGAATCAGACTTGTTTGAGTAGGTCTCCTTGAACCCCTGATGGACTGGGACTTTGACGGTAGACTCCGCGGGGCTAGTAGTATGGCCAAACATCTCTGGTAGTATGGCTCAGGTACATAGCTAAATACTACTAGTAACATACAGATCTAGTGTGTATGAGTAGAAAATGGAATCGGCCGTACTTATATCACAAACAAACATGACTGTAGGCAAATATATATTACTTCCAATCATGTCTAGACTTCACTAATCATTGCTTTAACATAATTTGTTTTGATATGGCAGTCCACATGCTCGTATGCATAGGGTATTCACCGGTAGATGGAACATGGGTGTAATCCTTTATACTACCTCTATACCAAAATATAAGATGTTTTTGCAGTTCAATTTGAACTACAAAAACGTCTTATATTTTGATACGGAGGGAGTAGATTTTTATGCTCACATCTCATACAACTATAATTTTTTTACTAAGGATCGGTGATGAGAAAGGGGGGTTATGCCTGAAAGTTCATACAAGGGGCATAGTAAACCCCCTGTTCCTCCTTTCTCTCTGTAGATTTATTGTCAGCCTGGTTCTTCTGATGTGTGTCGCTAGCAGGGCTTTTCTTCCAGGAATCTTTGAGCATAATTGAGTGACTTTGACAGTCAACTAGTCTTGTGGCTGGTAACTCCCATCACAGTGTGGCCACAGAATTGTATGAGCAGACTTCATTGAATGGGTCTTCTTGAAACCCTGAAAGACTGGGACTGGGACTTTGACCATAGACTACATGGGGTTGGCTTAAAGATCTCTGGTAGTATAACTCTAGTGCATATGCTTCCCCAGATATCTAGTTCTTGTTCATCCAAGATGTATCGCACAACCAATCTCTTGGTCACCCTCATCATCCTAAGCATCACTTCATTTTCACAAGTGGTGCATGCACTAGCACTACAACCCCAGTATGCCCATGGCGGTGGCTGCATCCCTGCCGAGAGGGCCGCCTTGCTTGCCTTCCAGAAGGGGATCACAAGTGACGGCGCTGATATCCTCGCCTCGTGGGAAGGGTATGATTGCTGTCGGTGGAGGGGCATCAGCTGCAGCAACCGAACAGGCCATGTCATCAAGCTTCACCTTCGCAATACGTTTCCGGGCCCTGACGCCTATAACTACAATGGGTGTGATGATGCCAATTCATTGTTCGGCAAGATAAGTCCCTCTCTGCTTTCCTTGAAGAATCTAGAGCACATGGATCTTAGCATGAACTGTTTGCTAGGGCCAAATAGCCATATTCCTCAGTTTTTGGGATCCATGGATAACTTGAGATACCTTAACCTCTCTGGCATTCCATTTACCGGTGGAGTTCCTTCTCAGCTTGGTAACTTGTCTAAGTTGCAACATCTTGACCTTGGGAGGGTTATTCCGGGATGTACTCAGCGGACATCACTTGGTTAGCAAAGCTACCCTCGCTGCAGTATCTTAGTATGAGCACAATAAATCTCTCAAGGATAGCTGACTGGCCTCGTCCCTTGAATATGATTCCATCACTAAGAGTTATCAATCTTGCTGGATGCTCACTTGATACTGCAAGTCAATCGCTTCCCTACCTTAACCTCACAAAACTTGAGAAGCTTGATTTGTCCTCGAATAATCTAGGCCACTCAATTGCATCAAGTTGGTTTTGGAAAGTGACGAGCCTCAAATATCTCAGCCTTCGTGCGACTCAGTTATTTGGAAAATTTCCGGATGCACTAGGAAACATGACGTCACTCAAGGTACTTGATTTGGCATTCAACAATCTGAATAAGACTGAAAACCTTCAAAGTCTTCTTAAAAACCTTTGCTGCTTGGAAATCCTCGACCTCTCTAAAAATGTTATGAATGGAAATATAGTGGCGGTGATGGAGGGGTTGCCGGAATGCGCACAGGAAAAGTTGCTAGAGCTGCATTTCAGTGAAAACAATTTCATCGGGACCTTGCCAAATTTTATAGGGGAATTCAGCAGCTTGAGCATGCTTGACCTGTCCAGAAACAACCTTGCTGGACCTATACCGCCAGGGCTTTGGAATTTGACCCGTCTAGCCATCCTTGATCTCAGCTGGAATCAACTCAACGGGAACGTACCAACTGAAATTTCTTCTCTGAAGAATCTGGTTTCTCTGAGACTAAGCAACAACAGACTTGGTGGTGCAATCACAGAAGGACACTTTGCAAATTTAAAAAGTTTAAAGAAAATAGACTTGTCTTCCAATAATTTGAAGATTGCACTGGATTCAGATTGGCTTTCTCCCTTTAGGCTACAGTCTGGAGATTTTGCATCTTGCCAAATAGGGCCTTTATTTCCAGCTTGGCTTCAGCAGCTGCGGGGAATCGATTCACTTAACATTTCAAACACTGGTTTAGTGGACAAATTTCCTGATTGGTTCTGGTATACATTTTCACGGGCAACTGATCTCGACATCTCTAACAACCAAATAAGTGGCACCTTGCCAGCACATCTGGATGGCATGGCTTTGGAAAAACTCCACCTAGGTTCAAACCGGCTCACCGGGTCAATGCCTTCGTTGCCGGCAAATATTACTTGGTTAGACATCTCCAATAATAACTTTTCAGGAGTAATACCATCCAATTTTGAAGCCTCCCGACTTCAAATCTTGATTGTCTATTCAAATCGAATTGGTGGGTACATTCCCGAATCTATTTGCAAACTGCAACAGTTAGTGTACCTGGATTTGTCAAACAATTTTTTGGAGGGTGAAATTCCTCAATGTTTTGACATCAAAAAACTACAGTTTCTTCTGCTCAGTAACAACAGTTTATCAGGAAAATTCCCAACATTTTTGCAGAACAACACTGCTATGGTGTTTTTGGACCTTGCATGGAATAAGTTGTCTGGAAGATTGCCTACATGGATAGGAGATCTGGGGAAATTAAGATTTGTACTACTGTGCCACAATGCATTTTGTGATAATATTCCGGTCGAAGTAACAAGGCTCAGGAATCTTCAATACTTGGATCTATCAGCCAATAATTTCTCTGGTGCAATACCTTGGCATCTATCAAACCTGACATTTATGAGAAGGATACAAAAGGAATTCATGGGTATATATGACACATATAATGCATCCGCGCGCATTGGCGAGATGGGAGCTGGTCACCTGGGAGAAATATTGCCAGTAGTAACAAAAGGACATCAACTTTTATATGGTGGAGCAATTGTTTATGTTGTGAGCATCGATCTATCAGACAACTCCTTGACCGGTGAAATCCCTACAGACATCACTTCCCTTGCCGAGCTCATGAATTTGAACCTGTCATCGAACAAATTGAGCGGACAAATCCCAAACATGATCGGGGCCATGCGGTCACTGGAATCGCTCGACCTCTCTGAGAACAAGCTCTCTGGTGAAATCCCATGGAGCTTGTCAAGCCTGACGTATTTGTCCGCCCTTAACCTGTCCTACAACAATTTGTCCGGAAGGATACCTTCTGGCCCGCAACTTGACACCCTCATCTCGGACAACATATACATCGGCAACAGCGGGCTTTGTGGGCCTCCTCTCAGCAGAAGTTGTTCAGGAAATAATTCTTCCATCATTCATGGTGACGTCGGAAGCAGCAAGCAAGAGCTTGTTCCACTAACCTTTTATTTCGGCCTTGTGCTGGGACTTGTGGTGGGGCTCTGACATGTCGCGTGCCGTCCATGGAGAATGCCATGTGATGATCCGGCGGTGACATCATAGAAGAAGCAAGTATGATAATTATTGCATGTAGTATGTATTAGCATAAATATATCCATGATAAGTTCTTTTCATGATAAACACTTCGGGTGGTTTGAGGGGGCAAAGTACTTGTATTGTAAGACGTGTGGGTATGGACTAATACAGAATCTAGTCGCTTAAATAATGTTGCTTGATGTAATACGTGCTGGTTCAGCAGGTAGGCAGGTACTTGGAGACCTCACTAGGCAAGAAGCCAATCAGGTTAAAGTGACCAGTCATGGGCGTGCCGTCCTTGTTGCCCTGGCTGGCATATCGGGTGAAGGATCGCAGCGCCTTCTTCCTCGTGTCCACCTATATCATCCAGATCCTTTCGTTGTCAGCGTGGACGCCGATGATGAGACGCCGTTGCTCTCTCCTTAGCATGAGGCAGATGGTGTCGGGGTCGTAGCACAAGAACCCGTCGACCGTGTCAGCTTTCGATCGTGTGGGTATTGCAGTTTGCTGAATGTTTCTATTGTCTGCTATTTTGATGTACATGCAATCTCAGAGGCTGCAGATTTTGAAGCGATGATACCTTTGTGTTTGTGATCAGGTCATTGATCCTTTTGTAAGATGTGGTGGAAGCGTTCCTACTCCCGATGGGAGCCGCGTGTGTTTATTTATGGAAGACAGGAACAGCCCCTGTCGTGACGTACAAGTCTACGATGATCACTAAGACTCATCGATACATGAGGAATTAGAATAGGAAACGAGAAGAAGAGATAGAGGGAAGGTTAGATTACAGAAGGTTAAACGGTATTCTAACAGCCTCCCTTAATCTAAACTACCCTATATTTAAATTTTTCTTAAACTCCTCAAACGGTTTTGCTGAAAGAGCTTTAGTAAACCCATCTGCCACTTGATCCTTGGATGGAATAAAGCGTATCTTCAACTTCTTCTCAGCAACCCTTTTTCGTACAAAGTGAAAGTCTATCTCAATATGCTTAGTTCTGGCATGAAAGACTGGATTAGCACTCAAATAAGTAGCACCCAAATTGTCACACCATAGACATGAGATACGACGTTGCTTCACTCCCAATTCCTCAAGCAAAGATTCAAGCCAAATAATTTCAGCAGGAGCATTTGCCAATGACTTGTATTCAGCTTCAGTACTTGACCTTGACACAATTGCTTGTTTCCTGGCACTCCATGAAATAAGATTAGAACCAAAGAAAATAGCAAAACCTCCTGTTGATTTTCTATCATCACTGCAACCTGCCCAATCTGCATCAGAGAAAGCACTAACAAGTGTAGAATTTGAACGTCTGATTTGTAGTCCCAATCCTACAGTGTGCTTAACATACCGTATGATTCTCTTAACAGCTGTCCAATAAACTGAGGTAGGAGCATGCAGATATTGACATACTTTGTTAACAGCAAATGAAATATCTGGTCGTGTCAAGGTTAAGTATTGCAAAGCTCCAACCACACTTCTGTATCTAGTGCTTTCTTCCTCTTTAAGGGGCTCTCCTTCATGTGCTGACAATTGTCCTGAAGAGGATAATGGTGTAGGTGAAGGTTTGCAGTCCTTCATTCCCATCCGAGCCAAAAGTTCAGTGGCATATTTTTCCTGTTTCAACATTATGCCATCTTGAACCTTCTTAACTTCAATGCCTAGAAAGAAGTTCAAATCACCAAGATCCTTTAAGGCAAATTCTGAACTCAGGTCACGCAAAAGAGCATCAGTCGCATTCTTTGAAGAACTTGCAACTATAATATCATCAACATATATGAGCACAAAAATAACAGTATTTGCCTTGTTATATATAAAGAGAGACGTGTCAGCCTTTGATGCAATAAAACCAAGATGTTTCAATTGCATACTCAACCTGGAGTACCATGCTCTAGGTGCTTGTTTCAAACCATAGAGAGCCTTATCAAGTTTGCACACATAGTGAGGTTTTTGCCTATTTTCATAACCTGGTGGTTGTCTCATGTAGACCTCCTCTTCCAGAACACCATGCAAAAATGCGTTCTGCACATCTAGCTGTCTTAAGCTCCATCCCCTAGATATAGCAATAGCTAGCACAATTCTTATAGTTGCAGCCTTTACAACAATAAGAAGGTATCCTCATAATCAATGCCATAACGCTGTTTAAAGCCTTTAGCAACAAGACGTGCCTTATACCTGTCAATGGAGCCATCTGCCTTTCTTTTGATTCTGTACACCCACTTGCAGTCAATGATATTCTTTCCTTTCTGATTCGATACCAAGTGCCAAGTCTTGTTTCTCATGAGTGCACTGTACTCTTCATCCATGGCATTTTTCCACCTTTGATCTCGTAATGCATCGTCCAATCTTGTTGGTTCACCTGAAACACACAACATGCCATACGGTATAGTACCATCGTTCCGCACCTTAGGTTTTTTTATACCTTTCTGCAACCTAGTCATAACTCTTGATGCGGCAGGTTGAGATTGGACATGTTTTTGTTCTTGGGGTTGAACTGATCTGGTTGTCGCAGAAGATCCTGGAGAAGTTTCAGAACTTGTCGCAGAAGATTCAGTAGCCATCAATGTGGCCACTGCGTCTGCAACCGCCGATCCGTCCGCCGTAGAAGATCCCGTGCCTGGCAACGCTGTCGGTTGCATGCACGACCCGCGCGCCACGCCTGTTGGCTGCATGCGCTGAGTGCGCTCGCGCCGCGAGGAGAATCTCCTTGTGATGACGTGTCGAGCGCGGGGTGGCTTGCTGTAGCCTGGCCCTCCTGACTGGCCGGCCCGTGATCCAAGGGAGATCTGCGCGCGCGATCCAAAGGAGATCGACGTACAGGAGTTTCAGGTGCTTCCATATCCTCTTCGTACGCCGCGCCAGCTTCGTCTTGTTCTTCCACATGAAATATAGCATCATCTTGAGGCAGATTTTGATCATGTTGATCATTTTGGGCGCCGTTTTCTTCAGGGACCTGCACACGTGCAATAGAAGAACCGGTTCCAGCAGGAATATTATCATATTGGTTAGCACAATTGTTTCCCCCGTGATCAAAATCTCGAAGTGTGGATGGAAGAAGAAGAATTTCCTGACGAAGAAGGGCTCTGGCATTTGGATGTAAAGATTCGAACGGAAATACCGAATCGTCAAAGACAACATCTCGAGATATATAGACTCTGCCCGTCGGCACATCAAGGCACTTGACCCCTTTATGCATAGGACTATAACCTAGAAAGACACATCTTTTTGAACGAAACGCAAGCTTGCGTGTGTTGTATGGCCTTAGATTCGGCCAACATGCACATCCAAAGACTCTGAGAGACTTGTAATCTGGTTTAACACCAAAAAGACGTGTGATGGGATTTTCAAAGTTTATGACTTTGCTAGGACGAATATTTATGAGGTATGTGGCTGTGAGAAAAGCTTCATCCCAAAACTTAAGTGGCATGGAAGCATTTGCTAGCAATGCCAGTCCTACTTCAACAACATGACGATGTTTTCGCTCAGCGGAACCGTTTTGCTGATGAGCGTGGGGGCAAGACACATGATGTGAAATTCCAATCTTTTGGAAAAAAGGATTTAGCTTCTCATACTCACCACCCCAGTCGGTTTGCATAGCAAGTATTTTTGAGTTTAATTGACGTTCAACAAGATTTTGGAAATTGAGAAATACTTGGAACACATCAGACCGCTTCTTTAGCAAATAAATCCAAGTGAACTTACTATAGTCATCAATGAAGCTAACATAATAAGAAAATCTACCGACTAAAGTAGGGGCTGGCCCCCACACATCTGAAAAAATAAGTTGTAATGGAGCAGTGAATACACTTGTAGAGATGGGATATGGTAATTGATGACTTTTAGCTTGCTGACAAGCATCACAAATCGACTCTATACTAGACTCAAACGGAAGTTTATTTCTACTAAGGACATGTTGAACAATGACTAAAGAAGGATGACCCAAACGACTGTGCCACTTTGCCGAGGAAGGTTTGGTGACACTCCATGCTTGCTTATTCGACCATGATGAAGGTGATGATGATATGAGCGGATACAAGCCTCCCTCACACTTTCCTCTAAGAATGACTCTCCTCGTTGCCAAGTCCTTGATCACAAAGGAATGAGGATAAAAAATTATGAGAACATTATTGTCAAGAGCAAAGCGATGAACAGAGACAAGATGCTTTGATGCTTGGGGAACATGAAGAACATTATTTAGATGTAGATCTTTTACGGGAGTTTTAACAATTGAGTTACCAACATGAGTAATATCCATACCTGTTCCACTTGCCGTGTGTATTTGATCACCACCATGGTACCTTTCTCGCATGGTTAACTTGTCGAGCTCCCCTGTGATGTGTTTGGTGGCTCCTGAATCTGCATACCAATTTGTGTCTACCCCATAGGAGTTGGTGATGTGATTTGTCGCCTTCTTCTTCTCTTCTTGATCTTCCTCATAGCGCCACCAGCAGGCTCTTGCCCCGCCGGGATGGAACTTGTAACAGATCTGGCACTCTGGGTAGTCTCCTTCTTGCTGTTGATGTTGTTGTGGTTGCGGCCGAGGACGCTGTTGATGGCCTCCGCCACGAGTAGGAGAGGGAGAAGGGCGGTTCCCACGACCGCGTCCCCCTCTGTTACTTCGCCCACGGCCTCCTCTGCCGCGGTACTGACCTCGCCCTCTGTAGATAGCGTTTGTTGACGAACGAAACCCTTCTGGTCCATCACCTAGCATCTCCATCCTTTGATCAAAGGCAGAGATTTGCGAGAAGAGTTCGTCAACGGTGATGGAGTTCTTGATGGCGCCGACTGCTGCAACGACGGGATCGTAGTCCCGATCAAGACCAGCAAGGATGTAGTCAACCATCTCTGGATCGCTCACAGGGCGCCCAGCCGCGGCAAGCTCGTCGCCGAGGCTCTTCATCTTGGCGATGAAAGCATTGCTTGACATGCTGCCCTTCTTGGTGTTGGAGATAGCGATTCGCAGATTGGTTAT
Organism: Triticum dicoccoides; assembly: GCF_002162155.2. Taxonomy (NCBI): domain Eukaryota; kingdom Viridiplantae; phylum Streptophyta; class Magnoliopsida; order Poales; family Poaceae; genus Triticum; species Triticum dicoccoides. The sequence goes on from NC_041388.1 coordinate 21,551,134, forward strand.
TCTGGACTGAGATTGCGAGGCGAATAATGTCGTGAGAGCAGTCCAGAGGTCGAAGGTATTCTCCTTACCGATGACCTGTGCAAGAATTTCTTGCGAGAGCGAATTCAGCAGGTAGCTCAGAACCTGCTGGTCCTTTGAAAGCCACGGCCCATACAAGGGATTTGGCCCTATCGCCGTGGTCTTGTCAGCTTGCTCAATCTGCGCTGTTTTTGGCGGTGCGGCGTCGCTGCCGTCTAACAGGCCGGTCACCTGCGCACCGCGCAGGGCCGGCAAGACTTGCGCCTTCCAGAGGAGGTAGTTCCCCCTTGTCAGCCTCTCGGTTGGTAGAGCACCGAGATTGAGGCAGGTAGCGCTCGAGGAGGACGCCATGGTACGATCGATAGCGAGAGATTCGTTTTTCTGTATAGCTAGATGTTGTGGAAGAGCGTGGCTCTGTATACCATGTAAGATGTGGTGGAAGCGTTCCTACTCCTGATGGGAGCCGCGTGTGTTTATTTATGGAAGACAGGAACAACCCCTGTCGTGACGCACAAGTCTACGATGATCGCTAGGACTCATCGATACATGAGGAATCAGAATAGGAAACGAGAAGAAGAGATAGAGGGAAGGTTAGATTATAGAAGGTTAAACGGTATTCTAACACCTTTTACAACATTTTGATCCTGACCACCTTCTTCTCTAAGCATATCTGAAATTTATTGATTGCAAACTTATCTTCAGCGAACTGCTACAAATCTGAGCATCTATATAAACTGGAGAGCCAGGCACTAGGTATATACTATTGGGTTTGAGCTCTTGTGAACTCTTGGCTTGGATTATGTTCCGTTTTTCTGCGGCTTGCTTGCATAACGTTTACGTACTCCAAAGCCCAAGTTGTGAAGCTGCTCACTATGCTATCTGAGTTGAGCAAACTTTATGTTTAGGGTATTGCCCAGATGATGTTTTCGAAAAAAGGCATTTCAAACATGATCTAACTTTTTTTTATGAGGGGTACATGATCCAACTTTTTTTTTTGAGAACTACATGATCCAACTATACACCCGCTTGTAGCATGGCCTCAGGTGCCCCCTAAATGGGCCAGTCAAGCGCGGGAGGAGCACTGGCTCTCCAGGGTGCATAATTTTTGTTTTATTACTTATACATACAATTCTAAAATAGAAAATTATTTGTCTTGAATTTTAACAAAAATTCATCACGAGTTGAAATAATACTTATAGACAGCTAAAAGAGTGTTTGCATAATTAAAATAAATGTTGGTCGCATAAAAAAATGTGACTTTTTACAAACGCTCAAGTGTTTCAAAAAAAAATGTTTGTGGCATTTAAAAAATATATTTATACAACATGAAAACATATTTATGCAATTCAACAAAACGTTGATGGCATTCAAAAAACTGTATGTGGCATTCTAAAGATGTTCACGTGTTTAAAAAAATGTTCATCACATTTTAGAAGATGTTTATATTTTTTTTTAAATGCTCACTCCGGCTCATGTGCGGGGTGCTATTTACTGGATGGTTAATTTGCCACATCCAAATGTGTTCATCCGCTTTGATTTATCTGATGAAAAGTTCACTTCGCCATACATAGAGAATTAGAGATAGAGAAAAGAGAGCCTGCTCACGGAATAGAACTGGTTTCATCAACTTGATGCGTGTCTCATAAAAGTTGGACCCTAATATTTGACCGAACATCAGATCTTAGACTGTCATGTAGCGAACGGTTCGTTCGCTATTGGTGATCCCCCCACACGAACGAAAACGTTCGACGGGAAAACACCACCAGCGCGAACTGGTCCAGCGAGCCAGCCTACACCTTATCTGTTGGTCTTATTGGCTGGGCTTGCTGGACCGATAGAATCATGCGTATATGAGAAGATGAACAACAATAACAAAGCCTTTCCAAGCAGTTTGTGCAGGCTAAAGCTGAAACCCATAAAAATCTCGCAACCAACTCATGGTTCTTTGATGATACTCTAGTCCTTCAGATCTCTTTTGATGTACTCCTGTCATCAATGGTGTAGCTAGGCCCCAGGCTACTATGGCCATGGCCTGGGGCGTGGCTCTATGATCCTTTGTATACTGTAGGTATTTTTGGCACTGTAGCCTTTGTAGGTAATGTAGATACAAGGGCTGGCCCGAGGCGTAGGCCAGCCCTGCCTACGCCACCGCCTGTCATGTCAAGTTTGGTTTACCATGACCTTTCTTGACATTATCAGCACACTTTAGCCATCCGTTATGCATTGGAGCTTCTGAGGGCCTGTACTGAATAAGCCAAAACCATCTCTTGGACAAACTTCTCTTCAATCGGTGCTACCTCAACTCTATCTCGTATATCATCATTCCGGATGCGGTCCTTCCTTTTGTTGTCACCGATCCATCTCAACATGCGCATCTCCGCCACACCTAAGTGCTGAACATGTCACCTTTTAGTCGACCAACACTCATCATCATACAACATTGTGGGCCGAATCACCATCCTATAGAACCTACCTTTTAACTTTTGTGGCACTCTCGTCATAGAAAACACCTGAAACTTGGCGCCACTTAATCCATCCGACTTTGATCCGATGTTTCACATCTTCATCGATATCCCCATCCTTCTGTAGCATTGACCCCAAATATCGAAAGGTGTCCTTCTGAGGCACCATCTATCCATCAAGGCTAACCTCCTCCTCATGTCTAGTACTACTGAAATCGCACCTCATGTACTCGGTTTTAGTTATACTAAGTCTAAAACCTTTCGATTAAGGTTTGTCTCCATAGCTCTAACTTCCTATTAACCCCCGTCCGGCTATCCGCGACTAGCACCACACCATCCATGGGATATCTCCTTGTATATCCCTTGTGACCTCATCCATCACCAAAGTAAAAGGATAAGAGCTCAAAGTTGACATTTTTTGGGCTTAACCTAGGGGAGGTTCTCCTCTCTGAAAGAGTATTTCATGGGTTTTTTCTCCTGCAAAGAATTTCTATGGATGGAGTTTTGGACATGCATGGACAAAATGTGGCCTTCTGACATGATGTTGGGATTGGGGACTGCTCTCTTAAGACCTTATTTTGGGATCTGTTTGGAATTTGCCAACAACAAGATGCTATTCTTGTACAAGTTTGGGATGGGGTTAATTTACATCTTACTTTTAGAAGGTGTGCTGATGCATCTAGTATGAATAGATGGCTCCATCTAACCGACATTGTTAAAAAAATCACTCTATCTTCTAGGAGTGATCATCCTGTTTGGATGTTGGAACCTTCTGTTGGGGAACGTAGTAATTCAAAAAAATTCCTACGGTCACGCAAGATCTAACTAGGATATGCATAGCAACGAGAGGGGAGAGTGTGTCCACGTACCCTCGTAGACCGAAAACGGAAGCGTTTAGTAACGCGGTTGATGTAGTCGAATGTCTTCACGATCCAAACGATCCAAGTACCGAACGTACGACACCTCCGTGTTCAGCACACGTTCAGCACGATGACGTCCCTCGAGCTCTTGAGGACGAGGGAGAGTTCCGTCGGCACAACGGCGTGACAACGGTGATGATGAAGTTACCGGCGCAGGGCTTCGCCTAAGCACTATGACGATATGACCGAGGTGTTAAAATGTGGAGGGGGGGCACTGCACACGGCTAAGAGATTGTCGGTTGTGCCTTTGGGGTGCCCCCTGCCTCCGTATATAAAGGGGGGAGGAGGTGGCCGGCCAAGGGGGGCACGCCATGGGGGAGTCCTACTAGGACTCCATTCCTAGTAGGATTCGGCCCCCACTTTCCTTCCAATGGAGAGAGGGAAAGGGGAAGGGAGAGAGAGGGAGAAGGAAACAGGGGGGTCTCACCCTCTCCCCTTGTCCAATTCGGATTGGGGCCTGTCTCCTCTCCTCCACTTGGCCCATTAGGCCCAATAACTTTCCCGGGGGGTTCCGGTAGCCTCCCGGTACTTCGAAAAATCTCTGAACCTTATCAGAACCATTCCGATGTCCGTATATAACCTTCCAATATATCAATCTTCACCTCTCGACCATTTCGAGACTCCTCGTCATGTTTGTGATCTCATCCGGGACCCCGAACAAACTTAGGTCATCAAATCACATAACTCATAATACAAATCGTCATCGAACGTTAAGCGTGCGGACCCTACGGGTTCGAGAACTATGTAGACATGACTAAGACACATCTCCGGTCAACAACCAATAGCGGAACCTGGATGCTCATATTGGCTCCTACATATTCTACGAAGATCTTTATCGGTCAAACCACATAACAACATATGTTATTCCCTTTGTCATCGGTATGTTACTTGCCCGAGATTCGATCGTCAGTATCATCATACCTAGTTCAATCTCGTTACCGGCAAGTCTCTTTACTCGTTCCATAATGCATCATCCCTTAACTAACTCATTAGTCACATTGCTTGCAAGGCTTATAGTGATGTGCATTACCGAGAGGGCCCAGAGATACCTCTCCGATACTCGGAATGATAAATCCTAATCTTGATCTATGCCAACTCACCAAACATCATTGGAGACACATGTAGAGCATGTTTATAATCACCCAATTATGTTGTGACGTTTGATAGCACACAAGGTGTTCCTCTGGTATTCGGGATTTGCATAATCTCATAGTCAGAGGAATATGTATAAGTCATGAAGAAAGCAATAGCAATAAAACTAAACGATCATAATGCTAAGATAACGGATGGGTCTTGTCCATCACATCATTCTCTAATGATGTGATCTCGTTCATCAAATGACAACAATGACTAGGGACACTCTTTGATTAACGAGCTAGTCAAGTAGAGGCATACTAGGGACACTGTTTGTCTATGTATTCACACATGTACTAAGTTTCCGGTTAATACAATTCTAGCGTGAATAATAAACATTTATCATGATATAAGGAAATATAAATAACAACTTTATTATTGCCTCTAAGGCATATTTCCTTCATTAATCACATGGCGATGTGAACTAAATTATTGACTCTAGTAAACTCTTTGGTTGTTAGTCACATGGTGATGTGAACTATGAGTGTTAACCACATGGCGATGGTGAACTAGATTATTGACTCTAGTGCAAGTGGGAGACTGTTGAAAATATGCCCTAGAGGCAATAATAAAATGGTTATTATTATATTTCCTTGTTCATGGTAATTGTCTATTGTTCATGCTATAATTGTATTAACCGGAAAGCGTAATACATGTGTGAATACATAGACCATAACATGTCCCTAGTAAGCCTCTAGTTGACTAGCTCGTTGATCAATAGATGGTTATGGTTTCCTTACCATGGAGATTGGATGTCGTTGATAACGGAATCACATCATTAGGAAAATGATGTGATGGACAAGACCCAATCCTAAGCATAGCACAAGATCGTGTAGTTCATTTGCTAGAGCTTTTCTAATGTCAAGTATCATTTCCTTAGACCATGAGATTGTGCAACTCCCGGATACCGTAGGAATGCTTTGGATGTATCAAACGTCACAATGTAACTAGGTGGCTATAAAGGTGCACTACATGTATCTCCGAAAATGTCTGTTGGGTTGGCACGAACCGAGACTGGGATTTGTCACTCTGTATGACGGAGAGGTATCTCTGGGCCCACTTGGTAATGCATCATCATAATGAGCTCAATGTGACTAAGGAGTTAGCCACGGGATCATGCGTTAGGAACGAGTAAAGAGACTTGTCGGTAACGAGATTGAATGAGGTATGGGGATACCGACGATCGAATCTCGGGCAAGTAACATACCGATGGACAAAGGGAATTGTATATGGGATTGATTGAATCCCTGACATCGTGGTTCATCTGATGAGATCATCGTGGAACATGTGGGAGCCAATATGGGTATCTGCTACCTCTTGAGCACTGCGTTGGATTTCTCCGAAGAGGAAAGGATGATGCAGCAAAGTAGCGTAAGTATTTCCCTCAGTTTTTGAGAACCAAGGTATCAATCCAGTAGGAGGCTGCACGCAAGTCCCTCATACCTGCACAAAACAAATAACTCCTCGCAACCAACGCGGTAAGGGGTTGTCAATCCCTTCTCGGTCACTTACGAGAGTGAGATCTGATAGATATGATAAGATAATATTTTTGGTATTTTTATGATAAAGATGCAAAGTAAAATAGAAGCAAAGTAAAAAAGCAAAGGAAATAACTAAGTATTGGAAGATTAACATGATGAAGATAGACCCGGGGGCCATAGGTTTCACTAGTGGCTTCTCTCAAGAGCATAAGTATTTTACGGTGAGTGAACGAATTACTGTTGAGCAATTGATATAATTGAGCATAGTTTTGAGAATATCTAGGTATGATCATGTATATAGGCATCACGTCCGAGACAAGTAGACCGACTCCTGCCTGCATCTACTACTATTACTCCACTCATCGACCGCTATCCAGCATGCATCTAGAGTATTAAGTTCATGAAAACAGAGTAACGCCTTAAGCAAGATGACATGATGTAGAGGGATAAATTCATGCAATATGATAAAAAAACATCTTGTTATCCTCGATGGCAACAATACAATACGTGCCTTGCTGCCCCTACTGTCACTGGGAAAGGACACCGCAAGATTGAACCCAAAGCATATTAACTAATCAACTATGTCTTCTCAAAATAACATGGCCAAAGAAAGTTCATCCCTACAAAATCATATAGTTTAGTCATGCTCCATTTTCGTCACCCAAGAATGCTCTCATCATGCACAACCCCGATGACAAGCCAAGCAATTGTTTCATACTTTAGTAATCTCAAACCTATAAACTTTCACGCAATATATGAGCGCGAGCCATGGACATAACATTATGGGTGGAATAGAATATGATGATGGGGGTTATGTGGAGAAGACAAAAAAGGAGAAAGTCTCACATCAACGAGGCTAATCAATGGGCTATGGAGATGCCCATCGATTGATGTTAATGCAAGGAGTAGGGATTGCCACGCAACGGATGCACTAGAGCTATAAATGTATGAAATCTCAACAAAATAAACTAACTGGGTGTGCATCAAACTTGCTTGCTCACGAAGACCTAGGGCACTTGAGGAGGCCTATTGTTGGAATATACAAGCCAAGTTCTATAATGAAAATTCCCACTAGTATATGAAAGTGACAAAACAAAAGACTCTCTATCATGAAGATTATGGTGCTACTTTGAAGTACAAGTGTGGCAAAGGATAGTAGCATTGTCCCTTCTATCTTTTTCTCTCATTTTTTTGGGGGGCCTTCTCTTTTTTTATGGCCTTTTTTTCCTCACTTGGGACAATGCTCTAGAAAATGATGATCATCACACTTCTATTTATTAACAACTCAATGATTACAACTCGATGCTAGAACAAAAGATGACTCTATATGAATGCCTCCAGTGGTGTACCGGGATATGCAATGAACCAAGAGTGACATGTATGAAAGAATTATGAACGGTGGCTTTGCCACAAATACTATGTCAACTACATGATCATGCTAAGCAATATGACAATGATGAATGTGTCATGATAAACGGAATGGTGGAAAGTTGCATGGCAATATATCTCGGAATGGCTATGGAAATGCCATAATAGGTAGGTATGGTGGCTGTTTTGAGGAAGATATAAGGAGGTTTATGTGTGAAAGGGCGTATCATATCACGGGGTTTGGATGCACCGGCGAAGTTTGCACCAACTCTCAATGTGAGAAAGGGCAATGCACGGTACCGAAGAGGCTAGCAATGATGGAAGGGTGAGAGTGCGTATAATCCATGGACTCAACATTAGTCATAAAGAACTCACATACTTATTGCAAAAATCTACAAGTCATCAAAAACCAAGCACTACGCGCATGCTCCTAGGGGGATAGATTGGTAGGAAAAGACCATCGCTCGTCCCCGACCGGCACTCATAAGGAGGACAATCAAAGAACACCTCATGTTTCAAATTTGTTACATAACGTTTACCATACGTGCATGCTGCGGGACTTGCAAACTTCAACACAAGCATTTCTCAAATTCACAACTACTCAACTAGCACGACTTTGATATTATTACCTCCATATCTCAAAACAATCATCAAGCATCAAACTTCTCTTAGTATTCAAAACACTCATAGGAAGATTTTTACTAATCTTGAATACCTAGCATATTAGGATTATTTAAGCAAATTACCATGCTATTTAAGACTCTCAAAATAATCTAAGTGAAGCATGAGAGATCAATAGTTTCTATAAAACAAATCCACCACCGTTCTCTAAAAGATATAAATGAAGTACTAGAGCAAAACTATATAACTCAAAAGATATAAGCGAAGCACATAGAGTATTCTAACAAATTCCAAATCATGTATGGATCTCTCAAAAGGTGTGTACAGTAAGGATGATTTTGGTAAACTAGACAGAAAATACTCAAATCATACAAGACGCTCCAAGAAAAACACATATCATGTGGTGAATAAAAATATAGCTCCAAATAAAGTTACTGATAGAAGTAGACGAAAGAGGGGATGCCTTCCGGGGCATCCCCAAGCTTTGGCTTTTAGGTGTCCTTAGATTATCGTGGGGTTCCATGGGCATCCCCAAGATTAGGCTCTTGCCACTCCTTCCATAATCCATCAAATCTTTACCCAAAACTTGAAAACTTCACAACACAAAACTTAAAGTAGAAAATCTTGTGAGCTCCGTTAGCGAAAGAAAACAAAAGACCACTTCAAGATACTGTAATGAAATCATTCTTTATTTATATTGGTGTTAAACCTAATGTATTCCAACTTCTCTATGGTTTATAAACTATTTTACTAGCCATAGATTCATCAAAATAAGCAAACAACACACGAAAAACAGAATCTGTCAAAAACAGAACAGTCTGTAGTAATCTGTAGCTATCGCAAGATCTGGAACCCCAAAAATTCTAAACTAAATTGCTGGATGTGAGGAATTTATCTATTAATTATATGAAAAAAGAATTAACTAAATATCTCTTTCCAAATAAAAATGGCAGCAGTTCTCGTGAGCGCTAAAGTTTCTGTTTTTTACAGCAAGATATCAAGACTTTCCCCAAGTCTTCCCAACGGTTCTACTTGGCACAAACACTAATTAAACACAAAAAAACACAACCAAAACAGAGGCTAGGTAAATTATTTATTACTAAACAGGAGCAAAAAGCAAGGAATAAAAATAAAATTGGGCTGCCTCCCAACAAGCGCTATCGTTTAACGCCCCTAGCTAGGCATAAAAAGCGAGGATAGATCTAGGTATTGCCATCTTTGGTAGGTAATTCTTCAATGAGGCATCTACCGTCCTTAGGAATTTCTTTCTCTTTATTGATTATCAAACTTTTAGGCACAAGATCAAAAAATTCATTTGTAACAAATGGTTCCTTAATGATAGCCAAAAGATTGGGATGAATACTTATAGATTTGAGATCCGCAGTTTCCTTACTAGAGGATTCACCCTTATTTTTAGGAACATACATAACCTTGAAAATTTTAGTAGGAGGACTTGGAGTATTCTTTACGGAATAAAAAGCGGTTCCCAAGTTGGTAATAATACCCTCAAGTTTATCAATTCTAGTAGAATTCTGATTTATTTTCTCATTAACTATAGGTTCCTTTTCTTTAATATTTTTCAAAGTGACTCCTACTTTAGATCCATATTGAGTGATTTGGTTGTGGATCTTTTTATCCAAATTTTCAATTAACTCTACAGTAGCAACCTTATTTTCAATAATTTCAAGTCTTAGCATTACATGCTCCAAAGTTAACATAGTTCCATTAACCAAAAGAGGTGGTGAGCCAAACAAATCTATCATAGCATTGTAAGAATCAAAAGTATGGCTATCCAAGAAGTTCCCTCCGGTAATAGTATCAAGGATATATCTGTGCCAAGGAGTGACGCCTACATAAAAATTGCAAAGAAGAACGGAAGTAGATTGCTTCCTGGTAGATCTATTTTGAGCATTGCAAATTCTATACCAAGCGTCTTTTAGATTTTCTCCCTCCCTTTGCTTAAAATTTAGAACTTCATTTTCGGGAGACAACGGAGAAGATACGGGACTAGCCATAACGACAAGCAAGCAATCCAACACACAAGCAAACAAAAAGCAAGCGGGCAAGAAGAGGCAAATAGAGAAAGAGAGGGAGGATAGAGAGAGAGAGAGGGCGAATAAAACGGCAAATAATGTAATGCGGGAGATAAGGGTTGTGATGGGTACTTGTTATGTTGGCTTTTGCATAGACTCCCCGGCAACGGCGCCAGAAATGGCTCGTTGTAGGGAGTCAAATCTTGACTTGCGCGAACCTCCCCGGCAACGGCGCCAGAAATTCTTCTTGCTACCTCTTGAGCACTGCGTTGGATTTCCCCGAGGAGGAAAGGATGATGCAGCAAAGTAGCGTAAGTATTTCCCTCAGTTTTTGAGAACCAAGGTATCAATCCAGTAGGAGGCTGCATGCAAGTCCCTCGTACCTTGATACGTCTCCAACGTATCTATAATTTTTGATTGTTCCATGCTATTATATTATCAACCTTGGATGTTTTATATGCATTTATATGCAATTTTATATGATTTTTGGGACTAACCTATTAACCCAGAGCCTAGTGCCAGTTTCTGTTTTTTCCTTGTTTTAGAATATCGCAGAAAAGGAAAATCAAACGCAGCCCAATTGACCTGAAACTTCACGGAACTTACTTTTGGATCAGAAGAAGCCCAGAAGACTTGGAGTGCACGTCAGGGGATCAACGAGGAGGCCACGAGGCAGGCGGGGCGCGCCCACCCCCTGGGCGCGCCCTCCACCCTCGTGGCCCCCCTGACGTACCTCTTCTGCCTATATATCTCCATATACCCTAAAAACAACCGGGAGCACAATAGATCGGGAGTTCCGCCGCCAGAAGCCTCCGTAGCCACCAAAAGCTAATCTAGACCCATTCTGGCACCCTGCCGGAGGGGGAATCCCTCTCTGGTGGCCATCTTCATCATCCCGGTGCTCTCCATGACGAGGAGGAGGTAGTTCTCCCTCGGGGCTGAGGGTATGTACAAGTAGCTATGTGTTTGATCTCTCTCTCTCTCTCTCTCTCTCTCTCTCTCTCTCTCTCTCTCGTGTTCTTGAGGTGGTACGATCTTGATGTATCGCGAGCTTTGCTATTATAGTTGGATCTTATGATATTTCTCCCCCCTCTACTCTCTTGTAATGGATTGAGTTTCCCCTTTGAAGTTATCTTATCAGATTGAGTCTTTAAAGATTTGAGAACACTTGATGTATGTCTTGTCGTGCGTATCTATGGTGACAATGGGATATCACGTGATTCACTTGATGTATGTTTTGGTGATCAACTTGCAGGTTCCGCCCATGAACCTATGCATAGGGGTTGGCACATGTTTTCGTCGTGATTCTCTGGTAGGAACTTTGGGGCACTCTTTGAGGTTCTATGTGTTGGTTGAATAGATGAATCTGAGATTGTGTGATGCATATCGTATAATCATGCCCACGGATACTTTAGGTGACATTGGAGTATCTAGGTGACATTAGGGTTTTGGTTGATTTGTGTCTTAAGGTGTTATTCTAGTATGAACTCTAGGGCTGTTTGTGACACCTATAGGAATAGCCCAACGAATTGATTGGAAAGAATAACTTTGAGGTGGTTTCGTACCCTACCATAATCTCTTCGTTCATTCTCCGCTATTAGTGACTTTGGAGTGACTCTTTGTTGCATGTTGAGGGATAGTTATGTGATCCAATTATGTTATTATTGTTGAGAGGACTTACACTAGTGAAAGTATGAACCCTAGGCCTTGTTTCCTAGCATTGCAATACCGTTTATGCTCACTTTTATCATTAGTTACCTTGCTGTTTTTATATTTTCAGATTACAAAAACTATTATCTACTATCCATATACCACTTGTATCACCATCTCTTCGCTGAACTAGTGCACCTATACAATTTACCATTGTATTGGGTGTGTTGGGGACACAAGAGACTCTTTGTTATTTGGTTGCAGGGTTGCTTGAGAGAGACCATCTTCATCCTACGCCTCCTACGGATTGATAAACCTTAGGTCATCCACTTGAGGGAAATTTGCTACTGTCCTACAAACCTCTGCACTTGGAGGTCCAACAACGTCTACAAGAAGAAGGTTGTGTAGTAGACATCAAGCTCTTTTCTGGCGCCGTTGCCGGGGAGGTTAGCGCTTGAAGGTATATCTTTAGATCTTGCGATCGAATCTTTTTGTTTCTTGTTTTAGCACTAGTTTCGTTTATAAAAGAAAACTACAAAAAATGGAACTGAGTTTGCCTCATATGCTTCATCTTTTTAATATCTTTTGTGAGTATGATGGAAAGGAAAATTGTGCTCAAATACTAGAAAAAGAATTACATAGAATGCTTGGCATAAAATATGTGAATGATGAGCATGATTGCAATGTTGTTAGTACGAATTCTTTGAATATCCATGATACTAATGATGATTGCACTAGTTATGATGAAAATGTCTCCTATAAACATGTTAATTTTTGTGGAGTGCATTGCGTTTGTAAGTACATGCCAAAAAGGGAAGATAGATATTTGATGTCTACTACACAACCTGCTTCTTGTAGACGTTGTTGGGCCTCCAAGTGCAGAGGTTTGTAGGATAGTAGCAAATTTCCCTCAAGTGGATGACCTAAGGTTTATCAATCCGTAGGAGGCGTAGGATGAAGATGGTCTCTCTCAAGCAACCCTGCAACCAAATAACAAAGAGTCTCTTGTGTCCCCAACACACCCAATACAATGGTAAATTGTATAGGTGCACTAGTTCGGTGAAGAGATGGTGAATCAAGTGGTATATGAATAGTAGATAAAGGTATTTGTAATCTGAAATAATAAAAACAGCAAGGTAACGAATGATAAAGGTGATCGTAAACGGTATTGCAATGCTAGGAAACAAGGCCTAGGGTTCATACTTTCGCTAGTGTAAGTTCCCTCAACAATACTAACATAATTGGATCATAAAACTATCCCTAAACATGCAACAAAGAGTCACTCCAAAGTCACTAATAGCGGAGAACGAACGAAGAGATTATGGTAGGGTACGAAACCACCTCAAAGTTATTCTTTCCAATCAATCCGTTGGGCTATTCCTATAAGTGTCACAAACAGCCCTAGAGTTCGTACTAGAATAACACCTTAAGACACAAATCAATCAAAACCCTAATGTCACCTAGATACTCCAATGTCACCTCAAGTATCCGTGGGTATGATTATACGATATGCATCACACAATCTCAGATTCATCTATTCAACCAACACAAAGGACCTCAAAGAGTGCCCCAAAGTTTCTACCGGAGAATCACGACAAAAACGTGTGCCAACCCCTATGCATAGGTTCCCAATGTCATGAAACCCACAAGTTGATCACCAAGACATACATCAAGTGGCACGTGGTATCCCATTGTCACCACAAATATCCACGGCAAGACATACATCAAGTGTTCTCAAGTCTTTAAAGACTCAATCCGATAAGATTACTTCTAAGGGGAAAACTCAACTCATTACAAGAGAGAAGAGGGGGAGGAGAAACATAAGATCCAACTATAATAGCAAAGCTCGCGATACATCAAGATCGTGTCAAATCAAGAACACGAGAGAGAGAGAGAGATCAAACACATAGCTACTGGTACATACCCTCAGCCCCGAGGGAGAACTACTCCCTCCTCGTCATGGAGAGCACCAGGATGATGAAGATGGCCACCGGTGAGGGTTCCCCCCCTCTAGCAGGGTGCCAGAACAGGGTCCCGATTGACTTTCGGTGGCTACGGAGGCTTCTGGCGGTGGAACTCCCAATCTATCTTCCATTCTGGAAGTTTTAGGTCACGTAGGTATATATGGGTGCAGGAGGTACGTTAGGGGAGCCACGAGGGCCCCACGAGTCAGGGGGCGCGCCCATCCTCATGAGCACCTCGTTCCTTCCTTGACATGGGGTCCAAGTCCATCAGGTGTCTTTCCTTCCAGAACTAACTTCTCCAGTTGATTTCGTTCCGTTTCGACTCCGTCTGATATTCCTTTTTTCAAAACACTGAAATAGGCATAAAACAGCAAATCTGGGCTGGGCCTCCTGTTAATAGGTTAGTCCCAAAATTAATATAAAAGTGGATAATAAAGCCCAATATTTCCCAAAACAGTAGATAATATAGCATGGAGCAATCAAAAATTATAGATACGTTGGAGACGTATCAAGCATCCCCAAGCTTAATTCCTGCTCGTCCTCGAGTAGGTAAATGATAAAAAGATAATTTTTGATGTGGAATGCTAGTTGGCATAATTTCAATGTAATTCTTCTTAATTGTGGCATGAATATTCAGATCCGTAAGATTCAAGACAAAAGTTTAATATTGACATAAAAATAATAATACTTCAAGCATACTAACAAAGCAATCATGTCTTCTCAAAATAACATGGCCAAAGAAAGCTATCCCTACAAAAGCATATAGTCTGGCTATGCTCCATCTTCACCACACAAAATATTTAAATCATGCACAACCCCGATGACAAGCCAAGCAATTGGCTTCATACTTTTGATGTTCTCAAACTTTTTCAACCTTCACGCAATACATGAGCGTGAGCCATGGACATAGCACTATAGGTGGAATAGAATGGTGGTTGTGGAGAAGACAAAAAGGGACAATATAGTCTCACATCAACTAGGCGCATCAACGGGCTATGGAGATGCCCATCAATAGATATCAATGTGAGTGAGTAGGGATTGTCATGCAACGGATGCACTAGAGCTATAAATGTATGAAAGCTCAACAAAAGAAACTAGTGGGTGTGCATCCAACTTGCTTGCTCACGAAGACCTTGGGAATTTTGAGGAAGCCCATCATTGGAATATACAAGCCAAGTTCTATAATGAAAGATTCCCACTAGTATGTGAAAGTGACAACATAGGAGACTCTCTATCATGAAGATCATGGTGCTACTTTGAAGCACAAGTGTGGAAAAAGGATAGTAGCATTGCCCCTTTTATTTTTTTATTTGGCCTTTCTTTTTTATGGCCTTTCTCCCTTTTTTGGGACAATGCACTATTAATGATGATCATCACACTTCTATTTATTTACAACTCAATGATTACAACTCGATACTAGAACAAAGTATGACTCTATATGAATGCCTCCGGCGATGTACTGGGATGTGCAATGAATCAAGAGTGACATGTATGAAAGAATTATGAACGGTGGCTTTGCCACAAATACTATGTCAACTACATGATCATGCTAAGCAATATGACAATGATGAATGTGTCATGATAAACTGGATGGTGGAAAGTTGCATGGCAATATATCTCGGAATGACTATGGAAATGCCATAATAGGTAGGTATGGTGGCTGTTTTGAGGAAGGTATATGGTAGGTGTATGATACCGGCGAAAGGTGCGCGGTATTAGAGAGGCTAGCAAAGGTGGAAGGGTGAGAGTGCGTATAATCCATGGACTCAACATTAGTCATAAAGAACTCATATACTTATTGCAAAAATCTATTAGTTATCGAAACAAATACTACGCGCATGCTCCTATGGGGATAGATTGGTAGGAAAAGACCATCGCTCGTCCCCGACCCCCACTCATAAGAAGGACAATCAATAAACACCTCATGCTACGACTTCGTTACATAACGGTTCACCATACGTGCATGCTACGGGAATCTCAAACTTCAACACAAGTATCTCTCAAATTCACAACTACTCAACTAGCATGACTCTAATATCACCATCTCCATATCTCAAAACAATTATCAAGTATCAAACTTCTCATAGTATTCAACACACTCGTAAGAGAATTTTATTATTCTTGAATACCTAGCATATTAGGATTTTAAGCAAATTACCATGCTATTTAAGACTCTCAAAATAATCTAAGTGAAGCATGAGAGTTCATCCATTTCTTCAAAATAAAAGTACCACCATGCTCTAAAAGATATAAGTGAAGTACTAGAGCAACAACAAACTACTCCGAAAGATATAAGTGAAGATCAATGAGTACTCGAATAATTATGCAACTATGTGAAGACTCTCTAACATTTAAGAATTTCAGATCATGGTATTTTATTCAAACAGTAAGCAAAGCAAAATAAAATGACATCTAAGAATAGCAAACATCATGTGAAGAAGCAAAAACTTAGGATCAACCGATACTAACCGATAGTTGTTGAAGAAGAAAGGTGGGATGCCAACCGGGGCATCCCCAAGCTTAGATGCTTGAGAATTCTTGAAATATTATCTTGGGATGCCTTGGGCATCCCCAAGCTTGAGCTTTTGTGTCTCCTTAATTCCTCTCATATCACGGTCTCCCTAAATCTCAAAAGCTTCATCCACACAAAACTCAACAAGGACTCGTGAGATAAGTTAGTATAAACCATTGCCAAAACCTTATCATACTCTACTTTAGAAAATCCCTAAAAATATTATTCAACATTGCATACTAAATGCCTCTGCATATTTAATAGTCCTATCCTCAAATAGAATCATTAAAGAAGCAAACATATGCAAACATAACAGCAATCTGCCTAAACAGGACAGTCTGTAAAGAATGCAGCAACATCCATACTTCCCTAGCTCCAAAAATCATAAAAGAAAACTCCCACTGTAGTAAATTCATAAGAGCTTAATATTCAAAAGGTTTCAACATTTTATCACATTCTGACTTTTCTAGGGAATTATTGCAACAGCGGTAAACTTTCTATTTTCAAACAGCAACATGTATACTTGTAACATAGGCATAGTAAAGGCTATCAATGCCACTTTTATTGAAATAAAAGATGCAAAACATTGTTATAAATAACAGAAAGCAAATCCTAAAAAAATAAATTGATGCTCCAAGCAAAACACATATCATGTGGCGAATAAAAATATAGCTCCAAGTAAAGTTACCGATGAACGAAGACGAAAGAGGGGATGCCTTCCGGGGCATCCCCAAGCTTAGGCTCTTGGCTATCCTTGAATATTACCTTGGGGTGCCTTGGGAATCCCCAATCTTAGGCTCTTACCACTCCTTATTCCATAGTCCATCGAATTTTTACCCAAAACCTGAAAACTTCACAACACAAAACTTAAAGTAGAAAACTCGTAAGCTCCGTTAGTATAAGAAAGTAAATCACCACTTCAAGGTACTGTTGCAAACTCATTGTAAATTCATATTGGTGTAATATCTACTGTATTCCAACTTATCTATGGTTCATACCCTCCGATATTACTCATAGATTCATCAAAGTAAGCAAACAACACATCAAAAACAGAATCTGTCAAAAAACAGAACAGTCTATAGTAATCTGGATCAAACGTATATTTCTGGAACTCATAAAATTCTCAAATAAATTGATGGACCTGAGGATTTAATATATTAATCATATGCAAAAAGAATTAACTAAATATCACTTTCTAAATAAAAATGGCAGCAATTCTCGTGAGCGCTAAAGTTTCTGTTTTTTACAGCATGATCAACAAGACTTTCCCCAAGTCTTACCAAAGGTTCTACTTGGCACAAACACTAATTAAACACAAAAAAACACAACCAAAACATAGGCTAGATTAATTATTTATTAATAAACAGGAACAAAAATCAAGGAACTAAAATAAAATTGGGTTGCCTCCCAACAAGCGCTATCGTTTAACGCCCCTAGCTAGGCATGATGATTTCAATGATGCTCACATAAAAGATAAGAATTGAAATATAAAGAGAGCATCATGAAGAATATTACTAGCACATTTAAGTCTAACCCACTTCCTATGCATAGGAATTTTGTGAGCAAACAACTTGTGGGAACAAGAATCAACTTGCATAGGAAGGTAAAACAAGCATAACTTCAAAACTTTAAGCACATAGAGAGGAAACTTGATATTATTGCAATTTCTACAAGCATATATTCCTCCCTCATAATAATTTTCAGTAGCATCATGAATGAATTCAACAATATAACCAGCACCTAAAGCATTTTTTTCATGATCTACTTGCATAGAAATTTTATTACTCTCCACATAAGCAAAATTCTTCTCATTCGGGATAGTGGGGGTATCATAAGAGACTTGAATACTATAAATTGTTTCCACATTAAAAGAGTAATGTTCAGAAAAAGGGTAATCATAATCATGACAAGTTTTAGAAATATAATCATCACTACTTTTTATAACATAAGTTTCATCACAATAATCATCATAAGTAGCAACTTTGTTCTCATCATAATCACTTTGCATATCAAAACATGGAAGGCTAAAAATATCATCATTATTAAACATAGCATCCCCAAGCTTGGGACAAACATTAATTGCATCAAATATGTCATCCTCATCAAACATAGCTTCCCCAAGCTTGGGCCTTTTCATATCATAAGCATAATCACTCTCATCATTAATAGTATGGATAGCACCAATAGTATAGCAAACATTATTATCATATTCTTCCAAGCAAGTACCAAAAATATTTTCAAGATCATAAGAAGTATCATTATCTTCCCAATCATAATCATCACAACAAGCAATAGGCATAAAGAGATCATCATAAAGTGTATCATCTTCATTTTCATGAGGCACAGCAATAATAGGAGCAACTTTATTTGGGAGAGATACCTTTTTACCTCTCTTCCTTTTTCTTTTCTTCCTCTTCACCACATCATGTGGGGGTTCAATCCTCTTTTTGGAGCTCCTTATTAATGAGATTGGTTGAGTAGAAGGCTCCTCCTCGTTACTTGATTCATCATAAGAAATAATAGGAGGATATTGGGAAGTCTCTTCCCTTGCATTAGTATTCTCTTCATCTTCTATTGGTTTTCTTTTCTTTATGTAATTGGCAATATAAGGATTTTTAATGCAATTCACCGCACAATACATATAAATCTCTTCCAGATCAATATCGAGGAATTTCTTGAGGTTATATTCTGGAATATGCTTAGTTTGACGCTTCAATTCTTCATAACCCAAAAGAAAACTTAGTTCATTATAATGCGCAAGGGAAATCAAGTAATCACAATTTTTGGATACGATTCGATCATGAAACAATTTGCATTTGATATTTAAATGACCATGTTCATTGCAAAGTTCACAAGTACGGTAAAGATATTTTAAATTTTCAGCACTCACATCAAGACTTTCTTGCAACAATTTAGTTTCTAAATACTTATCCCTCTCGCAATATCTATCTTGCCTATTTGGTGCGTACTTGCAAACCCAATGCACTCCACAGAAATTGATATGTTTATAGGAGGCATTTTCATCATAACTAGTGCAATTATCATTAGCATCATGGATATTCAAAGAATTCGTACTAACAACATTGCAATCATGCTCATCATTCACATATTTAGTGCCAAACAATTTAATGCATTCTTCTTCTAACACTTTGGCACAATTTTCCTTTCCATCATACTCACGAAAGATATTAAAAAGATGAAGCGTATGAGACAAACTCAATTCCATATTTTTATAGTTTTCTTTTATAAACTAAACTAGTGATAAAACAAGAAACTAAAAGACCCGATTGCAAGATCTAAAGATATACCTTCAAGCACTCACCTCCCCGGCAACGGCGCCAGAAAAGAGCTTGATGTCTACTACACAACCTTCTTCTTGTAGACGTTGTTGGGCCTCCAAGTGCAGAGGTTTGTAGGACAGTAGCAAATTTCCCTCAAGTGGATGACCTAAGGTTTATCAATCCGTAGGAGGCGTAGGATGAAGATGGTCTCTCTCAAGCAACCCTGCAACCAAATAACAAAGAGTCTCTTGTGTCCCCAACACACCCAATACAATGGTAAATTGTATAGGTGCACTAGTTCGGCGAAGAGATGGTGAAACAAGTGGTATATGGATAGTAGATAAAGGTATTTGTAATCTGAAATAATAAAAACAGTGAGGGAGTCCTGGATTAGGGGGTGTCTGGATAGCCGGACTATACCTTCAGTCGGACTCCTGGACTATGAAGATACAAGATTGAAGACTTTGTCCCGTGTCCGGAAGGGACTTTCCTTGGCGTGGAAGACAAGCTTGGCGATACGGATATGTAGATGTCCTACCATTGTAACCGACTTTGTGTAACCCTAACCCTCTCCGGTGTCTATATAAATCGGAGGATTTTAGTCCGTAGGACAACAGACAGAACAACAATCATACCATAGGCTAGCTTCTAGGGTTTAGCCTCTCCGATCTCGTGGTAGATCTACTCTTGTACTACCCATGTCATCAATATTAATCAAGCAGGACGTAGGGTTTTACCTCCATCAAGAGGGCCCGAACCTGGGTAAAACTTCATGTCCCTTGCCTCCTGTTACCATCCGGCCTAGACGCTCAGTTCGGGACCCCCTACCCAAGATCCGCCGGTTTTGACACCGACATTGGTGCTTTCATTGAGAGTTCCTCTGTGTTGTCGCTGTTAGGATTGATGGCTCCTACGATCATCAATAGCGATGCAGTCCAGGGTGAGACCTTCCTCCCCGGACAGATCTTCGTCTTCGGCGGCTTCGCACTGCGGGCCAATTCACTTGGCCATCTGGAGCAGATCGAAAGCTAAGCCCCTGGCCGTCAGGTCAGGTTTGGAAGTTTAAACTACACGGCTGACATCCGCGGGGACTTGATCCTCGACAGATTCGAGCCACTGCCGAGCGCGCCGCACTGTCACAACGAGCATGATCTAGCTCTGCCGCCGAACAGTGCCCTGGAGGCCGCACCCGCATCAGCTTCGACCCTTAATTCGGAACCAACTGTGCCGATCGAGGATGGGTGGTTGGACGCCGCCTCGGGGGCTGCTATCCCAATGGCGATCGAGCCGAACACCAGCCCCGCACTCCGCAAGACTCGTGACTCCAAGGAGCGGGACTCCTCTCCGGACTCCGAACCCTCCGCGCCCCTGCCAATCGAATCCGATTGGGCGCCGATCATGGAGTTTACTGTCACGGACATCTTTCAGCACTCGCCTTTCGGCGATATTCTGAAGACACTAAAGTCTCTCTCTTTATCAGGAGAGCCCTGGCCGGACTACGATCAGCAAGGTTGGGATGCGGACGATGAACAAATTCAAAGCCCACCCACCACCCACTTTGTAGCCACTGTCGATGATTTAACCGACATGCTCGACTTCGACTCCAAAGACATCGACGGTATGGACGCCGATGCAGGAGACGATGAAGAACCAGCGCCTATTGGGCCCTGGAAAGCCACCTCGTCATATGACATATACATGGTGGACACCCCAAAAGAAGGAGATGGCGATGGAACAGCGGAGGATGACCCCTCCAAGAAAGAGCTTAAGGGCCGGCGTCAGCGGCGCCGCTCAAAATCCCGCCAAAGAAAATACGGTGATTCCAGCAAGGGAGATAATAATGCTCCGGAGAGTGCCGAAGAAAACCACCTCCAGCAAGATTCAGCACAGGAGGATGAAGAAGCCAGCCCTCATGAGAGAGCGGCAGACAGAGAGCTCGAGGACGATAATTGTATGCCTCCCTCCGAAGATGAGGCAAGCCTTGACGACGACAAATTCGCCGTGCCAGAGGATCCCGTCGAGCAAGAGCGTTTTCAACGCAGGCTTATGGCCACAGCAAGAAGCCTCAAGAAAAAACAGCAACAACTTAGAGCCGATCAAGATTTGCTAGTCGACAGATGGACTGAAGTCCTTGCGGCCGAAGAGCATAAACTCGAACGCCCCTCCAAGAGCTACCCAAAGCGCAGGTTGCTACCCCGATTAGAGGAGGAAGCACTTAAACCTACATCACCAGCACTTGATACGGCCGACCGGCCACCTCGTGGCCGCGACAGAGAGGCCTCTCGGCCCTCCACTCAAGCCGCACCCCGTACCAAGGCACGGGAAAATGCACCAGACCTGCGAGATATGTTGGAGGACAAGGCAAGGCAAACAAGATCGATCTACGGATCGCGTGGGTGCCCCACGACTCGAGACGGTAACTGTCATGCCGGACACAAATCCGGTAGGGCCGAACACAGTAGACAAAGCTCATTGGAGCTACGTCGTGATATAGCCCAGTACAAAGGCGCCGCACACCCACTATGCTTCACAGACGAAGTAATGTATCATCAAATCCCCGAGGGTTTCAAACCCGTAAACATCGAATCATATGATGGCACAACAGATCCTACGGTATGGATCGAGGATTATCTCCTTCATATCCACATGGCCCGCGGCGATGATCTCCACGCCATCAAATACCTCCCACTCAAGCTTAAAGGACCAGCTCGGCCTTGGCTTAACAGCTTGCCAGCAGGATCAATTGGTTGTTGGGAGGACCTGGAAGCCGCATTCCTCGACAATTTCCAGGGCACTTATGTGCGACCACCAGACATCGATGACCTAAGCCACGTAATTCAGTAGCCAGAGGAATTGGCCAGGCAATTCTGGACATGGTTCCTAACAAAAAAAATCAAATAGTCGACTGTCCGGACGTAGAGGCCCTAGCAGCCTTCAAGCACAATATCCGTGACGAGTGGCTTGCCCGGCACCTTGGACAGGAAAAGCCGAAATCTATGGCAGCACTCACGACACTCATGACCCGCTTTTGCGCGGGAGAAGACAGCTGGCTTGCTCATAGCAACAATATGACCAAGAACCCTGGTAATTCGGATACCAGGGATAGTAGTGGCAGGTCGCGTCGCAACAAGCAGAAGCACCGCATTAATAGCGACAATGCTGAGGATACGACAGTTAATGCCGGATTCAGAGGCTATAAATCCGGTCAGCGGAAAAAGCCATTCAAAAGAAATCCTAGGGGCCCGTCCAGTTTGGACCGAATACTCGACCGCTTGTGCCAGATACATGGCACCCCCGAAAAGCCGGCCAATCACACCAACAGGGATTGTTGGGTGTTCAAACAGGCAGGCAAGTTAAATGCCGAAAATAAAGACACGGGGCTGCATAGCGATGACGACGAAGAGCCCCGGCCGCCGAACAACAGTGGACAGAAGGGTTTTCCCCCACAAGTGCAGACGGTGAACATGATATACGCAACCCACATCCCCAAGAGGGAGCGGAAGCGCGCGTTAAGGGATGTATACGCGGTAGAGCCAGTCGCCCCAAAGTTCAACCCATGGTCCTCCTGCCCGATCACCTTTGATCGAAGGGACCATCCCACTAGCACCCATCATGGCGGATTCGACGCATTGGTTCTAGACCCAATCATTGACGGATTTCATCTCACTAGAGTCCTTATGGATGGCGGCAGCAGCCTGAACCTGCTTTACCAGGATACAGTGCGGAAAATGGGCATAGATCCCTCGAGGATTAAGCCCACCAAAACGACCTTTAAAGGCGTAATACCAGGTGTAGAGGCCAACTGTATAGGCTCAGTCACACTTGAAGTGGTCTTTGGATCTCCGGATAATTTCCAAAGCGAGGAGTTAATCTTCGACATAGTCCCATTCCGCAGTGGCTATCACGCACTGCTCGGGCGAACCGCATTCGCCAAGTTCAATGCGGTACCGCACTACGCATACCTTAAGCTCAAGATGCCAGGCCCTCGAGGAGTAATTACGGTCAATGGAAACACTGGACGCTCTCTCCAAACGGAGGAGCACACGGCGGCCCTTGCTGCGGAAGTACAAAGCATCCTCTGCAGGCAGTTCTCCAGTCTGGCCATTGAATGTCCGGACACCGTCAAGCGCGCCCGAAGTAACCTACAACAAGACCGCCTGGCACGTTTCGAGCAGGCGTAGCAATACGGCCCCAACCCCAGCCCTCGCAAAAATGCGACACCAGTACTTCGCATACATAACTACGCTCTAGAAATACCATGGGTACAGGGGGAGGGGCACCATCACGACACGCCCGAAACACGGCTTAAACCGCACCAGGGGCTGCTGATCTTTTAATTTTCTCTTACTTTCAGGACTCCACTCTTCGGAAGGCCTGTTCGGCAGTTCAATTGCCGCACAAACGATGCAAGAACCAGGGAAACAGACAAGCCATGCCGCATTACGGAACTCCCATGTGGTCTCTATCACGAGCAGTATACCTGTTTCGCATACCATTCCGCAACCTGCCCCCTAGAACAGACATGTTAAATAGTCCAACCTTTTGCTTATCGCATTATTTGTATCGTTCTGCTTTGATCGTAGCCCTTTTTAATAAACAATGCATAGCTTTTGTCTCTCTTTGCATTACCTTTTTTACAAATATATGTTCCTTAACGACATGTTGCACCCGTACACTTTGGTACGGCCAAAATACGTTAGGGACTTTAGTACCCCTCAATATGGTGTGAGAAGTCCGAACACTTTAACAAGTGCGGCGCCCCGAACTTATAGCATTATATGCATCGGTTCCGAATCATGTCTTGGGTCAATAGTTGGGTTTTCCCGGCTCCTATGTTTTGGTGCCTTACGTTCCGCTATATCGGCTAAGGTAGCACTAGGAGAACTACTGCGATTGTGCCCCAGTTGAGCTCGGTCGAGCACCTTAGTAGAGAAAGCTAAAACTGATTGTCATGATGAAGCGAGATCCGGTCGCTGTTCGAGAGGTTTTTCGAGTCCCTAAAGACTTATGCCGCTTAGAGCGAGGAGTCGGCTCTGTCCGGCCAAGGCGTGGATAGCGCCCCGAACTCGGTCTTCCGAATACCAGGGGCTTCGCCGAAATTTAAAATTATAGAATTCTATGGCTAAGTGAGAGTGTTCACGCATTATAGTCCGATTGCCTTGTTCGTTGTGCTGAGCGCCTCCCTCGAAGGACCCAAACATGGGAAAAAGAGCGCTCAGGTTTATCCCCGAACACCCCAGCACTAGCGGCACGGGGGCAGAAGCCGATGACTCGCCATCTCTCAGAATTGATAAACAGCCGCACAGAAGGTAATATTTTAAATTCCAACAGCATTGCTTAGCGCATATGAACAAGTTTTCAGCGCACAGGACAAAACGAGCGAGTTTTACTCAAAAATTACATCCCTGGAACATTCATCCGCCACAAGGCGGGCACCCTTCAAAACATCCGTATAATAATTCTCGGGCTTGCGATGCTCTTTCCCCGGCGGTGGCCCGTCCTTCTAAAGCTTCTTAGCATCCAGCTTGCCCCAGTGCACCTTAGCACGGGCAAGGGCCCTACGGGCACCTTCAATGCAGACAGAGCGCTTGATGACTTCGAGCCTTGGACAGGCTCCCACCAGCCGCCGCACCAGCCCGAAATAGCTCCCAGGCAGAGCCTCTCCAGGCCACAGCCGAACTATGGGGCCCTTCATGGCCTGTTCGGCCGCCTTGTGGAGCTCGACCAGTTGCTTCAGCTGGTCGCTCAGGGGCACGGGGTGTCCGGCCTCAGCATACTAAGACCAGAACACCTTCTCTGTCGAGCTGCCCTCCTCGGCTCGATAGAATGCGGCGGCATCGGACACGCTACGGGGAAGATCTGCGAATGCTCCTGGAGAGCCCCGGATTCGGGTAAGTAACAAGTAACTCACACTTATGTGCTTGCTTTGCATAAAGAATGCCTTACCCGCCGCTATCTTTTTCACCGCATCCAACTCCTGGAGGGTCTTCTGGGATTCGGCCTTGGCAAACTTGGCATTTTCAATAGCCATCGCGAGCTCGGACGCTCGCGTCTTTGAGTCAAGCTCCAAACTCTCATGTTTTTTCATGAGAGCCTGGAGCTCTTGCTGCACCTTGCCAACCTGGGCCTCATACTTCTCCCGCTCGGTGCGCTCCATGGCCGCCCTCTTCTCGGCCTCGACAAGCGCTTGCTTAAGGGTCGCCACCTCCGACGTGGCCCCTACAATAGCCACGATAATACTATCATTTTTTGCAATTGCACCTTTTTTTATATATATTTAAACAAGGTATTTCTTACCTTCCTTGTCCTCAAGCTGCTTCTTGTCACGCCCGAGCTCTTGCTCGGACTGCTCGAGGTTCTGCTTTAGCTTGTCCACTTCCGCAGTCAGTGCGGCGGACACCAGCAGAGAAGCCTGCATACGCATATTGACTCCTTTTTGTTAGACTCCTGCAAATTTTATTTGATCCTCTCTTCGTCTTTTCTTCCTGAACACCAAACAAAGCATCAGGGGCTACTGGCTATGCGGTAATATTATTTACACATTCTTTACTTACCTCAAAGCCCGTTAAAAGGCTAGTACAAGCTTCAGTCAGTCCGCTCTTGGCGGACTGAACCTTCTGGACCACCGCACTCATAATGGTGCGGTGCTCCTCGTCGATGGAGGCGCCTTCAAGCACCTCCAACAGATTGTCCGGCGCCTCCGGTTGGACGGGGGTCACCGGCACGGTGGGCTTGCTCCTCTTGGAAGGAGGTTGCCCGCCGGACTCTGGAACATTTGAAGGTTCCGGAGCGGTGTCCGGCCTAGAGTCGGACTTGGAGCCCTGGGGGATTTTATCCCCTTTACTCCTGGAGTCCGGGAGGTCGCCTTGCGGTGCCTCCAGGACCACCTCCTCCTGGCTTGGAACCTGTTGGGACAACACTTTGGTGTCGTCCGTAGGACGGGGGAAGGAAGCCGTCGGAAGCGAATTCACATCCGACGAGTCCAGTGAACCGCTCGACGACGCGTCGAGCCGATCTTTGGGTGGGTTGCATAAACATATTCGACATAAGGGAAAGTTGTGCAATAAAGGAATACTATGAATTACTCTGGCATCCGGATACTTACGATTTCGCCAGGGGCTTGGCCCTAAGCGGCCACTCCTCTCCGCCGTCGTCGGTGGAGTAGTCCGGAGGAAGGGTTTTCCCCTTCTTGGACCCTTCGGCCTCCCCAGTGAGGGCGGCCTGACTTTTCTTCTCTCCCCCTGCTGGAGGGGGAGAGGTCTCTTCTTCCTCCTCCTCGTCTTCACGGGAGGAATGCGCCTTGGAGCCGTTGGATGATGAACCCGACACCTCCCGGCGCCGGGCACTTTTTCGAGTCCCCGTGGCCTTCTTCGTGGCCTTCTTCTCCGGCACCACATAGGGTGCCGGAACCAGCAACTTCGCCAAGCGGGCATCGGCTGGGTCTTCGGGCAAAGGAGCCGGACAGTCGATCTGTCCGGACTTCGCCTGCCAAACCTGTCAAAGGTAAGGGAGCTTAGATCCCGCATAGAGTTAAACTATGAAAAACTAATACCCTGTAAAAGGCACAAACAACTTACCGCGCTGGCGTGACATTGCGCGCTGAATCCGTGATCCTCGGTAGCAGATGCGGGAGCCTCGACGCCCTTGAAAAGCACCTTCCAGACATCTTCGTACGTCGTGTCGAAGAGCCTGCTCAGAGTTCGGTGTTGCGCCAGGTTGAACTCCCACAGATTGAAGGCCCGTTGTTGACACGGGAGGATCCGGCGGATGAGAAGGACCTGGACTATGTTGACAAGCTTGAGCTGCTTGTCCACCAGGGTTTGGATGCATGTTTGCAGTCCAGTCACCTCCCCTTTGCTGCCCCACGACAGGCCCGTCTCTTTCCAGGACGTGAGCCGCGTTGGGGGTCCGGACCGGAACTCGGGGGCTGCGACCCACTCAGGGTCGTGCGGCTCGGTGATGTAAAACCACCCCGATTGCCACCCCTTCAGGGTCTCCACAAAGGAGCCCTCGAGCCATAAGACGTTGGGCATCTTGCCCACCATGGCGCCTCCACACTCCGCCTGGTTGCCGCGCACCACCTTCAGCTTGACATTGAAAGTCTTGAGCCATAGGCCGAAATGGGGGCGGATGCAGAGGAAAGCCTCGCACACGATGATCAACGCCGAGATGTTGAGGATGAAGTTCGGGGCCAGATCATGGAAATCCAGGCCGTAGTAGAACATGAGTCCCCGGACGAATGGGTGGATAGGAAAGCCCAGTCCGCGGAGGAAGTGGGGAAGGAACACTACCCTCTCATGGTGTTGGAAATATGCCCTAGAGGCAATAATAAATTGATTATTATTATATTTCCTTGTTCATGATAATTGTTTATTATCCATGCTAGAATTGTATTGATAGGAAACTCAGATACATGTGTGGATACATAGACAACACCATGTCCCTAGTAAGCCTCTAGTTGACTAGCTCGTTGATCAATAGATGGTTACGGTTTCCTGACCATGGACATTGGATGTTGTTGATAACGGGATCACATCATTAGGAGAATGATGTGATGGACAAGACCCAATCCTAAGCATAGCACTAGATCGTGTAGTTCGTATGCTAAAGCTTTTCTAATGTCAAGTATCATTTCCTTAGACCATGAGATTGTGCAACTCCCGGATACCGTAGGAGTGCTTTGGGTGTGCCAAACGTCACAATGTAACTGGGTGGCTATAAAGGTACACTAAGGGTATCTCCGAAAGTGTCTGTTGGGTTGGCACGAATCGAGACTGGGATTTGTCACTCCATGTAAACGGAGAGGTATCTCTGGGCCCACTCGGTAGGACATCATCATAATGTGCACAATGTGATCAAGGAGTTTATCACAGGATGATGTGTTACGGAACGAGTAAAGAGACTTGCCGGTAACGAGATTGAACAAGGTATCGGGATACCGACGATCGAATCTCGGGCAAGTGTCGTACCGATAGACAAAGGGAATTGTACAGGGGATTGATGAAGTCCTTGACATCGTGGTTCATCTGATGAGATCATCGTGGAACATGTGGGAGCCAACATGGGTATCCAGATCCCGCTGTTGGTTATTGACCGGAGAGTCATCTCGGTCATGTCTGCATGTCTCCCGAACCCGTAGGGACTACACACTTAAGGTTCGGTGACGCTAGGGTTATAGAGATATTAGTATGCGTTAACCCGAAAGTTGTTCGGAGTCCCGGATGAGATCCCGGACGTCACGAGGAGTTCCGGAATGGTCCGGAGGTAAAGAATTATATATAGGAAGTGCTATTTCGGCTGTCGGGACAAGTTACGGGGTCACCGGTATTGTACCGGGACCACCGGAAGGGTCCCGGGGGTCCACCGGGTGGGGCCACCTGCCCCGGGGGGCCACATGAGCTGTAGGGGGTGCGCCTTGGCCTGTATGAGCCAAGGGCACCAGCCCCAAGAGGCCCATGCACCAAGAGATAAGGGAAAGGAAGAGTCCTAAAGGGGGAAGGCACCTCCGAGGTGCCTTGGGGAGGAGGGACTCCTCCCTGGCCGCACCCTTCCTTGGAGGAAGGGCCAAGGCTGCACCCCCCTCTCCCTTGGCCCTATATATAGTGGGGGGAAGGGAGGGCAGCAAAAACCTAAGCCCTGGCGCCTCCCTCTCCCTCCCATGACACATATCCCTCCTCCCGCAGCGCTTGGCGAAGCCCTGTTGGAATCCCGCTACTTCCACCACCACGCCGTCGTGCTGCTGGATCTCCATCAACCTCTCCTCCCCCTTGCTAGATCAAGAAGGAGGAGACGTTGCTGCTCCGTACGTGTGTTGAACGCGGAGGTGCCGTCCGTTCGGTGCTAGGATCATCGGTGATTTGGATCACGACGAGTACGACTCCATCAACCCCGTTCTCTTGAACGCTTCTGCGCGTGATCTACAAGGGTATGTAGATCCACTCCTCCCTCGTTGCTAGATGACTCCATAGATAGATCTTGGTGACACGTAGGAAAATTTTGAATTTATGCTACGTTCCCCAACAGTGGTATCAGAGCTAGGTCTATGCGTAGTTTTCTATGCACGAGTAGAACACAAAGTAGTTGTGGGCGTTGATTTTGTTCAATATGCTTGCCGTTACTAGTCTTATCTTGATTCGGCAGCATCGTGGGATGAAGCGGCCCGGACCGACCTTACACGTACTCTTACGTGAGACTGGTTCCACCGACAAACATGCACTAGTTGTATAAGGTGGCTGGCGGGTGTCTGTCTCTCCCACTTTAGTCGGATCGGATTCGATGAAAAGGGTCTTTATGAAGGGTAAATAGCAATTTGCATATCACGTTGTGGTTTTTGCGTAGGTAATAAATGTTCTTGCTAGAAACCCATAGCAGCCACGTAAAACATGCAACAATAATTAGAGGACGTCTAACTTGTTTTTGCAGGGTATGCTATGTGATGTGATATGGCCAAAGGATGTGATGAATGATATATGTGATGTATGAGATTGATCATGTTCTTGTAATAGGAATCACGACTTGCATGTCGATGAGTATGACAACCGGCAGGAGCCATAGGAGTTGTCTTAATTTATTTATGACCTGCGTGTCAACATAAACGTCATGTAATTACTTTACTTTATTGCTAACCATTAGCTGTAGTAGTAGAAGTAATAGTTGGCGAGACAACTTCATGGAGACACAATGATGGAGATCATGATGATGGAGATCATGGTGTCATGCCGGTGACGATGATGATCATGGAGCCCCGAAGATGGAGATCAAAAGGAGCAATATGATATTGGCCATATCATGTCACTATTTGATTGCATGTGATGTTTATCATGTTTATACATCTTATTTGTTTAGAACGACGGTAGTAAATAAGATGATCCCTCATTAAAATTTCAAGAAAGTGTTTCCCCTAACTGTGCACCATTGCGACAGTTCGTGTTTCGAAGCACCACGTGATGATCGGGTGTTAGATTCTTACGTTCACATACAACGGGTGTAAGTCGGATTTACACACGCGAAACACATAGGTTGACTTGACGAGCCTAGCATGTACAGACATGGCCTCGGAACTCAGAAGACCGAAAGGTCGAACATGAGTCGTATAGAAGATACGATCAACATGAAGATGTTCACCGATGCTGACTAGTCCGTCTCACGTGATGATCGGACACGGCCTAGTTGACTCGGATCATGTAATCACTTAGATGACTAGAGGGATGTCTATCTGAGTGGGAGTTCATAAGATGAACTTGTTTATCCTGAACATAGTCAAAAGGATTTTGCAAATTATGTCGTAGCTCGCGCTTTAGTTCTACTGTTTAGATATGTTCCTAGAGAAAATTTAGTTGAAAGTTGATAGTAGAATTATGCGGACTAGGTCCGTAAACTGAGGATTGTCCTCATTGCTTCATAAAAGGCTTATGTCCTTAATGCACCGCTCAGTGTGCTGAACCTCGAACGTCGTTTGTGGATGTTGCGAACATCTGATATACACATTTTGATAACTATGTGATAGTTCAGTTAAACGGTTTAGAGTTGAGGCACCGAAGACGGTTTTGAAATGTCGCAAAACATATGAGATGTTTTGAGGGCTGAAATTGGGATTTCAGGCTCGTGCCCACGTCAAGAGGTATAAGACCTCTGACGATTTTCTTAGCCTGCAAACTAAGGGAGGAAAGCTCAATTGTTGAGCTTGTGCTCAGACTGTCTGAATACAACAATCATTTGAATCAAGTGGGAGTTGATCTTCCAGATGAGATAGTGATGTTTCTCCGAAGTCATTACCACCAAGCTGCTAGAGCTTCGTGATGAACTATAACATATCAGGGATAGATATGATGATCCTTGAAATACTCGCGATGTTTGACACCGTGAAAGTAGAAATCAAGAAGGAGCATCAATTGTTGATGGTTAGTGAAACCACTAGTTTTAAGAAGGGCAAGGGCAAGAAGGGATACTTCATGAAATGGCAAATCAGCTGCTGATCTAGTGAAGAAACCCAAGGTTGAACCCAAACCCGAGACTAAGTGCTTCTGTAATAAAGGGAACAACCACTGGAGCAGAATTACCTAGATACTTGGTAGATAAGAAGGCTGGCAAGGTCGATAGAAGTATATTGGATATACATTATGTTAATGTGTACTTTACTAGTACTCCTAGTAGCACCAGGGTATTAGATACCGGTTCGGTTGCTAAGTGTTAGTAACTCGAAATAAAAGCTACGGAATAAACGGAGACTAGCTAAAGGTGAGCTGACGATGTGCGTTGGAAGTGTTTCCAATGTTGATATGATCAAGCATCGCACGCTCCCTCTACCATCGAGATTGGGGTTAAACCTAAATAATTGTTATTTGGTGTTTGCGTTGAGCATAGACATGATTGGATTACGTCTATCGCAATACGGTTATTCATTTAAGGAGAATAATGGTTACTCTATTTATTTGAATAATACCTTCGATGGTCTTACACCTAAAATGAATGGTTTATTGAATCTCGATCGTAGTGATACACATGTTCATGCCAAAAGATATAAGATAGTAATGATAATACCACCTACTTGTGGCACTGCCACGTAAGTCATATCGGTATAAAACACATGAAGAAGCTCCATGTTGATGGATCTTTGGGCTCACTCTTTTTAAAAAAAGGTTTGAGACATGCGAACCATGTCTATTGGTGTATATGCATGAAGAAACTCCATGCAAATGGACCGTTTGAACTCACTTGATTTTGAATCACTTGAGACATGCAAATCATACCACATGGGCAAGATGACTGAAAGCCTCGTTTTCAGTAAAATGGAACTAGAAAGCAACTTGATGGAAGTAATACATTTTGATGTGTGCAGTCCAATGAGTGCTGAGGCGTGTAGTGGATATCGTTATGCTCTTACTTCACAGATAATTTGAGTAGATGTTGAGTATATTTACTTGATGAATCACGAGTCTGAATTATTGAAAGGTTCAAGTAATTTCAGGGTGAAGTTGAAAGATCGTCGTGACAAGAGGATAAAATATATGATATGATCATAGAGATGAATATCTGAATTACGAGTTTGGCACAGAATTAAGACATTGTGGAAATTGTTTCACAACTAATACAGCCTGGAACACCATAGTGTGATGGTGTGTCGAACATCATAACTGCACCCTATTGGATATGATGCATACCATGATGTCTCTTATCGAATTACCACGATAGTTTATGGGTTAGGCATTAGAGACAACCACA
Source organism: Triticum dicoccoides (assembly GCF_002162155.2). Classification (NCBI taxonomy): domain Eukaryota; kingdom Viridiplantae; phylum Streptophyta; class Magnoliopsida; order Poales; family Poaceae; genus Triticum; species Triticum dicoccoides. The sequence goes on from NC_041388.1 coordinate 21,583,799, forward strand.
TTCACTTTAAAAAGGGGCACCACATAATTCCGATGAGATGACACCATATGAACTATGGTTTAGAGAAAACCTAAGCTGTCATTTCTTAAAAGTTTGGGGCTGCGACGCTTATGTGAAAAAGTTTCAGGCTGATAAGCTCAAACCCAAAGCGGATAAATGCATCTTCATAGGACACCCAAAACAGTTGGGTATACCTCCTGTCTCAGATTCAACAGCAATAAGGGATTGTTTCTAGAATCGGGTCCTTTCTCGAGGAAAAGTTTCTCTCGAAAGAATTGAGTGGGAGGATGGTGGAGGCTTGATGGGGTTATTGAACCATCTCTTCAACTAGTGTGTGGCAGGGCACAGGAAGTTGTTCCTGTAGCACCTACACCAATTGAAGTGGAAGCTTATGATAGTGATCATGAAACTTCAGATCAAGTCACTACCAAACCTCGTAGGTCGACAAGGATGCGTACTACTTCAAAGTGGTACGTAACCCTGTCTTGGAAGTCATGTTGCTAGACAACAATGAACCTACGAGCTATGGAGAAGCGGTGGTGGGCCTGGATTCCGATAAATGGCTCAAGACCATAAAATCCGAGAGAGGATCCATGTATGAAAACAAAGTGTAGACTTTGGAAGAACTACTTGATGGTCGTAAGTCTGTTGAGTATAGATGGATTTTAAAAGGAAGACGGACAATGATGGTAAATGTCACCATTAAGAAAGCTCGACTTGTCGTTAAGATGTTTCCCGACAAGTTCAAGGAGTTTACTACGATGAGACTTTCTCACTCGTAGCGATGCTAAGAGTCTGTTGGAATTATATTAGCGATTACTGCATTATTTATTAAATCTTGCAGATAGGATGTCGAAACATTGTTTCCTTGACGATTTTCTTGAAGAAAGGTTGTATGTGATACAACCGGAAGGTTTTGTCAATCCTGAAAGATGCTAATAAGTATGCAAAGCTCCAGTAATCCTTCTAAGGACTGGAGTAAGCATCTCGGAGTTGGAATGTACGCTTTGATGAGATGATCAAAGATTTTGGGTTTATACAAAGTTTATGAGAAACTTGTATTTCCAAAGAAGTGAGTGGGAGCACTATAGAATTTCTGATGAGTATATGTTGTTGACATATTATGGATCAGAAATGATGTAGGATTTCTGGAAAGCATATAGGGTTATTTGAAAGTGTTTTTCAATGGAAGGCCTATATTAAGCTACTTGAACATTGAGCATCAAGATCTATGAGGATAGATCAAAACGCTTAATGGTACTTTCAAATGAGCACATACCTTGACATGATCTTGAAGGTGTTCAAGATGGATCAGTCAAAGAAGGAGTTCTTGCCTGAGTGGTAAGGTATGAAGTTAAGACTTAAAGCTCGACCACGGCAGAATAGAAAGAAAGGACGAAGGTCGTCCCCTATGCTTAAGACATAGGCCCTACAGTATGCTATGCTGTGTACCGCACCTGAAATGTGCCTTGCCATGAGTCAGTCAAGGGGTACAAGAGTGATCCAAAAATGGATCACAAGACAGCGGTCAAAGTTATCCTTAGTAACTAGTGGACTAAGGAATTTTCTCGATTATGAAGGTGGTAAAAGAGTTCCGGGTTACGTCGATGCAAGCTTAACACCTATCCGGATAGCTCTGAGTAGAGATACCGGATACGTATAATGGAGCAACAATTTAGAATAGCTCCAAGTAGAACAGTTATTTGGAATGGCTCCAAATGTAGCGTAGTAGTTGCATCTAGGAGATGACATAGAGATTTGTAAAGCGCACACAGATCTGAAAGGTTCAGACCCGTTGACTATAACCTCTCTCACAAGCATAACATGATCAAACCCAGAACTCATTGAGTGTTAATCACATGGTAAATGTGAACTAGATTATTGACTCTAGTAAACTCTTTGGGTGTTAGTCACATGGGGATGTGACCTTGAGTGTTAATCACATATCGATGTGAACTAGATTATTGACTCTAGTGCAAGTGGGAGACTGTTGGAAATATGCCCTAGAGGCAATAATAAATTGATTATTATTATATTTCCTTGTTCATGATAATTGTTTATTATCCATGCTAGAATTGTACTGATAGGAAACTCAGATACATGTGTGGATACATAGACAACACCATGTCCCTAGTAAGCCTCTAGTTGACTAGCTCGTTGATCAATATATGGTTACGGTTTCCTGACCATGGACATTGGATGTCGTTGATAACGGGATCACATCATTAGGAGAATGATGTGATGGACAAGACCCAATCCTAAGCATAGCACTAGATCGTGTAGTTCATATGCTAAAGCTTTTCTAATGTCAAGTATCATTTCCTTAGACCATGAGATTGTGCAACTCCCGGATACCTTAGGAGTGCTTTGGGTGTGCCAAACGTCACAACGTAACTGGGTGGCTACAAAGGTACACTACGGGTATCTCCGAAAGTGTCTGTTGGGTTGGCACGAATCGAGGCTGGGATTTGTCACTCCGTGTAAACGGAGAGGTATCTCTGGGCCCACTCGGTAGGACATCACCATAATGTGCACAATGTGATCAAGGAGTTTATCACGGGATGATGTGTTACGGAACGAGTAAAGAGACTTTCCAGTAACGTGATTGAATAAGGTATCGGGATACCGACGATCGAATCTCGGGCAAGTGTCGTACCGATAGACAAAGGGAATTGTATACGGGATTGATTAAGTCCTTGACATCGTGGTTCATCCGATGAGATCATCGTGGAACATGTGGGAGCCAACATGGGTATCCAGATCCCGCTGTTGGTTATTGACCGGAGAGTCATCTCGGTCATGTCTGCATGTCTCCCGAACCCGTAGGGTCTAGACACTTAAGGTTCGGTGACGCTAGGGTTATAGAGATATTAGTATGCGGTAACCCGAAAGTTGTTCGGAGTCCCGGATGAGATCCCGGACGTCACGAGGAGTTCCGGAATGGTCCGGAGGTAAAGAATTATATATAGGAAGTGCTATTTCGGCTATCGGGACAAGTTACGGGGTCACCGGTATTGTACCGGGACCACCGGAAGGGTCCCGGGGGTCCACCGGGTATGGCCACCTGCCCCGGGGGGGCACATGGGCTGTAGGGGGTGCGCCTTGGCCTGTATGGGCCAAGGGCACCAGCCCCAAGAGGCCCATGCGCCAAGAGATAAGGGAAAGGAAGAGTCCTAAAGGGGGAAGGCACCTCCGAGGTGCCTTGGGGAGGAGGGACTCCTCCCTGGCCGCACCCTTCCTTGGAGGAAGGGCCAAGGCTGCGCCCCCTCTCCCTTGGCCCTATATATAGTGGGGGGAAGGGAGGGCAGCAAAAACCTAAGCCCTGGCATCTCCCTCTCCCTCCCATGACACATCTCCCTCCTCCCGCAGCGCTTGGCGAAGCCCTGTTGGAATCCCGCTACTTCCACCACCACGCCGTCGTGCTGTTGGATCTCCATCAACCTCTCCTCCCCCCTTGCTGGATCAAGAAGGAGGAGACGTCTCTGCTCCGTACGTGTGTTGAACGCGGAGGTGCCGTCCGTTCGGCGCTAGGATCATCTATGATTTGGATCACGACGAGTACGACTCCATCAACCCCGTTCTCTTGAACGCTTCCGCGCGCGATCTACAAGGGTATGTAGGTCCACTCCTCCCTCGTTGCTAGATGACTCCATAGATAGATCTTGGTGACACGTAGGAAAATTTTGAATTTATGCTACGTTCCCCAACACATGGGGCCTTAGGGTGGGGAGGAGCTGCCCCTCTTCGGGAAGCTGGTACGCGATGTCATTAGACAAGTATCCGGCCTTCCTTAGTTTCTTGATGTGTCCCTCCGTGACGGAGGAGACCATCCACTTGCCTCCCACTCCGGACATGGCTGGAGAAGGTTGAGGTGGGGAGTGCGGACTTGGGCGCTGGAGCTCGAGTGCGCAAGAATGTATAGGCAAAGGAGGAAGAAGGCGTAGGTGAAAAGGTGGATCCTTATCCCCTTATATGGGTGGACGCAACTACGTGTCCCCACCAGCCTGGTAAAACTCGCTTATCCCCAAGCGCCGTAATCAATGGCGCGATTGGGTTACCCACGCCCGTATTGATGAGAATCCCGGAATAAGGGGACACGATCTCTTCTTCAACGAGACGTGCCAAGGAAACCGCCTCGCATGACACACTGAGGTGGGATAATAAAACGATTCGAATAAAGGCTTGGCCGTGGTGCGTCACACTACGGAATACGTCAGCAGATTAGATTTGTGTAAATATTATTCTCTCTATGGAAATATGTGGAAACTTATCTTGCAGAGCCGGACACTATCTTTGTGTTCAAAATCTTCTATGAAGTACTTGGAGGAGGAACCCGCCTTGCAATGCCGAAGACAATCTACGCGCCGGACTCGTCGTCATTGAAGCCTGATTCAGGGGCTACTGAGGGAGTCCTGGATTAGGGGGTGTCCGGATAGCCGGACTATACCTTCAGCCGGACTCCTGGACTATGAAGATACAAGATGGAAGACTTTGTCCCGTGTCCGGAAGGGACTTTCCTTGGCGTGGAAGGCAAGCTTGGCGATACGGATATGTAGATCTCCTACCATTGTAACCGACTTTGTGTAACCCTACCCCTCTCCGGTGTCTATATAAACCGGAGGATTTTAGTCCGTAGGACAACAGACAGAACAACAATCATACCATAGGCTAGCTTCTAGGGTTTAGCCTCTCCGATCTCGTGGTAGATCTACTCTTGTACTACCCATATCATCAATATTAATCAAGCAGGACGTAGGGTTTTACCTCCATCAAGAGGGCCCGAACCTGGGTAAAACTTCGCGTCCCTTGCCTCCTGTTACCATCCGGCCTAGACGCACAGTTCGGGACCCCCTACCCGAGATCCGCCGGTTTTGACACCGACAAACAGCAAGGTAACGAATGATAAAAGTGAGCGTAAACGGTATTGCAATGCTAGGAAACAAGGCCTAGGGTTCATACTTTCGCTAGTGTAAGTTCCCTCAACAATACTAACATAATTGGATCATAAAACTATCCATAAACATGCAACAAAGAGTCACTCCAAATTCACTAATAGCGGAGAACGAACGAAGAGATTATGGTAGGGTACGAAACCACCTCAAAGTTATTCTTTCCAATCAATTCGTTGGGCTATTCCTATAAGTGTCACAAACAGCCCTAGAGTTCGTACTAGAATAACACCTTAAGACACAAATCAATCAAAACCCTAATGTCACCTAGATACTCCAATGTCACCTCAAGTATCCGTGGGTATGATTATACGATATGCATCACACAATCTCAGATTCATCTATTCAACCAACACAAAGGATCTCAAAGAGTGCCCCAAAGTTTCTACCAGAGAATCACGACGAAAACGTGTGCCAACCCCTATGCATAGGTTCCCAATGTCACGAAACCCGCAAGTTGATCACCAAGACATACATCAAGTGGCACGTGGTATCCCATTGTCACCACAGATATCCACGGCAAGACATACATCAAGTGTTCTCAAGTCTTTAAAGACTCAATCCGATAAGATTACTTCAAAGGGGAAAACTCAATTCATTACAAGAGAGAAGAGGGGGAGGAGAAACATAAGATCCAACTATAATAGCAAAGCTCGCGATACATCAAGATCGTGTCAAATCAAGAACACGAGAGAGAGAGAGAGAGAGAGAGAGAGAGAGAGAGATCAAACACATAGCTACTGGTACATACCCTCAGCCCCGAGGGAGAACTACTCCCTCCTCGTCATGGAGAGCACCGGGATGATGAAGATGGCCACCGGTGAGGGTTCCCCCTCCGGTAGGGTGCCGGAACAGGGTCCCGATTGACTTTCGGTGGCTACGGAGGCTTCTGGCGGCGGAACTCCCGATCTATCTTCCGTTCTGGAAGTTTTAGGTCACGTAGGTATATATGGGTGCAGGAGGTACATCAGGGGAGCCACGAGGGCCCCACGAGACAGGGGGCGCGCCCTAGGGGGGCGCCCCCACCCTCGTGAGCACCTCGTTCCTTGCTTTACGTGGGGTCCAAGTCCATCAGGTGTGTTTCCTTCCAAAACTAACTTCTCCAGTTGATTTCGTTCCGTTTCGACTCCGTCTGATATTCCTTTTCTTCAAAACACTGAAATAGGCATAAAACAGCAAATCTGGGCTGGGCCTCCGGTTAATAGGTTAGTCCCAGAAATAATATAAAAGTGGATAATAAAGCCCAATATTGCCCAAAACAGTAGATAATATAGCATGGAGCAATCAAAAATTATAGATACGTTGGAGACGTATCAATATTGTAAGAAGCATAAGTACTTAGAAACTAAATTGTTGCAAGAAATACTAGATGATTGTGTTGAAAATTTAAATTTTCTTGGCCGTACTTGTGGACTTTGCAATGAACATGGTCATTTAGCTATCCGCTGCAAATTGTTCCATGATCTAATCATGTCCAAAAATTGTGATGACTTAATTTCCCTTGCACATTATAATGAACTTAGTTTGCTTATGGCTTATGAAGAAATGAAACGTTTAACTAATCATCTTCCAGAATTTGCCCGTTACAAACTTCTTGGCTTTGATCTAGAGGAAATTTATATGTATTGTGCGGTGAATTGCATTGAAAATCCTTATATTGCCAATCACATAAAGAAAATAAAACAAATAGAAGATGAAGAGAATACTAATGAAAGGGAAGAGACTTCCCAATATCCTCCTATTATTTCTTATGATGAATCAGGTAACGAGGAGGAGCCTCCTATTCAACCAATCTCATTAATAAGGAGCTCCAAAAAGAGGATTGAACCCACACATGATGTGGTGAAGAAAAAGAAAATAAAAAGGAAGGGAGGTAAAACGATATCTCCCCCAAATAATGCTGCTCCTATTACTACTGTGCCTTATGAAGGGAGATAATTATACTTCTTATGATCTTGAAAATCTTTTTGGCACATGCTTGGAATAATATGATAATTGCTATACTATTGGTGCTATCCATACTATTAATGATGAGAGTGATTATGCTTATGATATGAAAAGGCCCAAGATTGGGGATGCTATGTTTGATGAATATGATGTTTTTGAGAATATATTTGCTGCAATTAATGTTTTTCCCAAGCTTGGGGGTGCTACGTTTAATGAAGATGATATTTTTAGTCTCCCAAGTTTTGATATGCAAATTTATAATGATGATAGCATGCCTCCTAATTATGATGATTATTGTGATGATAGTTATTCTATAAAAAGTAGTGATTATATTTATAAAACTTGTCATGATTATGATTACCCCTTTTCTGAACATTACTCTTTTAATGTGGAAACAATTTATAGTATTTGAGTCTCTTATGATACTCCCACTATTCCGACTGAGAAGAATTTTGCTTATGTCGAGAGTAGTAAATTTTCTATGCTTGTAGATCATGAAAATAATGCTTTAGTGATGGTTATATTGTTGAATTCATTCATGATACTACTGAAAATTATTATGAGGGAGGAATATATGCTTGTAGGAATTGCAATAATATCAAGTTTCCTCTCTATGTGCTTAAAATCTTGAAGTTATGCTTGTTTTACCTTCCTATGCAAGTTGATTCTTGTTCCCATAAGTTGTTTGCTCACAAAATCCCTATGCATAGGAAGTATGTTAGACTTAAATGTGCTATTAATATTCTTCAACATGCTCTCTTTATGTTACAGTTTTATCTTTTATGTGAGCATTGTTGAAATCATCATGCCTAGCTAGGGGCGTTATACGATAGCGCTTGTTGGGAGGCAACCCAATTTTTATTTTTGTTCCGTGCTTTTTGCTCCTGTTTAGTAATAAATAATTCATATAGCCTCTGTTTATATCTGGTTTTTATGCTTTTAATTAGTGTTTGTGCCAAGTAGAACCTTTGGGAAGACTTGGGGAAAGTCTTGTTGATCATGCTGTAAAAAACATAAACTTTAGCGCTCACGAGAATTGCTTCCATTTTTATTTGGAGAGTGATATTTAGTTAATTATTTTTGCAGATGATTAATAGATAAATTCCTCAGGTCCATAAATTTATTTGATAATTTTATGAGTTCCATAAGTATACGTTTGATCCAGATTACTACAGACTGTTCTGTTTTTGACAGATTCTGTTTTCTATGTGTTGTTTGCTTATTTTGATGAATCTATGAGTAGTATCGGAGGGTATGAACCATAGATAAGTTGGAATACAGTAGATATTACACTAATATAAATAAAGAATAAGTTCATTACAGTACCTTGAAGTGATTTATTTTCTTATACTAACGGAGCTTACGAGTTTTCTGTTAAGTTTTGTGTTGTGAAGTTTTCAAGTTTTGGGTAAAGATTCGATGGACTATGGAATAAGGAGTGGAAAGATCTTGAGCTTGGGGATGCCCAAGGCACCCCAAGGTAATATTCAAGGACAACCAAGAGCCTAAGCTTGGGGATGCCCTGGAAGGCATCCCCTCTTTCGTCTACTTCTATCGGTAACTTTACTTGGAGCTATATTTTTATTCGCCACATGATATGTGTTTTGCTTGGAGCATCTAGTATTATTTGAGTCTTTATTTGTTAGTTTACCACAATCATCCTTTCTGTACACACCTTTTGAGAGAGCCATACATGATTTGGAATTTGTTAGAATACTCTATGTGCTTCGCTTATATCTTTTGACTTATATAGTTTTGCTCTAGTACTTCACTTATATCTTCTAGAGCACGGTGGTGGATTTGTTTTGTAGAAACTATTGATCTCTCATGCTTCACTTAGATTATTTTGAGAGTCTTAAATAGCATGGTAATTTGCTTAAAATCCTAATATGCTTGGTATACAAGATTAATAATAAAACTTTCTTATGAGTGTGTTGAATATTATTAGAAGTTTGATACTTGATGATTGTTTTGAGATATGGAGATGGTGATATTAGAGTCATGCTAGTTGAGTAGTTGTGAATTTGAGAAATACTTGTGTTAAAGTTTGTGATTCCCGTAGCATGCACGTATGGTGAACCGTTATGTGATGAAGTCGGAGCATGATTTATTTATTGATTGTCTTCCTTATGAGTGGCGGTCGGGGACGAGCGATGGTCTTTTCCTACCAATCTATCCCCCTAGGAGCATGCGCGTAGTACTTTGTTTTGATAACTAATAGATTTTTGCAATAAGTATGTGAGCTCTTTATGACGAATGTTGAGTCCATGGACTATACGCACTCTCACCCTTCCACCATTGCTAGCCTCTCTAATACCGTGCACCTTTCGCCGGTATCATAAACCCACCATATACCTTCCTTAAAACAGCCACCATATCTACCTATTATGGCATTTCCATAGCCATTCCGAGATATATTGCCATGCAACATTCCACCATTCTGTTTATTATGACACGCTTCATCATTGTCATATTGCTTTGCATGATCATGTAGTTGACATTGTATTTGTGGCAAAGCCACCGTTCATAATTCTTTCATACATGTCACTCATGAATCATTGCACATCCCGGTACACCGCCGGAGGCATTCATATAGAGTCATATCTTGTTCTAAGTATTGAGTTGTAATTCTTGAGCTGTAAGTAAATAAAAGTGTGATGATCATCATTATTAGAGCATTGTCCCAGTGAGGAAAGGATGATGGAGACTATGATTTCCCCATAAGTCGAGATGAGACTCTGGACGAAAAAAAGGAGGCTAAAGAAGCCCAAATAAAAAAAGAGGCCATAAAAAAAGAGAAGGCCTAAAAAATGAGAGAAAAAGAGAGAAGGGGCAATGCTACTATCCTTTTACCACACTTGTGCTTCAAAGTAGGACCATGATCTTCATGATAGAGAGTCTCCTATGTTGTCACTTTCATATACTAGTGGGAATCTTTCAATATAGAACTTGGCTTGTATATTCCAATGATGGGCTTCCTCAAAATGCCCTAGGTCTTCGTGAGCAAGAGAGTTGGATGCACACCCACTAGTTTCTTTTGTTGAGCTTTCATACATTTATAGCTCTAGTGCATCTGTTGCATGGCAATCCCTACTCACTCACATTGATATCTATTAATGGGCATCTCCATAGCCTGTTAATACGCCTAGTTGATGTGAGACTATCTTCTCCCTTTTTGTCTTCTCCACAACCACCATTCTATTCCACCTATAGTGCTATGTCCATGGCTCACGCTCATGTATTGCATGAAGATTGAAAAAGTTTGAGAACGTCAAAAGTATGAAACAATTGCTTGGCTTGTCATCGGGGTTGTGCATGATTTAAATATTTTGTGTGGTGAAGATAGAGCATAGCCAGACTATATGATTTTGTAGGGATAGCTTTCTTTGGCCATGTTATTTTGAGAAGACATGATTACTTTGTTAGTATGCTTGAAGTATTATTATTTTTATGTCAATATTAAACTCTTGTCTTGAATCTTATAGATCTGAATATTCTTGCCACAATAAAGAATTACATGGATAAATATGTTAGGTAGCATTCCACATCAAAACTTCTGTTTTATCATTTACCTACCCAAGGACAAGCAGGAATTAAGCTTGGGGATGCTGATACGTCTGCAACATATCTATAATTTTTGATTGTTCCATGCTATTATATTATCAGCCTTGCAAGTTTTATATGCATTTATATGCTATTTTATATGATTTTTGGGACTAACCTATTAACCCATAGCCCAGTGCCAGTTTCTATTTTTTCCTTGTTTTAGAATATCGCAGAAAAGGAAAATCAAACTGAGTCCAATTGACCTGAAACTTCACGGAACTTATTTTTGGATCAGAAGAAGCCCAGAAGACTTGGAGTGCACGTCAGGGGATCAACGAGGAGGCCACAAGGCAGGGGGCGCGCCCATCCCCCCTGGGCACGCCCTCCACCCTCGTGGGCCCCTCGTGGCCCCCCTGACGTACCTCTTCCGCCTATATATATCTCCATATACCCTAAAAACATCCGGGAGCACAATAGATCGGGAGTTCCGCCGCCAGAAGCCTCCGTATCCACCGAAAGCTAATCTAGACCCGTTCCGGCACCCTGCCGGAGGGGGAATCCCTCTCCGGTGGCCATATTCATCATCCCGGTGCTCTCCATGACGAGGAGGGAGTAGTTCTCCCTCGGGGCTGAGGGTATGTACCAGTAGCTATGTGTTTGATCTCTCTCTCTCTCTCTCTCTCGTGTTCTTGAGGTGGTACGATCTTGATGTATCGCGAGCTTTGCTATTATAGTTGGATCTTATGATGTTTCTCCCCCCTCTACTCTCTTGTAATGGATTGAGTTTCCCCTTTGAAGTTATCTTATCAGATTGAGTCTTTAAAGATTTGAGAACACTTGATGTATGTCTTGCCGTGCGTATCTGTGGTGATAATGGGATATCACGTGATTCACTTGATGTATGTTTTGGTGATCAACTTGCGGGTTCCGCCCATGAACCTATGCATAGGGGTTGGCACACATTTTCGTCGTGATTCTCCGGTAGGAACTTTGGGGCACTCTTTGAGGTTCTATGTGTTGGTTGAATAGATGAATCTGAGATTGTGTGATGCATATCGTATAATCATGCCCACGGATACTTGAGGTGACATTGGAGTATCTAGGTGACATTAGGGTTTTGGTTGATTTGTATCTTAAGGTGTTATTCTAGTACGAACTCTAGGGCTGTTTGTGACACCTATAGGAATAGCCCAACGAATTGATTGGAAAGAATAACTTTGAGGTGGTTTCGTACCCTACCATAATCACTTCGTTCGTTCTCCGCTATTAGTGACTTTGGAGTGACTCTTTGTTGCATGTTGAGGGATAGTTATGTGATCCAATTATGTTATTATTGTTGAGAGGACTTACACTAGTGAAAGTATGAACCCTGGGCCTTGTTTCCTAGCATTGCAATACCATTTACGCTCACTTTTATCATTAGTTACCTTGCTGTTTTTATATTTTCAGATTACAAAAACTATTATCTACTATCCATATACCACTTGTATCACCATCTCTTCGCCGAACTAGTGCACCTATACAATTTACCATTGTATTGGGTGTGTTGGGGACACAAGAGACTCTTTGTTATTCGGTTGTAGGGTTGCTTGAGAGAGACCATCTTCATCCTATACCTCCTACGGATTGATAAACCTTAGGTCATCCACTTGAGGGAAATTTGCTACTGTCCTACAAACCTCTGCACTTGGAGGCCCAACAACGTCTACAAGAAGAAGGTTGTGTAGACATCATACGTGCACAAAACAAATAACTCCTCGCTACCAACGCGATAAGGGGTTGTCACTCCCTTCACGGTCACTTACGAGAGTGAGATCTGATATATATATAAGATAATATTTTTGGTATTTTTATGATAAAGATGCAAAGTAAAATAGAAGCAAAGTAAAAAAGCAAAGGAAATAACTAAGTATTGCAAGATTAATATGATGAAGATAGACCCGAGGGCCATAGGTTTCACTAGTGGCTTCTCTCAAGAGCATAAGTATTTTACGGTGGGTGAACGAATTACTGTTGAGCAATTGACAGAATTGAGCATAGTTATGAGAATATCTAGGTATGATCATGTATATAGGCATCACGTCCGAGACAAGTAGACCGACTCCTGCCTACATCTACTACTATTACTCCACTCATCGACCGCTATCCGGCATGCATCTAGAGTAGTAAGTTCATGAAAACAGAGTAACGCCTTAAGCAAGATGACATGATGTAGAGGGATAAATTCATGCAATATGATAAAAAACATCTTGTTATCCTCGATGGAAACAATACAATACGTGCCTTGCTGCCCCTACTGTCACTGGGAAAGGACACCGCAAGATTGAACCCAAAGCTAAGCACTTCTCCCATTGCAAGAAAGATCAATCTAGTAGGCCAAACCAAACTGATAATTCGAAGAGACTTGCAAAGATAATCAATCATACATAAAAGAATTCAGAGAAGAGTCAAATATTGTTCATAGATAATCTTGATCATAAACCCACAATTCATCGGTCTCAACAAACGCACCGCAAAAAGAAGATTACATCGAATAGATCTCCACAAGAGAGGGGGAGAACATTGTATTGAGATCCAAAAAGAGAGAAGAAGCCATCTAGCTAATAACTATGGACCTGAAGGTCTGAGGTAAACTACTCACACTTCATCAAAGAGGCTATGGTGTTGATGTAGAAGCCCTCAGTGATGGATGCCCCCTTCGGCGGAGCTCCGGAACAGGCCCCAAGATGGGATTTCGTGGATACAGAAAGTTGCGGCGGTGGAATTAGGGTTTTGGCTCCGTATCTGATCGTTTGGGGGTACGTAGGTATATATAGGAGGAAGGAGTACGTCGGTGGAGCAACAGGGGGCCCACAAGGGTGGAGGGCGCGCCTGAGGGGGTAGGCGCGCCCCCCTACCTCGTGGCCTCCTCCTTTGTTTCTTGACGTAGGGTCCAAGTCTCCTGGATCATGTTCGGTGAGAAAATCACGTTCCCGAAGGTTTCATTCCGTTTGGACTCCGTTTGATATTCCTTTTCTTCAAAACCCTAAAATAGGCACAAAAAAAACAGCAGTTCTGGGTTGGGCCTCCGGTTAATAGGTTAGTCCCAAAAACAATATAAAAGTGGATAATAAAGCCCAATAATGTCCAAAACAGTAGATAATATAGCATGGAGCAATCAAAAATTATAGATACGTTGGAGACGTATCAGTATCCATATCCCGCTATTGGTTATTGGCTGGGGAGGTGTCTCGGTCATGTCTGCATGGTTCCCGAACCCGTAGGGTCTACACACTTAAGGTTCGTTGACGCTAGAGTTGTAATGGGAATAGTATGTGGTTACTGAAGGTTGTTCGGAGTCCCGGGCGTGACGAGGAATTCCCGAATGGTCCGGAGGTGAAGATCGATATATTGGACGAAGGGTATTGGAGTCCAGAATCGTTCTGGGAGTACCGGGTGACGACCAGCGTGACCGAAAGATGTTTCGGAGGCCCCGACAAGCGTTGGGGGGCCTTATGGGCCAAGGGGAGGGGGCACACCAGCCAACTAAGGGGTTGTGCGCCCGTCCGACCCCATCTCACATAACCTGGAGAGGTGGGGGCGCCTCCCTATGGCAGCCGCCCCTCCCGGCTTGGGGGGCAAGTTTCCTAGGGGTGGGGGCGCCCAAACCCATCTAGGGTTTCCCTTGTGGCCGCCACCCCTTCCCTAGGGAAACCCTAGGGCGCCTCCTCCTTCCCCCTTCCCCCTATATATCGTGAGGGAGAGAGAGGGCAGTCGCACCCCTTCCCCAGGCGCAGCCCCTCCCTCCTCCAACACCTCCTCCTCCTCTGTAGTGCTTGGCGAAGTCCTGCCAGAGAACCGCAAGCTCCACCACCATGCCGTCGTGCTGCCAGAGCTTTCCCTCAACTTCTCCTCTCCCCTTGCTGGATCAAGAAGGAGGAGACGTCCTCGGGCTGTACGTGTGTTGAAAGCGGAGGCGCCGTCCATTTGGCGCTAGATCGGATCTTCCGCCATTTGAATCGCCGTGAGTACGACTCCATCAATCGTGTTCTTGTAACGCTTCTGCTTAGCGATCTTCAAGGGTATGAAGATGCACTCCCTTTCTCTCGTTGCTATCATCTCCTAGATTGATCTTGGTGACACGTAGGAAAATTTTGAATTATTACTACGTTCCCCAACAGAAAAATGGCGAGGCGTTTGCTATATCCTGGACTTGGTGGGCTCTCTGACAAATCAATGGAAGATAATGTGTTCGAACACGTGGGGTGCTCTTCTTCTCCGGTGTTTCAGGCTGCTCGATCATCGGCGAGGGGAATTGCTTAGAATCGCCTGGGTCTAGCTTCGACTGCATGGGGGCTGCTCTGCTTTTTTTTGTGTGTGTTCTCACATGTTCATCTAATCGAGTATTCCCCTCGTGTATGTATACGTAGGTGAAAAAAACTGTACTCCCTCCGGTCCACGAATAAGTGTACTTCTAGCTTTTGTCTTCAGTCAAAATTTTAAAATTTTGATCAACTTCATAGAAAAAAGTAGTAGCATTTATGGCACTAAATTAGCATCCCTAGGTCCGTTTTGAATTATACTTTTCATAATATATTAATTTGATGTCATATATATATTACTATTTTTTATATAGTTGGTCAAAATTTTAAAACTTTGACTTAAAACAAAAGTTAGAAGTACACTTATTTGCGGACGGAGGGAGTAAGCTTCAGCTACTTCTGGCTTGCGCCGAGACCTTGTAAACTCTGTGGACGTGTTGGTTTCTGCCTTGGCTTAACAAAAAGTTGGGCGGGCGAAACCCCTTTCATTAAAAAAACTAGAAGTGTGACCCGCGCATTTGGGCGGCTAGATTTATCAACTACATTGTCATTCGTATGTCATTCCCAGTAAAGAAAAATGGCTAGATTTATCAACTACATTGTCATTCGTATGTCATTCCCAGTAAAGAAAATATTATACTAAATTGAATTTTTTTTAAAGGTTTATAAGGTTGTGTCGAACGGCCTTTCCGAGTGAAGACAAAAGAAGACATTGAGGTCTCAATTTCAACATTGAAATCATGTACTATCTTTCAGTTTTCCTTTTTTCAGTGATATATTAGTGTCTATCTTTTTAATAATATTATCCTTTGAAATTTAAAATTATAATTATGATTATTTTGTTGCACATATGTAACTTTCTGACCCTTTTCCCAGTTGTATTTGTTAGTTGATGCATACAGATTCTTCTCTAAGTGATGTTTTTTTCTCGCACTCTTATATATATTTTTTCGAGGAACCGGCAGGAGCACTGCCTTTGCATTTCAGACAAAAAAGAGAGGGTTATATGTACAGAGGTGACAGGTTTTTCTAAGGAACCTGACGAAAACCCCTACAAAACGCATTAGCTTACGGGTCAGCCAATGCCGGTCGCCACTTGGGCCCTGCCAAAGGCCATGGCCCTCTGTCTTATGTCGTCGAACGCGAGGGCAGCCACCTCCACATGAGTTAGGCAGGTCCTGTTGAACATGCGACGGTTACGCTCCTTCCATATATTCCAGATGGTGTAGAGGAAGCGAACGCTGCGACGTCGACTATCTTCCTTGGAGAGCGGGGCGATGAGCGAGTCCCACCATTCAGAGATACTCGTGGCAGGCGGCGTTGCCATCGGGGCCGCCAGCGCGTCCCCCGTCCATCGTTGTACATGCGACCAAACCGCCACCGCGAACGGACAGTCCTTGCACAAGTGGTTTGCAGTTTCCGGTGCCCGCAGGCAGAGAGGACAGATGGGGTCATGAGGCCAGCCACGAATAGCTAGCATGTCTGCCGTTAGGGTTTTCCCATGGAGGACCAGCCAGGAGAAGAGCTTGCACTTTGGTTCTGCATGGGCCTCCCAAATCTTGGACGGCGTGAACCTGGGGAAGGATCCGCAGAACTGGGCCGTGTAGGCTGAGGCAGAGGAGTAGGTGCCGTTTGGGGTCCAACGCCAAGAGATGGTGCCTTCGCGTTCTGGGGTCAGCATGGTTTGCGAAGCCAGAGTTGCCACCGTAATGAACTCTTGCAGCTGTGTTGGTGTGCTCAGTCTGGCAACTGATCTGATCCAGTTATTGTCCTGAAACTCTTTCATGACCGATCTCTGCTTTCTCGTGGCGTTGGTGTAAAGCTCGGGGGCAAGCAATCGCAGAGGGCCCTTTCCCATCCAGTTGTCATGCCAGAACAAGGATTTCCGGCCGTTCCCCAGCGCGATGGCGGCGGAAGCCCTGAACAGCGCCATGTCCGCCTCGTCGCAGGGTAGAGCGGAGCCCACCCACTGCCGGTTAGGGTCGGTCCACATGAGCCAAGGCCAGCGCAGGCGGAGAGCCTTGCCAAATCTCTCGAGGTCTGTGATCCCGAGCCCACCAAGGGCCTTCGGCCTGCACACCGTTTTCCAGTTGACCAGGGAGTGTCCCCCAGACGCGTTATCAAAGTTGTCGCTGCTCCAAATGAAATTTCGTGAAATCTTGCTGAGCTTGTGGTTTGCCCAAACCGGGAGGGGAAACACAGTGAGGTGGTGTGTGGCGATAGAGCACAAGACAGACTTTGCCAGGGAGACCCTTCCAGGCCTAGCGATGTTTTTGCCCTTCCATCCCGGCAGTCTGCCCATTGCCTTGTCAAAGAGGGGTTGGAGGCCCGCTCTTTTGAGCCGGCCAGTATGGAGGGGGAGGCCCAGGTACTTTGTGGGGAAGGAGGCAATCTTCACGGGGAAGCCTGAGAGGATGTTTGTAAGATTGAGCCCTTGACAGCGGATGGGGAACACTTCCTTCTTGGTTACATTGGTGATGAGGCCCGAAGCCTCGCCAAAACAGGCAAGGATCTTTGCGATGGCGTCGATCTCATCCTTGTCCGAATTGGCGAAGATGCCAGCATCATCAGCGTAGAGGGAGACTCTGCAGGTAGCCGAACGAGCCTTGATCGGCTTGAGGATCCCCTCCAGAGAGGCCGCATGGAGCATAAGCTGGAGAGGGTCGATGGCCAGGATGAATAGCATTGGAGATATGGGGTCGCCCTGACGCAGGCCGCATGCATGAGCGAAAGGGGTGCCCGGGTCCCCATTCAACAGGATCCTGGAGGAAGATGTTGCGAGGGACATGCAAATCCAGTCCCGCCAGCGCTGACTAAACCTGAGTTGCTGAAGCACCTCCAGCAGGTAGGCCTAGCCCACGGAGTCAAAAGCCTTTGAGATGTCCAGTTTGAGGAAGAGGGCGGGCGTTTGAGTGCGATGTAGCTCCTTCACCAAGTTTTGAACATGCAGGAAATTATCATGGATGTACCGCTTCTTCACGAAGGCGCTCTGACAATTGGAGACTAGCGCAGGGAGCATCAGAGCAAGATGGTTTGCCAATAGCTTGGAGAAGATCTTGGATATGCTATGAATGAGGCTGATTGTACGGTAGTCCCCAATCCAGGTGGTGTTTGCCTTTTTTGGCAGCAGGATAATGTTTGCTGAATTTATCAGGCCCGCGCAATCGCCGCAGAGGCTAGCCAGTTGCATGATTACATTCACGACGTCGGTCATGATGATCTCCCAGCAGGACTTGAAGAAGGAACCGATGAAACCATCTGGGCCGGGTGCTTTGACCGAAGGTAAGGAAAAAACTGCCTCCTTAATTTCATCCTCGTCGAAAGGGGCGTCCAACTCTGAAAGATCGTGGTGTTGGATTCCGATGTTCTCCCAAACTATGCGTTTCGTCCATTGCGTGGCCGTTCCGAGGTGCTCCTGGAAATGATCGTGGAGAGCTTGCTCCTTATCTTCCTTGGTAATCGCCAACCCGGTGTTGGTCCTGATGGATTGGATGAAGTTCTTGCGCCTTCTGCCATTTGCCCGAGCGTGAAAGAGCTTGGTGGTGGCGTCACCGAGCCTGGTCCAGGTTAGTCTCGAACGCTGCCTGAGCTTGATTTTCTGAATGGCGAGGAGACCAAGGTAGGACGCCTTGAGCTGACGCCGAAGCTCCCTTTCAGGCTCAGAGAGGGTCCGTCCCTCTTCTGCAACATCTAGCCACCCAATGATCTCTTTCGCCACCGAGATCTGGGTGTTAAGCACACCGACCTTCTCCTTCTGCCACATATGCAAGGCCTTTGCAGTCCTACACAGCTTGATGTGTATCCTGTGGATCGCGTCATGTGCCTGGAGGGGCTTGTTCCAAACCACGGAGACGGCCTCGTGGAAGCCAGGGAGGCGCAACCAGAACTCCTCGGACTTGAAGGACGGCTTCCTTGGATTGTCAACACATCCCTGAAGGTATAGCGGTGCGTGGTCTGAGCAGGCCGTGGAGATGGCCTGGAGGTGGGCATTTGGGAAGAGCATATCCCAGTCGTCGGAGTGAAAAACATGGTCAATCTTTGTCAGGACCAGACTAGCCTGTTCGTTGGACCAGGTGAACCGCCGACCACATAAATGAAGCTCCTTTAATTTCATGAAGTCCAGGGCCCTCCTGAATTTTCCGATGAGTCGGCGGTTTATGTTGCTGTTGTTCTTGTCTGCCGCTTTAGTGATGAGGTTGAAGTCACCCAGTAAAAGCCACTCACTCCTAGTGACGGCAGAAAGAGCCCTCAACTCCTCAATGAAAGCCAACTTGTCTTGCTCTCCTTGAGGGCCGTAGACGCACGAGATAGTCCAGGCGACGTTATCGTTGAGCATGTTGATTGTGGCAGAAATGGTGGCCGTTGATGCGTGGCGGTCCAACATGGAGAAGAATCGGTCGGAGACGGCAAGAATCATTCCGCCGCGAGTGCCAGCCACAGGCAGGGCGAAGTAGTTTGCAACAAAGCATGGGCGAAGCATGCCCCGGATGATGGAGTCGTCCACTAATTGTAGTTTTGTCTCTTGGAGACAAACGATGGTGGTGTGCGCGTCACGCACCATGTCGCGGACGGTATCACGGCGAGCGGGGGAGTTGAGACTGCAGATGTTCCAGCAGATGATTCTTACGTCAGATTGCGCCATATAGGAAACTTGAAAATTGCACGGGGGGCGCCTGTCGCGTGGTTGGCCTCGTGGGGCGCATGATGGCGCCAGAGAGGGGAGGAGTCTTGTAGCGATGCAGACGCAAAAACACTGATTGAAGCTAGCGGCTTGAGCACATGATTACATTGAAGAGAAGATAGGCGGCGTTTGGCCGCGGCGGGTCGAGGTTCAGGGTGACGAAGTCGAAAGACGAATAGCAGAAAAAGGAGTACAACACTTTCAGCCTGCAGGGAAGTGATCGGGCCTAAACAGATGGCAGATTTACTCAACATTGGCTTGGGCAACCACGTTTGCAAGCTCCAGGGTGGCCTTCTTGCTCTTCTTTCCTTTCTTCTGCGAGATGCTCTTGGCGTGCGCCACCAGCCCAGCGATCGCCTGGACCACCGGGGCCGCAAGTGGAGTAGAGAACAGGTCGAGGTAGGCTTTCTTGGCCTTGTCGTCGTAGGCAACGGACGGGTCCAGAACGCCGCAGACCCGTGCGATGAGCTCCTGGACCGCCTCCGAGCCGGAACCGGGTGGGGCCTTGGTCTTCTTTTTGTCCAGCCGTGCACTACGCCGAGTGGCGGTGACCGGCATGCCGCCCCTGCCCTTGCGGGCCGCCGGGGTAGGCAGCAAAGGAGCGTGCGGCGCGTCGGCCACAGGGGCGAGGAAGAGGTCCAGAGGGGCCTCGCACGGCATGGCCGAGCCAGAGGCCTGGATGGTGAGCAGAGCAAGGGCGGCAACACCATCAGCGACAGCTGCTGGAAGCACCTGAGCGCCCTCAGGAGGATCGAGCGGTGAGGCGACCACGTCCGCGTCTGGCGCGTCGCTGGGAGGCGCATCCGCCGCCCCACAGGGAGCAAAGGCCTCGCAGACCGGTGCTGCGGCCACGTCCAGCACGAGGACGACAGCAGCAGCCGGAACGGAAGCAACAGACGTCTCGACAGCCGCCGGACGTGCGATGACAGGGAGCGGGGGAGAAGCTGTCGGTGGGGTTTCGTCGCCCGGCTGCGGAAGGCTCGGCGCAGAGAAGGACCAGGCTTCATTCATCGGTTCGTCGAGGCGCCGCACAACAGGGGAGAGGGCAAGCCCGGCCATGCAGTTGGACAGAGGCAGTAGGGGGTCGAGCGGCGGCGAGGCCGCTCCGGCCGCAACCTCCGACGCGCCAAGGGGGGAAAGCCCACGGTCATGCATGACAGTGGAGCCCGCGATACGCCGGCGCAGGGCGGTGAACTCAGAGCGCAGGGGGGCGAGAGCAGCTTCGATGGCAGCGGACACTTCCTCCCGAAGGAGGCGGAGGTGCTCCGTGAGCAGGAGGTGCTGCACCTCCGTGGACCCGACGGCAGCCAGCAGGCGCAGCTGGCTAGAGGGCGAGGGGGCAGCATCGGGGCCCCGCCCTGAAGCTCACCGACACACGGGGACCTGGCCCGACGCCTCCCATGGCGCGCAGCTTCCCCATCGCGGCGTCAGGGGGAGCGGGTTCGCTCCCGGCGTGGCTCCAGCGGTGCGTCGTTGGAGCGAGTCGCACGCCCGCGGCCATCCCGGCCAGCGCCACGGTGCCAATCGTCGTCGAAGTCGTCGGTTTCGTCGCGGCGTCTTGGCATCTGGCGGGGGTGGTCGTCCTTGCCACGGTCACGTCGGCGCGGCGCAACAGCCTTGGAGCCACCAGGCACATCGAGCGGGGCGAGGGAAGCCCCGAGCGGGGGCGGGACGCCGTCGATGGAGCCCTTGTGCCAGACAACGGGCAGAGAGGGAGGGCTAAATGTCTCGGCGCGGCCGTCAGAGACGTAGCAATCTAGAGGTGCGTTGGAGTGGTCTTCCACCAAGTCCAAGTGCACCAACACCCGGAAAGTGGCACCGCGCTTGCAGCCTGACGGCCTAGCGACGTTCGCGAACACTTGCAGGCCACCGGACGGGCGCGTGGTGAACGTGAGCTAGATGATCTTCGGGATCAGGTTGGGGTCGGCAGTCCAAGCCCAGAGGTCGAGCGTCTCGGAGTTGGTTCGAAGTGCAGAGTGGTCTTCAAGGCGGTCGAGGGAGCAACGGCGCCCGATTATGCGCTCGGCGATGAAGGGAGTCCAGGCGTAGTCAGGGACATTCTCCAGGCAGAGCCGCACCCGGAAATTGAGGGCGGCGCCAAAGGCGCGCTCTAGCGGGCGCCATGGCCGGATGTGGACGATGGCGCCACCAGTGCGCACCCACCCAGCAACGAGCGCCTCGTCACAGTGAGCCTTGTGCTCGAACTTGACGAGGAACTCCACCGGATGGTACGGAGTGACGGCGACGTCCGCGTGGCTGAGGCGGAACTGCTTCCGGATGGCGCGGTCGACGTCGAGCGCCTCAAGGCGCCGTGGCGCGTTGATGGCCCAGGCGATGGCTGCCGTCTGCTCCCACTCCAGCATGTCACGGTCGAGGTCGAACGAGGAGGGGATGATGCAGGAATCCTCCTCCGGGCGCGCATCCGGTGCACCAATGCCAGCCGAAA
>NC_041388.1:21606113-21606693 GCF_002162155.2 Triticum dicoccoides
CAGGACCGGGCACCCGAGGCGCCAGGCGAGGAGCGAGGCGGGGGGAGGGGGGCGGCGGGCGTGGCGGGGCGCGGCCTGGGCGCACGACGCAGCGGGCAGTTTCTCTCGATGTGCCCGGAGAGGCAGCGCACGGGATCTCTGTAAGCAGTGGCGCGGTGGTGCTTGGGAGCGAGGCAGCGAGAGCAGAGTCCCTCTGTGCGCCTTTTGAAGCGGAGGAGACTGGCCCGGCACCGCTCCTCGAGGTCGCGCGGCACGGGATGGGACGGGGCGGCAGGGCCCCGGCTTAAAGGCGCGTCCCGTCACGAACGGCGCGGCCCCTGCACGACGGTCCATCCCACCTCCTCCCGAGGCGCGGACGGGACATGGCGCGGCACGGATGGGGAGCCAGACGCCGCATTGACTCGTGTGGACGGGCAGGGAGGGATGGTGATGATGGAGCGGAGGCGGGTGGCCGCATTGAAGGCGGCCGGAGAGGCCCTGGGCGAGGAGACGGCGTCTTGAATGCGCCTGGCGGAGGCTCCGGGCAGCTGACCACATTGAAGGCGGCCGGTGGGCGCGAGCACTTGAATGCGCGGGGACG
>NC_041388.1:21606883-21615077 GCF_002162155.2 Triticum dicoccoides
GAACTCGCCAGACTCCACCGACGGACGCGGCACAATACCGAGTAAGGTGCAAGTGGTAGAACTCCGCTCATGTATCCGTTGGGGCGCTCCACTCCCCCGACCGCCACAACTCATCAACCGATCAACGTTACTTGTGAAAAACCTTGCGGCATAGAGGTTTTATGAGTTTATAACTCTTGACCCTTTTTCCTTATCTTAAAATATCATTTGTTCTTTTCCTAAATATAAAATATAAATAAATTTTCTTAGAGGATTGTGGGCGTGTATTGGATGCATCATTCTGTCTTGCCTTTCCTTTGGCTAGATGATCATCATTGTTGGATAGATTGCCGTCCTAGCTTTTATCTGCCAGACGTCCATGCATAATATTTCATTTCCAAGTGTGCATAAGTGAATTGTGTAGTGAATTAGTCTAGCTCACGGAGCCCGTACGGGAGTATGGATGAGTCTCTGTGTGTGTTTAGATGTAACAATCTTGTCAGGTCGATTAGGTTGCCTTGCCAAATAAATCTGGGCCAACTTGTGCACGGGATAGAAATTCTATATTTTAACATTGTCATATGATTCTATAATTTCTTACAATGCAAAAATGTAGTTTTTGAGATGGGTATAAATAAATAGTAAATACAATATAACTTTTATTGCAGCATATTCAAGGGACACGATTCTATTTATATGAATATATACAGATTCTTTCAGATAACAAAATTGGAATGGAAAGCATAGAACTATAGAATATATGAAATGTTTCTTAAACTTTTTCCCGAAAAAGAAAGTATGTAATTGCATATTTAAGCATTTTGATTTCTTTGAGATTAAAATTGATATGGATGTTTCCCTTGACACGTGATCAGATGTACGTGTGGTAGCAGGATAGGATTGCTTTTTGTCTTTGTTATTTCCTTGTGCAGACATATACACACGTCACCAGATATTTATATGGAATTTGGGTAGTTTTCTTTTTGAATTTTTATTTGATGTTCACCTTTGTGGGTAAAATTTATATTTGAACCCCATGGTTCAAACACCCGTCTACCAAAAAAATTCCCATGGCTGAGAACTGACATGCGTTCATATTTATTATATAAAAATTAGGTTGTATTTTTCTCCATCAATTAAACGATGTACCCAAACAGAAAATCTTATATTTGTGTCAAGAATTTGTAGATATAAAGAGCATTAGGCATGCATCGTCCACTGAGGTAGCCCGACACGTGTGCACTCTATCGTGACTTGAGCATGACAGTTATAGCGTAACATGGAAACTCTCGCGCCTGGTTGCATGCTACGACGGTGCATGTATGATGTGAATGAGATAGCTGTAGGGTTACCTTGGACGCCGCTGCCGGCGTCCACTTCCTTTGCCGGCTGGCTGCTTCGGCTGCAGGGTTACCTTCGTCGACGACAACGCCGGCGTCCACCTCCTTTGCCGGCTCGCTGCTTCTTCTATTCTTTTTCCTTTTTTGCTTGTTGCTTCATGGCCTTGTAACGTATTCGTACATGTGACACAGGTTGTTTTCTCTCCCTAGGCGAGCGAGCCAGGGTTCTTTGCTCCCGCTGGTTTCCGGCGGTGAGGCGTCCCGGATTTTTATCATATTACGTTTGTGAGAATTGAAGGCAAGCCTATGTTGTAATTAGGAGATCGGCCGGTTCCTGTGCTTGGAGCCCAATTAGATGCTCGTGTGAGTTCTGAGCACCTGCTGGGGGTTCCCTCACCATCTACTGTGACCTGGCTGAGAGATTGGTTGTGCTTGTTCGTCCTATGGATTAAAACCCTCCGGTTTATATAGACACCGAAGAGGGCTAGGGTTACACAGAGTTGGTTACAATGGTAGGAGATCTACATATCCGTATCGTCAAGCTTGCCTTTCACACCAAGGAAAGTCCCTTCCGGACACATGACGAAATCTTTAATCTTGTATCTTCATAGTCCAGGAGTCCGGCCGAAGGTATGGTCCGGCTATCCGGACACCCCCTAATCCAGGACTCCCTCAACGGCCATACATTCAAGAACCCTAGTGTCGCACTCTAGCCAAATATGACGCGTCATGAGAAGGATCACCGAGCTAATCTCCTTCCTAGGAGCATTTTCGACCGATTCCCTAAAAATTAGTGGAGTATCAGGCCTAGTAAATCTTAGTGGAGTATTTATACTTCACTAAATTTTGACCGGTTCTGGCCGACCCTCTAAACTTAGCAGAGTAAAACGTAAATTTGCATAAATTTAATCAAATTTCAACCAAAATTTGCATGCATTTAAATATAAGTTCAACATATATAGTCTTAACAATCCAAATTAAACATAAGTTCAACATAAATTTAAACAGAAACTAAACTACACTAAAAACATAAACTAAACTGCACTCAAATTCGGTCGAAGTAGAGGTCGAGCCAGTCCTTCCTCGTGAGGCCACCCTCGGTGGGAGTTGGGGTCCAGGCCAGTGCCGTCGTCGTCGCTGGGGAAGACGCTCTGCCACTCCTTGACGTTGATCTCCTACTCGCCGCCCTTCTCGCGGCCTTCCGCCTCGCCGTTGGAGATGGCGATGACTTCCCCGCCATTGGCGATGAAAATAGCCCGCTCCGCCTCCACGAGCTCTGGGTGCTGCAGGCGGAGGTCCTTCATGTAGGCCTTGGCGGCGGCCTCCGCCTTGAGGCGTTCCCTTGCCCGTCGGTCCTCCCGCACCATTGCCGCGCTCACCACCCCCAGCTCCGGCGAGATGAGGTGGACCGACGCTGTCCTGAAGGGGACGTTCAGCAGGGCGACGACGTTGTGGTACCAGACTTGCCGCCGGTCGTACTCCATGGCAGCGAGCTCGTCCGTGTGGAACGACCCAACCCACTTCCTCTTGTGGGTCTCCCGGTCGGTGATCTCCGCCGCCCACGTCCCCCACGAG
The DNA here is from genome assembly GCF_002162155.2 of Triticum dicoccoides. Lineage (NCBI taxonomy): Eukaryota > Viridiplantae > Streptophyta > Magnoliopsida > Poales > Poaceae > Triticum > Triticum dicoccoides. Next base: position 21,609,778 of record NC_041388.1, read on the forward strand.
CCCTACCAGACGCCGAGGTGGGTCCTCGTCGGCGGCCGCGGCGGAAGGAGCTCCGGGAAATCCTCGAATCGGGTGGCGCGGGCGGATCAGGCGAGCAGCAGCGGCTCGAGGAAGCGGCGGCGGACAATGACTCACGGGCGTGGCAGTGCGGATCGACGGAGGGGACTTCTGGCCACCGCGACCGCCCATTGCGAGGAGAGGGGAGGGCAAGGGAACGCACTGGTGGCGGGGCGAGGGGGAGAAGAGGAAGCAGAGAAGGCGAAGAGAAGAAGAGAAAAAATTTCTCGGCCGCCTCGAGCCGGAGTAAATATACTCGTGGGATAAAGGATGGAGTAAGTTTTTTACTTCACTAACTGGGATAAGGGATCGGCTACATGCGAATTATAGGAGAAAAAAAAACACAAATATACTCCCTTATGGGCGATAAGGGATCGGATAGAAATGTTGTAAGACTATGAGGAGTTGCATCCACAATCGCTAACCACCAATATGCGAAGTACTGGCACTGTAATATGTTTTGTGTTCTGTTTTGCGAAATCTCCCAAACTCTAGCATTGTTGCATTGTGCTGCGTTATGTTTTGTGGAATGGGAAAGCTCTATTATGTTGCGTACCATGGTCACAGCAAAAGTACAATAATTATTCAGAGGAACCGCACATGTGCCTCACATATTCTATGGCTCTGGCCTCGATCGTTGGAGTCGTCAACTTGCTTAATCCCGTCCCAAATCAAACATGGAGAATTGTAACATGGTGGTCGAACTGAGTTGATCGACACCTTTTTGCAGATGAAGATACTGATTTTGTGGTGTCCACCTGCTGCAATCTCTTGCTGATTAATAGTATCTCTCTGCTACGTGGTCTTTAGATAGATGATATTATTCCTTGCATGATTGGATTAGGCCAGCTTAGTTGGTAGGTGTAGATACACGCATCACCGGTAATCCGGCACTAGGCTACTCGCAACAGCATACTTAGCTAACAGTACAGTACTATTTGTCTGAGATAATGATATACTGTATGTTGCACGTCAATTTTATGGTTGGGTGACTATTACACACACCAACAGCTGTGCTATTAGAAGCCGTCCTGCCCGAACGATCTGGTCACTCAAAGAGGTCATGAACAACTGAGCAGCAACATCATAATGATCTTGTTGAAGGCATTGTTTTTGCAATGCGTGTGTGTCGTCAATGCGTGTGTGTCGTCCATGGGATACTTTCTGCCTAAGCTAAGCAGCAACATCAGCATCCGCATCATCGTTCCTTCTGACTATTCTGAGCTCGTGACATGCAACATCCATCGCCATTAACAATCCAAAAAGTTCTCGACAGAGAGTATATTTTATTAACTTGAAATAAAGCATCATATAGATACAAACATAAGTGTATAGCTATGGTGCACAGAAACGCACACGACCCTCCCAAACCCTAGCGCCATTGCAAGGCCTCTCCCAAACTTTGGCCACGGTGGCCGCACCTCCGGTCCCAAAGGGGGCGGGGGACCTCCGGTCGTCCCTTGTGGCGACGAAGATAGGGCTCTGGGGCGGGGGGCCCTCTTCGAGGTGACGGCGGTTGCGGTGGCCGCTTGGACGGCGGGGGTCCCTCTTCGATGTGACGGCGGTTGCGGTGGCCGCTTGGACGGCGGGTGGCATGATGCGGCGTCGCTGACCTTTGTCTACAGGTCTGGATCAGGAGGAGGGTGGCGTGGGGGCTGCTGGCTTCGCCCTAATAATGGTGGTTTGGCCCTAGCGCTCTTATTTCGCCAAGTTGTCTTTCTACCGGATGTCGACCTCTTGAATCTGGCCGCCGACAAGGTTCGGTCTTCTCCGCGGAGATCTATACAGATTTGCATATGTCGCTCCTAAATATCTAGATCAAAAATGTTTCAATCGCGCACGCTCACATTATCAGCCAGCACGGCTTCAAGAGGGCGCCGCGCGAAGTTTCACTTTCTTATTGGTGCATTTCTAAGTCAAGATTTCCAAGGCATTGATAGAGGTGGAGACAGTCATGGCGGCTACAATTGAAGGTGTTGAAGCTTTGGCGGAAGGGGGTATTGGATACGATGAAGACTGTGCGCCAGGTGTTTGATGACTTGCAACAGCGGCCTCGGCAAGCGGGGGTGACAGCATTGGAGGACTGCATTTTTGGTGTTGCTTCTTGAGTATCGAGTCTCGATTCCCAGGGTTAAAACCCAAAGTCTGGACTTTATTGATTGCACCTGGTAATGGCCTTGTTGAAGGCATTGTTTTTGGGTGAACTTGGACTTTCTCTAGGGTGAATATAGTCAAGATCTTTGATTGGGCAACGACAACGCTTGTGCATTGTTTCTTTCTTGAAGGTGTTGCTTTTGAAGAACCTCTTTTGTATATCAGGTGTTGTCTTTGGTGGTGGTTAGAGTGCTCCTGATGCTAGTGATTCATCACCGTGGCATGGTCTTTTTTCTTCTGTTCTTTTTATTTATTTATTTGGTTGTGTGTATTCTTGATGCCTTTGGACATGTTGTTGGTACAGACGCCAGGTGTAATTGGTATCTTCGCGGTATTAATATATTTCCTTTGTCAAAAACGTAAAATTTAAAGCATGATAATAATGTTTTTTTTCTTACATATAACCCATTAAAACAACTACTGAAGTTTTTGTGTGTGTTGCGATGATCTGTTTTCACATGCATTTCATTTCAAAATAAAATTCTGGTTCCTGTGATGAAGATAGCAGACCTAAATTGTTCGGTGTAAAATTCCAGCATCCCGCAGTTGTGACAAAAATGCATCCTACGTCCATTGATCACAATCTAGAGCTAGCTAGGAAAAGAGACGTCTCTACTTACCATGACAAGTTACAAACATTCTTATCATTTAAAAGGTACGCGTCACATTTTTTGTCACAATTTTTGAACATCTAGAAATAGTTTTTTGCTAAATTATTTAATGTCAAGCTCATCTATGGACCAGGTTGGGCAGATGCAGGAATAATTGTACTACCTTGTCTGAAATAATTGTGCATTTAAATTCCCACGAGAATAGTCCACATCAATCGAGGCAGCAGGCTAATCACCTGTTGATCTGACACGGATCGATGGAGCTAATTGCTTCCTACTCGCCATTAAGTTGTCAGCTATCTGCAAATTGCAATTGCAATTGTACTGTCTGCATTGTGTGTCGATGATTTCTGCCTAAGTAGCATCATCATTGGTAGAACAACTATTCAGACAAGATGAGCAAGAAGATGATAGGATTCCCTCATAATTATTCTGAAAATCGGCAGTAGTTGGAGTCAACTTGCTTAATTCTGTGTGCATGCATGCAGATCAGATCAGATCAGCATGGAGATTCGTTGCAGGTTGGCTTCGAACATCAGCTTTTTTTGCAAATGATTCCGTGGTATCCTTGTTGTGCAATCTCCTGCTGATTTCTACACAAATCTTCGCGTAAGATCAATGATATATGACTTAGGTTATCTGTAATGGGAGTATCATAGGTAGTATAATGCATGTCAACTAAGCAATTTTGATGAGTGGTATAGAATTAAATGAAGAAATAGAGGCTTGAGTATCATATTAAATGATGTACTGCTTTGTGTCATGCATGACAATAAATGTAATCCTTTATGATATCAACATATGATATTATGCATTAGGGATATAGTATCATATACTAGTATCATATGCATAATACTAGTATATGATACTCAGGGCCGGCCCTATGTTTTGGGAGGCCCTAGGCGAACTCGACAACATGGGCCCCTATGTCCTAAGTCCTAAGACCATATATATGTATGCGTGCGCGTTATATATATGACTTATTAAGAGTAACTTTTAGTCACACATCTTTAGTTTAAAATTTGACTATAATAATTCAAATGACTTCATCGAGAACAATAATAACCAAATTCGAATTGATTCCATCAACAACAATAATACTAAAAAATCGCAAAATGAAACTAACATGACATGATTAATTACCTCAAATAAGAACCAAATTAGACTGACTCCATCGACAACAATAATACTTCAGTGCTTCAAAAAGGTTTCTTCGGGAGTAGTTTCTTGCCCCTGTTCTTCAATGACATCAACATTGCTTGAAGATGTAAAGAACTTATTCAAAGAATCCTTCAATGGTTGAATTTTCGGATCACTTTCTTTCTTTTTCCTTCTTGTTTCAGCACCCGACAATTGCTTCTTCTTAGGTAACATGGCAGGCTAATGTCCTAAAATCATGAAGAAAAGATCAAAAGAGGATACAAAGATGCAGAAGTCTGCCATTACATATCAGCATGAATGCAGAGGTGAACTGCTGGCTGATATGAATGCACAGATGGCAAAGAAAGATGAAGAGTTTGAGAAGTTTAAGCAGAATTATGATGTGCTACTGAACCTGACAAGAGCTCAAGCTACAGTCATCCAGAACCTGAAGTTGAAGCATATTACTGATAAGCAATTGCTTACTGAAGCTAAGATGAACTTGGAGTTGAAGAATGCAGAGCTCACAAAGTCTGAGGAGAAGCTCACCCAAGATAAGCTAGAGTTGAAGTTCCAGGTTGCTGATTTGCTCAAGGGGAAGGAAAAGCATGGTGAAGAGAAGGGGCAGCTAGAGCTTCAGATTGCTGAGCTGATTAAGGCAGAGGAGAAGCTGAAGGAGAAGATCAAGGGGATCCAGGCCATCTTAGAGAAGTGAAGAAAATGAATATGAGAGTAGTGGGCAATGCTGACCTTTTGGGCATGATGGTTGTGTAGTGTATGGCTCTACTAAATGTGAACTTCTCTAAGATGAACTATGGCTATGTATGTATGTAGTAGATATGCTTTTCATCCTTTTGTGAGAAAAGGATGAACTATGCATCTAAACTCCACTATGTATTGTGAACAATGGTTGTGTACTTTATAATATGTTGAACTGTAGTAAGCATTGTGTGTTATGTGTGTTATGTTTGTTGGATCAGATATTCTGTGTTATGCTTGCTAGACTTCAGATTATGATTTCTCATGCACTAGGTTTTGATGATTATGTTAGCATTGGAAGACTATTTGATGGTTATGTTAGCACTGGATAATTAGATGGTTATGTTATATCATGCATTGGAAGCCTATGTTTAGGTGGCTCTGTCAACCCCGAGTCACCGTAAACTCTAATGGTTAGGTTTAGGTGGCTCCGTTGACCCCGAGTCACCATAAACCCTAATGGTTAGGTTTAGGTGGCTCCGTCGACCCCGAGTCACCATAAACCCTAATGGTTAGGTTTAGGTGGCTCTGTCGACCCCGAGTCACCATAAACCCTAATGGTTAGGTTTAGGTGGCTCC
>NC_041388.1:21615305-21625235 GCF_002162155.2 Triticum dicoccoides
TAAACCCTAATGGTTAGGCTTAGGTGGCTCCGTCGACCCCGAGTCACCATAAACCCTAATGGTTAGGCTTAGGTGGCTCCGTCGACCCCGAGTCACCGTAAACCCTAATGGTTAGGCATAGGTGGCTCCGTCGACCCCGAGTCACCGTAAACCCTAATGGTTAGGCTTAGGTGCACTACAAGAAATCTGTTAATCCATGACAGTATCAGTCCGTCACAAAATAGTGAAAAACTATCATGGATGGGCGTCCATGACGGATTTGTAATCTGTCATGTATATCGCATCATAATTTGATAATGTGCACTCCATGACGGATTTTTGGCCGTCATCGATTTACCCTAGGCCCATCCGGCCCTGAACAAGCCCAAAACTTCATGGCAAACCTATCCGTCATGGATGTACATGACGTGGCAGCTGATGTGGCATCATGGTGGATTGGGCCTTCATGCATTTATTTAATATTTTATATTCTTTCTAGTTTGCATTTTGTACACATTAATTATACTAGCATGTTCCAGATTATTATTGGCCTTGGCTTGTCCAACCCATCTTCGGCCCAGCATGCCAAACATTTGATCCACATGAAAGAAGTAAATAATCTCTATTTAGCAAAAAACAATACTGGAGTGCACAACTACAAAATTCTGATCAAAATAACATATTAAAATTACAAATCAGTCACACTGGACATTTAGATACACATAATATGTGTATCGTGTTGACAGTAGTATCACTGTGCTATCCAAGTGGAGTAACCCTTCTAAACCAAACTCAAGTGTCTTCTGCTCTATCTCAATCACCTGCAAAAGAATAGCAGGAAAAATGTGAGAACTATCGACATGAGAAATCTATTATGGGAATCATTCAGAGAAACCTCTATTTAAAATGACACTAATTAGCTCACCCGCAAAAAAATGACAAGTGCAAGGAACAATATACAGCAAAATCAGATATTTCAATTAACATGCACATTTTAGCAGCAGGCAGAAAAGGATTTGGCATGCAGAAAGAGCACAAAAATAGATCAAATATAAATATTAAGAGTGAGATGGTTGGTGGAATATCTATCCTGGAAAATTAGGGCATCAATCAGTTACTATATGTGGATAGAACAAATCTTTACTAAGATCATTGAAATAAATGTCCTACTGAAACAAAGAACATGGAATATTATTAAATATGTATATTTCAGTCAACATGTCTGTCGTGAAGCATATTTTCAGTCTTCCACTAATATCAAAATGACACATGCATACCTAGAAATCACTATAAGCATTTTATAAAAAAAATCAAGTAACATGACTACCATTAAAATATGCGCTGCTAGCTGATTTTAATCTCCAACAATACACCACCAATGCTTTCAGGAAGCTATTCAGACCCAAGTAATTCCTGCTAAAAACTTGCATAAAATCCAAAACACATACAAAACTATATAAGTAATACAGCGAGCTCCGAAATAAATCCAGAGTAACTAGTCATCTATCTACATGTGCACAACAAGAAAAATGGGTGCACCACAAAATAAATGTTATCTTCTTCATTAGATTTTTCAAGATTGTTGCCTTTTCAAGTCGCTAAGTAGCAGTTAAGTACATTGCAATTATATGATTTTGGCACAAAGCATTGCACAGGAATTAGAGCACTAAGAGTTTTGATTCATTGTACAAAAGAAAGAAGATTTGACACAGCACATGGAACTTCAAGCGGCTTGTTTGTCATTTCGCTTCTTTGTCAAGTATTTTAGGTACCTATAGAAGGAGACAGGGAGATAGAATTTGCATGTATGATGTATCTAGAGATTAAATTGTACAGCTACATGTGTGGGCAGTCGAGAGCTACATGAAAGTTTATTATACAATAACCAGAAATCATATAGGTTGAAAACTGCATAGCTAAAACAAGCCCATTAACTATAAACAATAAATGTCATATTTATATGAAAAGAAATTGGCGGAAAGAAAACAGAAAATACTCTCCTTATTCTTGAATTTGAAAGCTTTTTGACCTCTATAGTAATCATTTCAGTAAGTATAGGACCAGAATCATGAACTGAATTTTAGTTAGAAGAACAAGCATTGAATTACGTGTATTTTCAGTCAAGCTTACTTCCAGAAAACATTGAGCCCTAGCAGAACATAAGGGCAAATAGATGCTTGAGTAAAGTGTATGAATAACATAAAGGGCATGTTCAGGAAAGGGATGTGCAGATATCATCACCAAGTAAAAAAATGTTTCTAGTCCATGTGAGATATTCAAATTATGCAGGCAAGGGCAGTGCAGATATCATCACCAAGTGAAAAATGTTTTTAGCTGTACAAAGACCATTAGATGCACTGACCGGTGTGGGATCCATCACCATTATGTGCATGCAGAAACATTGGACACTGCAGTAAAATGTACCTACAGAATCTGCAAATATGAGTTTTTCTTCAGTTAGATATAAAATGGTATGAGTTTCTTAATACTAAAAGCTGACAGGATAAATCTTGCAGGCCATTACTCTGAATTATAAGTGTACAACTACAAAACAATGCTTGAACTGCAACAAGTACGGAGATTTGCCTAATACTTTTTGTTTGCAGTAGAAAAAATGAATGTGCTTCACAATGTGACTAGAAAGGAACAAATCACAAACAATCAGTAATGAACGAGTAACCCTCAGTGGTGCTTCTGCCCTTGCTGTTCGTTTTAATGTCGAACAAGGCAGACGCCCAGATGTTTTCTCTGTACTGGTTCAACATGGCCAACGAGGCCTCCAGCCATCCTTTAACAGGTACGGCTAGATCAATCCATGGCCGGTGTTCTGCCCCAAGTGTTTTGCTCGTCCTGGTGGTACTCTCTACTCCTCTGCAGAGCTCCAATAAACCTTATATTAGCGGAGACGAGCAGAGGGGAACGGTAGGGTACGGGACCGGTGCAGAGGTACGTACTGGGTCTTTCCGGTTGGAGAAGGTGAACGGCGACGCATAGAGGAGGCTGCGCACCACGGATGGAGAAGACGGCCACGATGATGAGGGGAGCGACGGTGGGGCGGCTGACGGACAATTGGACCGAGCCACAGGTCGCCAATGTACTCTGCATCCGTGGCTGTGTTGCCACCTCCTGTACGGTTGTACCTCACCTCAGCTCACCGCCAGATGGAGCTGGATCAATGCACGCCGCCAGCGACCTCAGGGCCATCCAAATCCGGCAGTTGGTCCCCCCGCCACCGCTGCCGCCTCAGATCGAGGGGTATGACTGGGATGCAATAACTCGAGGGGCCGATCTGAATGGGGAGAGCCGTGGAATGGGGAGGGGTCCCGGGCGGTATAGATGTGGAGGGGCTCGACGCGGTGTGGTTCAGGGCCGGCGCCGTCGACGCCGGCACCGACATGGAGCGGCGAGAGGAGGAAGGTGAAGTGGCGGTGCCTATGGTTGGTACGGGAGATGGGAGAAAGGTAACTAGGGTTAGGCTGGTGTGGACTCTGTAGTCAAATGGGTTGGCTTACAATTTCACTCCCCGCGCTCGTGACTTAAAATTTTCCTTCGTGCGCGCTCCTTCACAGTTTCGCTCTTTTTTTCTACACGTCGATTGCTTCCAACTGACATGTGGGCCAGACAAAGGGCATGCACGACACATCATCAGGAGCCATCCATGACGGTCCAATCATGGATCAAGAAGTAAAAGGCTAGGCCTAGCTAGTCGATCCATGACAATTTCCATGACGGTCCCTCGATGTCCGTCATAAAGGCAGTACCGTACTGAGGCCCATGCACCACTTGCTAATATGTGATGATTTTCATGACAGTTTATAGGAATGTCACCACAAATTCGTCACAGATTAACAGGTTTCTTGTAGTGGTGGGTTCCTCGACCCCGAGTCACCGTAAACCCTAATGGTTAGGCTTAGGTGGCTTCATCGACCCCGAGTCACTCTAAATCCTAATGGTTAGGCTTAGGTGGCTCCGTCGACCCCGAGTCACCGTAAACCCTAATGGTTAGGCTTAGGTGGCTCCGTCGACCCCGAGTCACCGTAAACCCTAATGGTTAGGCTTAGGTGGCTCCGTCGACCCCGAGTCACCGTAAACCCTAATGGTTAGGCTTAGGTGGCTCCGTCGACCCCGAGTCATCGTAAACCCTAATGGTTACACTAGTAGAAAACAGGGCTTTGGTCCAGGCCGGGTCAGCCCATTAGTCCCGGTTCAGTCCAGAACCAGGACCAATGTGGGCATTGGTCCCGGTTCATGAGCCCAGGGGACCGGCCGGGCCACGTGGGCCATTGGTCCCGGTTCATCTGGACCTTTTGGTCCCGGTTGGTGGGATGAACCGGGACCAATGGGCCTCGCTCCTGGCCCACCACCATTGGTCCCGGTTGGTGGCTTGAACCGGGACCAAAGGCTCCCCTTTAGTCCCGGCTCATGTCACCAACCGGGACCAATGAGGTGCCTATATATACCCCTCACTCACGAGCAGAGCACCCTAGTGCTCTGTTTTTCTCTGGCCGAGGGGGAGAGGGCTTGGTGGTGCTCTAGCTCACCTCCTATGCACACAAGGTGTTCGATGGAATGCCCGAGCCACACTACTTAAGCTTTCTCCTCTCCAAGCTTGACCTCCAAGATCCATTTTCCATAATATTTGTCTAGGTTTAGCGGTCCGTCACGCCCCGTCCCCGTCTTCACCGCCGTCGATCACCCGCGCCGAGCTCATCGCCGGCACCACCGTGGTGAGCCTCTTATTCTTATCTTCTTTCTGAAAGGAAAAATATTCTTAATTGTATGTTTACATAGATACTTGTATTATTTTCTTACTTTTATTATTGCATCTTATATAGTGCGATGGCTTTGGTATCCGCCCCCGTCGGCCCTCGTCCTGTCTATGATTCGGATGTGGTATATATATTATCTTTATAACTATTGGTTCATTTATTGTTTATGAAAATTATGCCGACCAACGTGACATAGATTTTATTTATGTAGGATGTATGTGAATCGGAAATGCCAACCGACCCTATTGTCGAGAGGTTAAATTTAGTTGAAGAAGAAAACAATTTGTTGAAGGAAAAAATAAAAAAAATTGAGGAGGAGAAGATGATATTGGAGTTGCATGTTGTGGATGTCGTCGATGATCACAAGATCAAGATGGATGCAATGCGCTTGAAGATTAGAAAGATTAGAAAGATTAGAAAATATGCCATTCATACCGAGGCTTGGTATCATTATGCCGTTGGATCAATTGTTACCTTGGTTGCGATTATGATTGCATTTGTTTTCTCGTTGAAATGTTTTACAAAGTTTCAATGTACAGTTTAATTAATTAGATGCTCTGGAGAGCTATATGTTGTTAGATGAGAACTATGTATGCACTTTGGTTTTAATGTGGTGATGAACTTCTATTAATTTGGACACTTAATTATATATAATGGACGCAGGTGAACCGGCAATGGATGTACGGTGACAGACACACCTGCGAGTACATTAAGGGCGTGCATGAGTTTCTCGATGCGGCTGAGGCAAACAAGAAGAATGGTTTTGTGTGTTGTCCATGCACTGAATGTGGGAATACGAGGTCTTACTCTAACCGGAAAATCCTTCACTCCCACCTGCTTTACAAGGGTTTCATGCCACACTATAATGTTTGGATGAGGCACGGAGAAATAGGGGTTATGATGGAAGACGGCGAAGAAGAAGAGTACGATGACAACTATGTGCCCCCTGAATATGGTGATGCTACAACGGGGGGAGCTGGTGAAGATCAAGAGGAACCAGACCATGTGCCCAATGATGCTGCAACGGGTGAAGCTGCTGAAGGTCAAGAGGAACCAGACGATGTGCCCGATGATGATGATCTCCGCCGGGTCATTATCGATGCAAGGACGCAATGCGAAAGTCAAAAGGAGAAGCTGAAGTTCGATCGCATGTTAGAGGATCACAAAAAAGGGTTATACCCCAATTGCGAAGATGGCAACATAAAGCTCAGTACCGTACTGGAATTGCTGCAGTGGAAGGCAAAGAATGATGTGGCTGACAAAGGATTTGAGAAGCTACTGAAAATATTGAAGAAGAAGCTTCCAAAGGATAAGGAATTGCCCGACAGTACATACGCAGCAAAGAAGGTCGTATGCCCTCTAGGATTGGAGGTGGAGAAGATACATGCATGCCCTAATGACTGCATCCTCTACCGCGGTGCATACAAGGATCTGAACGCATGCCCGGTATGCGATGCATTGCAGTATAAGATCAGACGAGATGACCCTGGTGATGTTGACGGCGAGCCCCCAGGAAGAGGGTTCCTGCGAAGGTGATGTGGTATACTCCTATAATACCATGGTTGAAACATCTGTTCAGAAACGAAGAGCATGCCAAGTTGATGCGATGGCACAGTGAGAACCGAAAGAAAGATGGGAAGTTGAGAGCACCCGCTAACGGGTCGCGGTGGAGAAAAATCGAGAGAAAGTACTGGGATGAGTTTGCGAAGGACCCAAGGAATGTATGGTTTGCTTTAAGCGCGGATGGCATTAATCCTTTCGGGGAGCAGAGCAGCAATCACAACACCTGGCCCGTGACTCTATGTATGTATAACCTTCCTCCTTGGATGTGCATGAAGCGGAAGTTCATTATGATGCCAGTTCTCATCCAAGGCCCTAAGCAACCCGGCAACGAAATTGATGTGTACCTAAGGCCATTAGTTGAAGAACTTTTACATCTGTGGAATGGAAACGGTGTACGTACGTGGGATGAGCACAGACGGGAGGAATTTAACCTTAAGGCATTGTTGTTCGTGACCATCAACAATTGGCCCGCTCTTAGTAACCTTTCAGGACAGACAAACAAAGGATACCATGCATGCACGCACTGTTTAGATGACACTGAAAGTATATACCTGGACAAATGCAGGAAGAATGTGTACCTGGGCCATCGTCGATTTCTTTCGACCAACCATCAATGTCAAAAGAAAGGCAAGCATTTCAAAGGCGAGGCAGATCACCGGAAGAAGCCCGCCATGCGTACCGGTGATCACGTACTTGCTATGGTCAATGATTTACACTACGTAATCTTTGGACAGGGTCCCGGTGGACTAGCTGTTCCGAATGACGCTGAGGGACACGCACCCATGTGGAAGAAGAAATCTATATTTTGGGACCTACCCTACTGGAAATACCTAGAGGTCCGCTCTTCAATCGACGTGATGCACGTCACGAAGAACCTTTGCGTGAACCTTCTAGGCTTCTTGGGCGTGTATGGGAAGACAAAAGATACACCTGAGGCACGGGAGGACCTGCAACGTTTGCACGAAAAAGATGGCATGCCTCCGACGCAGTATAAAGGTCCTGCCAGCTACGCTCTTACGAAAGAAGAGAAAGAAATCTTCTTTGAATGCCTGCTCAGTATGAAGGTCACGACTGGCTTCTCGTCGAATATAAAGGGAATAATAAATATGCCAGAGAACAAGTTTCAGAACCTAAAGTCTCATGACTGCCACATGATTATGACGCAACTGCTTCCGGTTGCATTGAGGGGGCTTCTACCGGAAAACATCCGATTAGCCATTGTGAAGCTATGTGCATTCCTCAATGCAATCTCTCAGAAGGTGATCGATCCAGAAATCGTACCAAGGCTAAGGAGTGATGTGGCGCAATGTCTTGTCAGTTTCGAGCTGGTGTTCCCACCATCCTTCTTCAATATCATGACGCACGTCCTAGTTCATCTAGTCGACGAGATTGTCATCCTGGGCCCGTATTTCTACACAATATGTTCCGCTTTGAGAGGTTCATGGGAGTCCTAAAGAAATATGTCCATAACCACGCTAGGCCAGAAGGAAGCATCTCCATGGGCCATCAAACAGAGGATGTTATCGGGTTTTGTGTTGACTTCATTCCTGGCCTTAAGAAGATAGGTCTCCCTAAATCGCGGTATGAGGGGAGACTGACTGGAAAAGGCACTCTTGGAAGAGACTCAATAATATGCAGGGATGTATACAAGAACTCTACCTTGGTGACCCCGTATGTCGATGAACACAAGAACAGTCTGCGCTCCAAACACCCGGAGCAGTGCGACGACTGGATTACATGTGAACACATCAGGACTTTCAGCAGTTGGTTGGAAACACGTCTCAGAGGTGAGAACACTGTTTGTGATGAGTTGTACTTGTTGTCCAGGGGACCATCTTTGACTGTATTGACTTACAAAGGATACGAGATAAATGGGAATACATTTTACACGATCGCCCAAGATCAAAAGAGCACCAACCAAAACAGCGGTGTCCGCTTTGATGCAGCAACCGAGAGCGGAAAGGACACATATTATGGTTACATAGTGGACATATGGGAACTTGACTACGGACCTGATTTTAAGGTCCCTTTGTTTAAGTGCAAATGGGTCAATCTGTTAGGCGGCGGGGTACAGGTAGACCCACAGTACGGAATGACAACAGTGGATCTGAAAAATCTTGGGTACACTGACGAACCGTTCGTCCTAGCCAATGATGTGGCACAGGTTATCTATGTGAAGGACATGTCTACCAAACCGAGAAAAAGAAAAGATAAGGAAACGAATACATCATACGATGAGCCAAAGCGCCACATAGTTCTTTCAGGAAAAAGGGATATCCTGGGAGTGGACGGCAAGACAGACATGTCTGAAGATTATGAAAAGTTTCATGAAATTCCTCCCTTCAATGTCAAGGCTGACCCAAGCATCCTGATAAACAATGAAGATTATCCATGGTTACGGCGCAATAAGCAAATGACACAAGCGAAGAAAAAGTGAAGACTTTCTCCCGCAACTATTAAGATGATACCATGCCAACTTTGTAACACACGAACATGCTACCATTGTCCTCTTTGGGTATTGGTCACATGGCGATGTGAACTATGGGTGTTAATCACATGATGATGTGAACTATCAAAGTTAATCACATGGTGATGTGATCTAGATTATTGACTCTAGTGCAAGTGGGAGACTGAAGGAAATATGCCCTAGAGGCAATAATAAAGTTATTATTTATTTCCTTATATCATGATAAATGTTTATTATTCATGCTAGAATTGTATTAACCGGAAACATAATACATGTGTGAATACATAGACAAACAGAGTGTCACTAGTATGCCTCTACTTGACTAGCTCGTTAATCAAAGATGGTTATGTTTCCTAACCATAGACAAAGAGTTGTCATTTGATTAACGGGATCACATCATTAGTTGAATGATCTGATTGACATGACCCATTTCATTAGCTTAGCACCCGATCGTTTAGTATGTTGCTATTGCTTTCTTCATGACTTATACATGTTCCTATGACTATGAGATTATGCAACTCCCGTTTGCCGGAGGAACACTTTGTGTGCTACCAAACGTCACAACGTAACTGGGTGATTATAAAGGATCTCTACAGGTGTCTCCAAAGGTAAATGTTGGGTTGGCGTATTTCGAGATTAGGATTTGTCACTCCGATTGTCGAAGAGGTATCTCTGGGCCCTCTCGGTAATGCACATCACTTAAGCCTTGCAAGCATTGCAACTAATGAGTTAGTTGCGGGATGATGTATTACAGAACGAGTAAAGAGACTTGCCGGCAACGAGATTGAACTAGGTATAGGAATACCGACGATCGAATCTCGGGCAAGTAACATACCGATGACAAAGGGAATGACGTATGTTGTTATGTGGTCTGACCGATAAAGATCTTCGTAGAATATGTAGGAGCCAATATGGGCATCCAGGTCCCGCTATTGGTTATTGACCGGAGACGTGTCTCGGTCATGTCTACATTGTTCTGGACCCCGTAGGGTCCGCACGCTTAATGTTACGATGACAGTTATATTATGAGTTTATGCATTTTGATGTACCGAAGGTTGTTCGGAGTCCCGGATGTGATCACGGACATGACGAGGAGTCTCAAAATGGTCGAGACATAAAGATTGATATATTGGAAGCCTACGTTTGGATATC
>NC_041388.1:21625609-21647147 GCF_002162155.2 Triticum dicoccoides
AGGCAGCCCCTCATGGGCCACGCGCCCTTCCCCTCCCTTGGTCCGAATAGGACAAGGAGAGGGGGCCGGCCCCTCTCTCTCTTTTCCCCCCTCCACGAATCCTATTCCAACTAGGATTGGGGGGAATCCTACTCCCAGAGGGAGTAGGACTCTCCTGGCGCGCCCTCCTTGGCCGGCCAGCCTCCCCCCTTTTAGTCCTTTATATACGGAGGCAGGGGCACCCTAGAGACACACAAGTTGATCCACGTGATCTTTTCCTTAGCCGTGTGCGGCGCCCCCAGCCACCATAGTCCTCGATAATATTGTAGCGGAGTTTAGGCGAAGCCCTGCTACAGTAGTACATCAAGATCGTCACCACGCTGTTGTGCTTACGGAACTCTTCCCCGACACTTTGCTGGATCGGAGTCCGGGGATCGTCATCGAGCTGAACGTGTGCTAGAACTCGGAGGTGTCGTAGTTTCGGTGCTTGATCGGTCGGATCGTGGAGACGTACGACTACATCAACCAAACGCTTCCGTTGTCGATCTACTAGGTATGTAGATCATACTCCCCCTCTCGTTGCTATGCATCACCATGATCTTACGTGTGCGTAGGAAATTTTTTGAAATTACTACGTTCCCCAACAGTGGCATCCAAGCCTAGGTTTTATATGTTGATGTTATATGCACGAGTAGAACACAAGTGAGTTGTGGGCGATATAAGTCATACTGCTTACCAGCATGTCATACTTTGGTTCGACGGTATTGTTGGACGAAGTGGCCCGGACCAGCATTACGCGTACGCTTACGCGAGACCAGTTCTCCCGACGTGCTTTGCACAGAGGTGGCTTGCGGGTGACAGTTTCTCCAACTTTAGTTGAACCGAGTGTGGCTATGCCCGGTCCTTGCGAAGGTTAAAACAGCACCAACTTGACAAACTATCGTTGTGGTTTTGACGCGTAGGTAAGATTCGTTCTTGCTTAAGCCCGTAGCAGCCACGTAAAACTTGCAACAACAAAGTAGAGGACATCTAACTTGTTTTTGCAGGGCATGTTGTGATGTGATGTGGTCAAGACATGATGCTAAATTTTATTGTAGGAGATGATCATGTTTTGTAACCGAGTTATCGGCAACTGGCGGGAGCCATATGGTTGTCGCTTTATTGTATGCAATGCAATCGCGCTGTAATGCTTTACTTTATCACTAAGCGGTAGCGATAGTCGTGGAAGCATAATATTGGCGAGACGACAACGATGCTACGATGGAGATCAAGGTGTCGCGCCGGTGACGATGGTGATCACGACGGTGCTTCGAAGATGGAGATCACAAGCACAAGATGATGATGGCCATATCATATCACTTATATTGATTGCATGTGATGTTTATCTTTTGTGCATCTTATCTTGCTTTGATTGACGGTAGCATTATAAGATGATCTCTCACTAATTATCAAGAAGTGTTCTCCCTGAGTATGCACCGTTGCGAAAGTTCTTCGTGCTGAGACACCACGTGATGATCGGGTGTGATAGGTTCTACGTTCAAATACAACGGGTGCAAAACAGTTGCACACGCGGAATACTTAGGTTATACTTGACGAGCCAAGCATATACAGATATGGCCTCGGAACACGGAGACCGAAAGGTCGAGCGTGAATCATATAGTAGATATGATCAACATAGTGATGTTCACCAATGAAACTACTCCATCTCACGTGATGATCGGACATGGTTTAGTTGATTTGGATCACATGATCACTTAGAGGATTAGAGGGATGTCTATCAAAGTGGGAGTTCTTAAGTAATATGATTAAATTGAACTTAAATTTATCATGAACTTAGTCCTGGTAGTATTTTGCAAATTATGTTGTAGATCAATAGCTCGCGTTGTTGCTTCCCTGTGTTTATTTTGATATGTTCCTAGAGAAAATTGTGTTGAAAGATGTTAGTAGCAATGATGCGGATTGGATCCGTAATCTGAGGTTTATCCTCATTGCTGCAGAGAAGAATTATGTCCTTGATGCACCGCTAGGTGACAGACCTATTGCAGGAGCAGATGCAGACGTTATGAACGTTTGGCTAGCTCAATATGATGACTACTTGATAGTTTAGTGCACCATGCTTAATGGCTTAGAATCGGGACTTCAAAGACGTTTTGAACGTCATGGAGCATATGAGATGTTCCAGGAGTTGAAGTTAATAATTCAAGCAAATACCTGAGTTGAGAGATATGAAGTCTCCAACAAGTTCTATTGCTAAAAGATGGAGGAGAATCGCTCAACTAGTGAGCATGTGCCCAGATTGTCTAAGTACTATAATCGCTTGAATCAAGTGGGAGTTAATCTTCCAGATAAGATAGTGATTGACAGAATTCTCTAGTCACCATCACCAGGTTAGTAGAACTTCGTGATGAACTATAATATGCAAGGGATGACAAAAATAATTCCCAAGCTCTTCGTGATGCTGAAATCGACGAAGGTAGAAATCAAGAAAAACATCAAGTGTTGATGGTTAACAAGACCACTAGTTTCAAGAAAAGGGCAAAGGGAAGAAGGGGAACTTCAAGAAGAACGGCAAGCAAGTTGCTGCTCAAGTGAAGAAGCCCAAGTCTGGTCCTAAGCCTGAGACTAAGTGCTTCTACTGCAAAGGGACTGGTCACTAGAAGCGGAACTACCCCAAGTGATTGGCGGATAAGAAGGATGGCAAAGTGAACATAAGTATATCTGATATACATCTTATTGATGTGTACTTTACTAGTGTTTATAGCAACCCCTCAGTATTTGATACTAGTTCAGTTGCTAAGATTAGTAACTCGAAACGGGAGTTGCAGAATAAACAGAGACTAGTTAAGGGTGAAGTGACGATGTGTGTTGGAAGTGGTTCCAAGATTGATATGATCATCATCGCACACTCCCTATAATTTCGGGATTAGTGTTGAACCTAAATAAGTGTTATTTGGTGTTTGTGTTCAGCATGAATATGATTTGATCATGTTTATTGTAATACAGTTATTCATTTAAGTAAGAGAATAAATTGTTGTTCTGTTTACATGAATAAAACCTTATATGGTTACACACCCAATGAAAATAGTTCATTGGATCTCGATCGTAGTGATACACATAATCATAATATTGAAACCAAAAGATGCAAAGTTAATAATGATAGTGAAACTTATTTGTGGCACTGCCATTTAGGTCATATTGGTGTAAAGCGCATGAAGAAACTCCGTGCTGATGGGCTTTTGGAATCACTTGATTATGAATCAGTTGATGCTTGCGAACCATGCCTCATGGGCAAGATGACTAAGACTCCGTTCTTCGGAACAATGGAGCGAGCAACAGATTTGTTGGAAATCATACATACTGATGTATGTGGTCCGATGAATATTGAGGCTCGTGACAGGTATCATTATTTTCTGATCTTCACAGATGATTTGAGCAGATATGAGTATATCTACTTGATGAAACATAAGTCTGAAACATTTGAAAAGTTCAAAGAATTTCAGAGTGAAGTGAAAAATCATCGTAACAAGAAAAAAAAGTTTCTACGATCTGATCGTAGAGAAGAGTATTTGAGTTACGAGTTTGGCTTTCAGTTAAAAACAATGTGAAATAGTTTCACTACTCACGCCACCTGGAACACCACAATGTAATGGTGTGTTCGAACGTCATAACCGTACTTTATTAGATATGGTGCAATCTATGATGTCTCTTACCGATCTACCACTATTGTTTTGGGGTTATGCATTAGAGACAGCTGCATTCACGTTAAATAGGGCACCATCTAAATCCGTTGAGACAACACCGTTTGAACTATGGTTTGGCAAGAAACCTAAGCTGTTGTTTCTTAAAGTTTGAGATTGCAATGCTTATGTGAAAAAGTTTCAACCTGATAAGCTCAAACCCAAATCGGAGAAATGTGTCTTCATAGGATATCCAAAGGAAACTATTGGATACACCTTCTATCATAGATCCGAAGGCAAGACTTTTGTTGCTAAATTCGGAAACTTTCTAGAGAAGGAGTTTGTCTCGAAAGAAGTGAGTGGGAGGAAAGTAGAAAACTTGATAAGGTAATTGTACCTTCTCCCTTATTGGAAAGTAGTTCATCACAAAAATCTGTTCTTGTGACTACTACACCAATTAGTGAGGAAGATAATGATGATGATCATGTAACTTCAGATCAAGTTACTACCGAATCTCGTAGGTAAACCAGAGTACGATCCGCACCAGAGTGGTACGGTAATCCTGTTCTAGAAGTCATGTTACTAGACCATGACGAACTTGCGAACTATGAGGAAGCGATGATGAGCCCAGATTCCACGAAATGGTTTGAGGCCATGAAATCTGAGATATGATCCATGTATGAGAACAAAGTATGGACTTTGATGGATTTGCCCGATGATCGGCAAGCCATAAAAATAAATGGATCTTCAAGAGCAAGACGGACGCTGATAGTAGTGTTATTATCTACAAAGCTAGAATTGTCGCAAAAGGTTTTTTGACAAGTTCAAGGTGTTGACTACGATGAGAGATTCTCACTCGTATCTATGCTTAAGTCTGTCCGAATCATGTTAGCAATTTCCGCATTTTATGAAATCTGGCAAATGGATAAACAAAACTGAATTCCTTAATGGATTTATTGAAGAAGAGTTGTATACGATGCAACTAGAAGGTTTTGTCAATCTGAAAGGTACTAACAAAATGTGCAAGCTCCAGCGATCCATCTGTGAACTGGTGCAAGCATCTCGGAGTTGGAATATACGCTTTGATAAGTTGATCAAAGCATATAGTTTTATACAGACTTGCGGTGAAGCCTGTATTTGCAAGAAAGTGAATGGAGCACTACGGCATTTCTGATAAGTATACAAAATATTGTTGATCGGAAATAATGTAGAATTATTCTGTAAAGCATAAAGGAGTGTTTGAAAGGAGTTTTTCAAAGAAAGACTTCGGTGAAGGTGCTTACATATTGAGCTTCAAGATCTATAGAGATAGATCAAGACGCTTGATAAGTTTTTCCAATGAGTACATACCTTGACAAGATTTTGAAGTAATTCAAAATGGAGCAGTCAAAGAAAGAGTTCTTGCCTGTGTTACAAGGTGTGAAGTTGAGTAAGACTCAAAGCCCGACCACGGCAGAAGATAGAAAGAGAATGAAAGTCATTCCCTATGCCTTGGCCATAGGTTCTATAAAGTATGTCATGTTGTGTACCAGATCTATTGTATACCCTGCACTAATTTGGCAAGGGAGTACAATAGTGATCTAGGAGTAGATCAATGGACAGCGGTCAGAATTATCCTTAGTGAAATAAGGATATGTTTCTCGATTATGGACGTGACAAAAAAGGTTCGTCGTAAAGGGTTACGTCGATGCAAGTTTTTGACACTGATCTAGAAGACTCTAAGTCTCGGTCTAGATACATATTGAAAGTGGGAGCAATTAGCTAGAGTAGCTCCAAGCAGAGCATTGTTGACATAGAAATTTGCAAAATACATGCGGATCTGAATGTGGCAGACCCGTTGACTAAGATTCTCTCACAAGCAAAACATGATCACACCTTAGTACTCTTTGGGTGTTAATCACATAGCAATGTGAACTAGATTACTGAATCTAGTAAACCCTTTGGGTATTGGTCACATGGCGATGTGAACTATGGGTGTTAATCACATGATGATGTGAACTATCAAAGTTAATCACATGGTGATGTGATCTAGATTATTGACTCTAGTGCAAGTGGGAGACTGAAGGAAATATGCCCTAGAGGCAATAATAAAGTTATTATTTATTTCCTTATATCATGATAAATGTTTATTATTCATGCTAGAATTGTATTAACCGGAAACATAATACATGTGTGAATACATAGACAAACAGAGTGTCACTAGTATGCCTCTACTTGACTAGCTCGTTAATCAAAGATGGTTATGTTTCCTAACCATAGACAAAGAGTTGTCATTTGATTAACGGGATCACATCATTAGTTGAATGATCTAATTGACATGACCCATTTCATTAGCTTAGCACCCGATCGTTTAGTATGTTGCTATTGCTTTCTTCATGACTTATACATGTTCCTATGACTATGAGATTATGCAACTCCCGTTTGCCGGAGGAACACTTTGTGTGCTACCAAACGTCACAACATAACTGGGTGATTATAAAGGAGCGCTACAGGTGTCTCCAAAGGTAAATGTTGGGTTGGCGTATTTCGAGATTAGGATTTGTCACTCCGATTGTCGGAGAGGTATCTCTGGGCCCTCTCGGTAATGCACATCACTTAAGCCTTGCAAGCATTGCAACTAATGAGTTAGTTGCGGGATGATGTATTACAGAACGAGTAAAGAGACTTGCCGGCAACGAGATTGAACTAGGTATTGGAATACCGACGATTGAATCTCGGGCAAGTAACATACCGATGACAAAGGGAACGACATATGTTGTTATGCGGTCTGACCGATAAAGATCTTCGTAGAATATGTAGGAGCCAATATGGGCATCCAGGTCCCGCTATTGGTTATTGACCGGAGACGTGTCTCGGTCATGTCTACATTGTTCTCGAACCCGTAGGATCCGCACGCTTAAGGTTACGATGACAGTTATATTATGAGTTTATGCATTTTGATGTACCGAAGGTTGTTCGGAGTCCCGGATGTGATCACGGACATGACGAGGAGTCTCGAAATGGTCGAGACATAAAGATTGATATATTGGAAGCCTATGTTTGGATATCGGAAGTGTTCCGGGTGAAATCGGGATTTTACCGGAGTACCGGGAGGTTACCGGACCCCCCGGGAGCTATATGGGCCATGATGGGCCTTAGTGGAAAAGAGAAGAGGCATCCCCTCATGGGCTGCGCGCCCCTCCCCTCCCTTGGTCCGAATAGGACAAGGAGAGGGGGCCGGCCCCTCTCTCTCTTTCCCCCCCCCCCCTCCGCGAATCCTATTCCAACTAGGATTGGGGGGGGATCCTAATCCCAGAGGGAGTAGGACTCTCCTGGCGCGCCCTCCTTGGCCGGCAAGCCTCCCCCCTTTTAGTCCTTTATATACGGAGGCAGGGGCACCCTAGAGACACACAAGTTGATCCACGTGATCTTTTCCTTAGCCGTGTGCGGCGCCCCCAGCCACCATAGTGCTCGATAATATTGTAGCGGAGTTTAGGCGAAGCCCTGCTGCAGTAGTACATCAAGATCGTCACCACGCCGTCGTGCTGACGGAACTCTTCCCCGACACTTTGCTGGATCGGAGTCCGGGGATCTCCATCGAGCTGAACGTGTGCTAGAACTCGGAGGTGCCGTAGTTTCGGTGCTTGATCGGTCGGATCATGGAGACGTACGACTACATCAACCAAACGCTTCCGTTGTTGATCTACTAGGTATGTAGATCATACTCCCCCTCTCGTTGCTATGAATCACCATGATCTTACGTGTGCGTAGGAAATTTTTTGAAATTACTACGTTCCCCAACACTAGGGTCGCCGAGAGGGGAGAGGAAGACGAGGAGAAATAAATAAGAAGAAGAAAAAAGAAGAAAGAAAAGAGGAGAAGAAGAAAGGAATAGAGGAGAAGAAGAGAAAAATAGAATATATATTCTATTTTATCTTTTCTCCTCTATTCCTTTCTTCTTCTCCTCTTTATTTTTTCTTCTTCTTCCTCTTTATTTTATCGGGAACGAGGGTCGTCGAGGGTCGCTGAGCGGTAGAGGAGAAACCCTAAATAGAAAGTATCGTTGGTGTGAGATACATGTACCGTTGGTGTCGGACACTACATGCACGTCCCACAAGTGGCGCGGGCTTCGACGCCCACGTCACTTGTGGGACGTGGATGTAGTGTCCGACGCCGACGGCCACATGTATCTCACACCGACGATTTTTTTCTTCCTCTTCTTCTCTTTTTTTTCTTCTTCCTCTTTATTTTATCGGGAACGAGGGTCGTCGAGGGTCAGGGTCGCCGAGCGGTAGAGGAAACCCTAAATAGAAAGTATCGTCGGTGTGAGATACATGTGGCCGTCGGTGTCGGACACTACATCCACGTCCCACAAGTGGCGCGGGCTTCGACGCCCACGTTGTAGGGTTTCGTAGTAATTTCAAAAAAATTCCTACGCTCACGCAAGATCATGTGATGTATAGCAACGAGAGGGGAGAGTGTTGTCTACGTACCCACGCAGACCGACTGCGGAAGCGTTGACGCAACACAGAGGAAGTAGTCGTACGTCTTCATGATCCAACCGATCAAGTACCGAAACTACGGCACCTCCGAGTTCGAGCACACGTTCAGCTTGATGACGATCCCCGGACTCCGATCCAGCAAAGTGTCGGGGAAGAGTTCCATCAGCACGACGGCGTGGTGACGATCTTGATGCACTACAGCAGCAGGGCTTCGCCTAAACTCCGCTACAGTATTATCGAGGAATATGGTGGCTGGGGGCACCGCACACGGCTAAGGAATAGATCACGTGGATCAACTTGTGTGTTGCTGGGGTGACTCTACCTCAGTATATAAAGGACTAGAGGGGGGAGGCTGGCCGGCCAAGGTGTGGCGCGCCAGGAAAGTCCTACTCCCTCTGGGAGTAGGATTCCCCCCCCCCCCAATCCTAGTTGGAATAGGATTCGCGGAGGGGGGAAAGAGAGAGAGAGGGGGCCGGCCACCTCTCCTAGTCCTAATAGGACAAGGGGAAGGGGGAGGTGCACAGCCACCTTGGGCTGCCCCTTTCTCCTTTCCACTAAAGCCCACTAAGGCCCATATAGCTCCCGGGGGGTTCCGGTAACCTCCCGGTACTCCGGTAAAATCCCGATTTCACCCGGAACACTTCCGATATCCAAACATAGGCTTCCAATATATCAATCTTTATGTCTCGACCATTTCGAGACTCCTCGTCATGTCCGTGATCATATCTGGGACTCCGAACAACCTTCGGTACATCAAAATGCATAAACTCATAATATAACTGTCATCGTAACCTTAAGCGTGCGGACCCTACGGGTTCGAGAACAATGTAGACATGACCGAGACACGTCTCCGGTCAATAACCAATAGCGGGACCTGGATGCCCATATTGGCTCCTACATATTCTATGAAGATCTTTATCGGTCAGACCGCATAACAACATACGTTGTTCCCTTTGTCATCGGTATGTTACTTGCCCGAGATTCGATCGTCGGTATTCCAATACCTAGTTCAATCTCGTTACCGGCAAGTCTCTTTACTCGTTCCGTAATACATCATCTCACAACTAACTCATTAGTTGCAATTCTTGCAAGGCTTATGTGATGTGCATTACCGAGAGGGCCCAGAGATACCTCTCCGACAATCGGAGTGACAAATCCTAATCTCGAAATACGCCAACCCAACATCTTCCTTTGGAGACACCTGTAATGCTCCTTTATAATCACCCAGTTACGTTGTGACGTTTGGTAGCACCCAAAGTGTTCCTCCGGTAAACGGGAGTTGCATAATCTCATAGTAATAGGAACATGTATAAGTCATGAAGAAAAGCATTAGCAACATACTAAACGATCGGGTGCTAAGCTAATGGAATGGGTCATGTCAATCAGATCATTCAACTAATGATGTGACCTCGTTAATCAAATAACAACACTTTGTTCATGGTTAGGAAACATAACCATCTTTGATTAACGAGCTAGTCAAGTAGAGGCATACTAGTGACACTAAGTTTGTCTATGTATTCACACATGTATTATGTTTCTGGTTAATACAATTCTAGCATGAATAATAAACATTTATCATGATTATAAGGAAATAAATAATAACTTTATTATTGCCTCTAGGGCATATTTCCTTCAGTCTCCCACTTGCACTAGAGTCAATAATCTAGATTACACAGTAATGATTCTAACACCCATGGAGCCTTGGTGTTGATCATGTTTTGCTCGTGGAAGAGGCTTAGTCAACGGGTCTGCAACATTCAGATCCGTATGTATCTTGCAAATCTCTATGTCTCCCACCTGGACTAGATCCCGGATGGAATTGAAGCGTCTCTTGATGTGCTTGGTCCTTTTGTGAAATCTGGATTCCTTTGCCAAGGCAATTGCACCAGTATTGTCACAAAAGATTTTCATTGGACCCGATGCACTAGGTATGACACCTAGATCGGATATGAACTCGTTCATCCAGACTCCTTCGTTCGCTGCTTCCGAAGCAGCTATGTACTCCGCTTCACATGTAGATCCCGCTACGACGCTTTGTTTAGAACTGCACCAACTGACAGCTCCACCGTTTAATGTAAACACGTATCTGGTTTGCGATTTAGAATCGTCCGGATCAGTGTCAAAGCTTGCATCAACGTAACCTTTTACGGTGAGCTCTTTGTCACCTCCATATACGAGAAACATATCCTTAGTCCTTTTCAGGTATTTCAGGATGTTCTTGACCGCTGTCCAGTGATCCACTCCTGGATTACTTTGGTACCTCCCTGCTAAACTTATAGCAAGGCACACATCAGGTCTGGTACACAGCATTGCATACATGATAGAGCCTATGGCTGAAGCATAGGGAATATCTTTCATTTTCTCTCTATCTTCTGCAGTGGTCGGGCATTGAGTCTGACTCAACTTTACACCTTGTAACACAGGCAAGAACCCTTTCTTTGCTTGATCCATTTTGAACTTCTTCAAAATCTTGTCAAGGTATGTGCTTTGTGAAAGTCCAATTAAGCGTCTTAATCTATCTCTATAGATCTTTATGCCTAATATGTAAGCAGCTTCACCGAGGTCTTTCATTGAAAAACTCTTATTCAAGTATCCCTTTATGCTATCCAGAAATTCTATATCATTTCCAATCAGCAATATGTCATCCACATATAATATCAGAAATGCTACAGAGCTCCCACTCACTTTCTTGTAAATACAGGCTTCTCCGAAAGTCTATATAAAACCAAATGCTTTGATCACACTATCAAAACCTTTATTCCAACTCCAAGACGCTTGCACCAGTCCATAAATGGATCGCTGGAGCTTGCACACTTTGTTAGCTCCCTTTGGATCGACAAAACCTTCCGGTTGCATCATATACAACTCTTCTTCCAGAAATCCATTCAGGAATGCAATTTTGACATCCATCTGCCAAATTTCATAATCATAAAATGCGGCAATTGCTAACATGATTCGGACATACTTAAGCATCACTACGGGTGAGAAGGTCTCATCGTAGTCAACCCCTTGAACTTGTCGAAAACCTTTTGCGACAAGTCGAGCTTTGTAGACAGTAACATTACCATCAGCGTCAGTCTTCTTCTTGAAGATCCATTTATTCTCAATTGCTTGCCGATCATCGGGCAAGTCAACCAAAGTCCATACTTTGTTCTCATACATGGATCCCATCTCAGATTTCATGGCTTCAAGCCACTTTGCGGAATCTGGGCTCACCATCGCTTCTTCATAGTTCGTAGGTTCATCATGATCTAGTAGCATGACTTCCAGAACAGGATTACCGTACCACTCTGGCGCGGATCTTACTCTGGTTGATCTACGAGGTTCAGTAGTATCTTGATCTGAAGTTTCATGATCATCATCATTAGCTTCCTCACTTATTGGTGTAGGTGTCGCAGAAACAGTTTTCTGTGATGTACTACTTTCCAATAAAGGAGCAGGTACAGTTACCTCCTCAAGTTCTACTTTCCTCCCACTCACTTCTTTCGAGAGAAACTCCTTCTCTAGAAAGGATCCATTTTTAGCAACGAATGTCTTGCCTTCGGATCTGTGATAGAAGGTGTACCCAACAGTCTCCTTTGGGTATCCTATGAAGACACATTTCTCCGATTTGGGTTCGAGCTTATCAGGTTGAAGCTTTTTCACATAAGCATCGCAGCCCCAAACTTTAAGAAACGACAACTTTGGTTTCTTGCCAAACCACAGTTCATGAGGCGTCGTCTCAACGGATTTTGATGGTGCCCTATTTAACGTGAATGCGGCCGTCTCTAGAGCGTATCCCCAAAACGATAGCGGTAAATCAGTAAGAGACATCATAGATCGCACCATATCCAATAAAGTACGATTACGATGTTCGGACACACCATTACGCTGTGGTGTTCCGGGTGGCGTGAGTTGCGAAACTATTCCACAATTTTTCAAATGTACACCAAACTCGTAACTCAAATATTCTCCTCCACGATCAGATCGTAGAAACTTTATTTTCTTGTTACGATGATTTTCAACTTCACTCTGAAATTCCTTGAACTTTTCAAATGTTTCAGACTTATGTTTCATTAAGTAGATATACCCATATCTGCTTAAATCATCTGTGAAGATGAGAAAATAACGATATCCGCCACGAGCCTCAATATTCATCGGACCACATACATCTATATGTATGATTTCCAACAAATCTGTTGCTCTCTCCATAGTACCGGAGAACGGTGTTTTGGTCATCTTGCCCATGAGGCACGGTTCGCAAGTACCAAGTGATTCATAATCAAGTGGTTCCAAAAGTCCATCAATATGGAGTTTCTTCATGCGCTTTACACCGATATGACCTAAACGGCGGTGCCACAAATAAGTTGCACTCTCATTATCAACTCTGCATTTTTTGGCTTCAACATTATGAATATGTGTGTTACTACTATCGAGATTCAACAAGAATAGACCACTCTTCAAGGGTGCATGACCATAAAAGATATTACTCATATAAATAGAACAACCATTATTCTCTGATTTAAATGAATAACCGTCTCGCATTAAACAAGATTCAGATATAATGTTCATGCTCAACGCTGGCACCAAATAACAATTATTTAGGTCTAATATTAATCCCGAAGGTAGATGTAGAGGTAGCATGCCGACCGCGATCACATCGACTTTGGAACCGTTTCCCACGCGCATCGTCACCTCGTCCTTTGCCAGTGCCCGCTTATTCCGTAGTCCCTGTTTCAGTTGCAAATATTAGCAACAGAACCAGTATCAAATACCCAGGTGCTACTGCAAGCTCTAGTAAGGTACACATCAATAACATGTATATCACATATACCTTTGTTCACCTTGCCATCCTTCTTATCCGCCAAATACTTGGGGCAGTTCCGCTTCCAGTGACCAGTCTGCTTGCAGTAGAAGCACTCAATTTCAGGCTTAGGTCCAGACTTGGGTTTCTTCTCCTGAGCAGCAACTGGCTTGCCGTTCTTTTTGAAGTTCCCCTTCTTCTTCCCTTTGCCCTTTTTCTTGAAACTAGTGGTCTTGTTAACCATCAACACTTGACGCTCCTTCTTGATTTCTACCTCCGCAGCTTTCAGCATTGCGAAGAGCTCGGGAATAGTCTTGTTCATCCCTTGCATATTATAGTTCATCACAAAGCTCTTGTAGCTTGGTGGCAGTGATTGGAGAATTCTGTCAATGACACAATCATCCGGAAGATTAACTCCCAATTGAATCAAGTGATTATTATACCCAGACATTTCGAGTATATGCTCACTGACAGAACTGTTCTCCTCCATCTTGCAGCTATAGAACTTATTGGAGACTTCATATCTCTCAATCCGGGCATTTGCTTGAAATATTAACTTCAACTCCTGGAACATCTCATATGCTCCATGACGTTCAAAACGTCGTTGAAGTCCCGATTCTAAGCCGTAAAGCATGGCACACTGAACTATCGAGTAGTCATCAGCTTTGCTCTGCCAGACGTTCATAACATCTGGTGTTGCTCCAGCAGCAGGCCTGGCACCCAGCGGTGCTTCCAGGACGTAATTCTTCTGAGCAGCAATGAGGATAATCCTCAAGTTACGGACCCAGTCCGTATAATTGCTACCATCATCTTTCAACTTTGCTTTCTCAAGGAACGCATTAAAATTCAACGGAACAACAGCACGAGCCATCTATCTACAATCAACATAAACAAGCAAGATACTATCAGGTACTAAGTTCATGATAAGTTTAAGTTCATTTAATCAAATTACTTAAGAACTCCCACTTAGATAGACATCCCTCTAATCTTCTAAGTGATTACGTGATCCAAATCAACTAAACCATAACCGATCATCACGTGAGATGGAGTAGTTTTCAATGGTGAACATCGTTATGTTGATCATATCTACTATATGATTCACGCTCGACCTTTCGGTCTCCGTGTTCCGAGGCCATATCTGCATATGCTAGGCTCGTCAAGTTTAACCTGAGTATTCTGCGTGTGCAAAAATTGGCTTGCACCCGTTATAGATGGACGTAGAGCTTATCACACCCGATCATCACGTGGTGTCTGGGCACAACGAACTTTGGCAACGGTGCATACTCAGGGAGAACACTTCTTGATAATTTAGTGAGAGATCATCTTATAATGCTACCGTCAATCAAAGCAAGATAAGATGCATAAAAAGATAAACATCACATGCAATCAATATAAG
Organism: Triticum dicoccoides; assembly: GCF_002162155.2. Lineage (NCBI taxonomy): Eukaryota > Viridiplantae > Streptophyta > Magnoliopsida > Poales > Poaceae > Triticum > Triticum dicoccoides. The sequence goes on from NC_041388.1 coordinate 21,639,926, forward strand.
TGATATGATATGGCCATCATCATCTTGTGCTTGTGATCTCCATCTCCGAAGCACCGTCGTGATCACCATCGTCACCGGCGCGACACCTTGATCTCCATCGTAGCATCGTTGTCGTCTCGCGAATCTTATGCTTCCACGACTATCACTACCGTTTAGTAATAAAGTAAAGCATTACATCGCGATTGCATTGCATACAATAAAACGACAACCATAAGGCTCCTACCAGTTGCCGATAACTCGGTTACAAAACATGATCATCTCATACAATAAAATTCATCATCATGCCTTGACCATATCACATCACAACATGCCCTGCAAAAACAAGTTAGACGTCCTCTACTTTGTTGTTGCAAGTTTTACGTGGCTGCTACGGGCTTAAGCAAGAACCAATCTCACCTACGCATCAAAACCATAACGATAGTTTGTCAAATAGACTCCGTTTTAACCTTCGCAAGGACCGGGCGTAGCCACACTTGGTTCAACTAAATTTGGAGAGACTGTCGCCCGCAAGCCACCTATGTGCAAAGCACGTCGGGGGAACCGGTCTCGCGTAAGCGTACGCGTAATGTTGGTCCGGGTCGTCTCGTCCAACAATGCCGCCGAACCAAAGTATGACATGCTGGTAGGCAGTATGACTTATATCGCCCACAACTCACTTGTGTTCTACTCGTGCATATAACATCAACATAAATAACCTAGGCTCGGATGCCACTGTAGGGTTTCATAGTAATTTCAAAAAATTTCCTATGCTCACGCAAGATCATGTGATGTATAGCAACGAGAGGGGAGAGTGTTGTCTACGTACCCACGTAGACCGACTGCGGAAGCGTTGACGCAACGTAGAGGAAGTAGTCGTACGTCTTCACGATCCAACCGATCAAGTACCAAAACTACGGCACCTCCGAGTTCGAGCACACGTTCAGCTCGATGACGATCCCCGGACTCCGATCCAGCAAAGTGTCGGGGAAGAGTTCCGTCAGCACGACGGCGTGGTGACGATCTTGATGCACTACAGCAGCAGGGCTTCGCCTAAACTCCGCTACAGTATTATCGAGGAATATGGTGGCTGGGGGCACCGCACACGGCTAAGGAATAGATCACGTGGATCAACTTGTGTGTTGCTGGGGTGCCTCTACCTCAGTATATAAAGGTCTAGAGGGGGGAGGCTGGCCGGCCAAGGTGTGGCGCGCCAGGAGAGTCCTACTCCCTCTGGGAGTAGGATCCCCCCCCCCCAATCCTAGTTGGAATAGGATTCGCGGAGGGGGGAAAGAGAGAGAGGGGGCCGGCCACCTCTCCTAGTCCTAATAGGACTAGGGGAAGGGGGGAGGCGCACAGCCACCTTGGGCTGCCCCTTTCTCCTTTCCACTAAAGCCCACTAACGCCCGTATAGCTCCCGGGGGGTTCCGGTAACCTCCCGGTACTCCGGTAAAATCCCGATTTCACCCGGAACACTTCCGATATCCAAACATAGGCTTCCAATATATCAATCTTTATGTCTCGACCATTTCGAGACTCCTCGTCATGTCCGTGATCATATCCGGGACTCCGAACAACCTTCGGTACATCAAAATGCATAAACTCATAATATAACTATCATCGTAACCTTAAGCGTGCGGACCCTACGGGTTCGAGAACAATGTAGACATGACCGAGACACGTCTCCGGTCAATAACCAATAGCGGGACCTGGATGCCCATATTGGCTCCTACATATTCTACGAAGATCTTTATCGGTCAGACCGCATAACAACATACGTTGGTCCCTTTGTCATCGGTATGTTACTTGCCCGAGATTCGATCGTCGGTATTCCAATACCTAGTTCAATCTCGTTACCGGCAAGTCTCTTTACTCGTTCCGTAATACATCATCTCACAACTAACTCATTAGTTGCAATGCTTGCAAGGCTTATGTGATGTGCATTACCGAGAGGGCCCAGAGATACCTCTCCGACAATCGGAGTGACAAATCCTAATCTCGAAATACGCCAACCCAACATCTTCCTTTGGAGACACCTGTAATGCTCCTTTATAATCACCCAGTTACATTGTGACGTTTGGTAGCACCCAAAGTGTTCCTCCGGTAAACGGGAGTTGCATAATCTCATAGTCATAGGAACATGTATAAGTCATGAAGAAAATCATTAGCAACATACTAAACGATCGGGTGCTAAGCTAATGGAATGGGTCATGACAATCAGATCATTCAACTAATTATGTGACCTCGTTAATCAAATAACAACACTTTGTTCATGGTTAGGAAACATAACCATCTTTGATTAACGAGCTAGTCAAGTAGAGGCATACTAGTGACACTAAGTTTGTCTATGTATTCACACATGTATTATGTTTCCGGTTAATACAATTCTAGCATGAATAATAAACATTTATCATGATTATAAGGAAATAAATAATAACTTTATTATTGCCTCTAGGGCATATTTCCTTCACACGTCACTTGTGGGACGTGGATGTAGTGTCCGACACCGACGGCCACATGTATCTCACACCCACGATACTTGCTATTTAGGGTTTCCTCTACCGCTCGGTGACCCTCGACGACCCTCGTTCCCGATAAATAAAAAAGAGGAGGAAGAAGAAAAAAAGAGGAGAAGAAAGAATAGAGGAGTTCTACTCCTCTATTCTTTCTTCTCCTCTTTTTTTCTTCTTCCTCTTCTTTTTTGTCCTTGAAGCATTGTCGAGGCCACCCCAAACCCTAGAGAAGCAGCGTCGAGGCCACCCCAAACCCTAGAGAAGCAACGTCGAGGCCACTAATTAATATTAGTTCTACATTTGCCACTAATATATCCATCTGTCATGTTTGAATAATAATTGCCATGTTGTAAATATTTGTAGAAACTATGGACACCGCCCGAGACGAAGTACAAGAAGAGTTGTTGGGGGACATAATCGCACGAGGAAGTGATGCCGTCTGCTCGTTGTTTCTCAACGACACCGATGGTCTGGAAGCAGCTGGCTATGATTATGATGGCTCCGGTGACCTAATGTCGGTGCAAGAAGGAGACCGTGAGGACGGCTCCGGTGACCCAATGCCGGTGCAAGAAGGAGACCGTGATGACGTCTCTGGTGACCGAACCGAGTCCGGCCAGGTATATATATTAGTTAAGCTTCTGTTGACTAGCTAATTGATGCATTCATTGTTTTGGTATGTACACATATTAATTAAGTCTTTGTTCTTTTTTCTAGCCCTCCGGATCGAGCACAACTTCGGTAAAGAGACGAGGCCCGAAGAAAAAGTTGAGCTCGGATGAAAAGTTTGAGATCATAGCAATCGCGCCCGACGGCCAACCGATTGAACCCCTCCGGACAAAGAGCGCATTTGTTGCTTAGTGCGGGGTTTTGGTTAGGGACAAGATCCCGATCAGCATCCAGCAATGGTTAAAGCCGGCTACAGAAGACCCTGAGGTGTCTTATGTCAATGATATGCAGAAAAATGATCTTTGGACTGAGCTGAAGTTAAATTTCACCCTACCGCCAGAGGATGATCCAGAGAAGCCAGTTAAAGAGCAATTAATTAAGTCTTTTGCTCTTAAGAGGATGGCAGAACTATTCAGGAGGTGGAAGAAAGAGCTGAATAAGTTTGTCGAAAATAAAGAGACACCAGAATTCAAGGGCAGATATGAGAAGATCAGAGATCACTGGCCCGCATTTGTGGCCCACAAGACATCGGAAAAGAGTAAGAAGATGTCGGCGACATACAAGCAAAATGCTGCGAAGAAGAAGCATGACCATCGCATGGGGTCAGGTGGCTACCTCGTAGCCCGGCCTAAGTGGGCCAAGACTGAGAATGATCTGGTTGATAAAGGGATCGAACCAGAGACAATTAACTGGCCAGACCGTTTCCGGACTTGGTTCTTCGGGGCTGGCGGAACCTTGGACCCTGTAACAGGGAAGTGCATTTGGACGAACGATCAAATGGACATACCAGTCAGGAAGCTTCAGCAGTATATCGAAGCAGCGCAGCAAGGGACGTTCTTTCCAGACAGAGAGAACGACGAGCTCACAATGGCCCTCGGGAATCCTGAGCACCCTGGACGGACACGAGGCACGCCAGGCTCCATTCCGTAGAAGGTTGGGTTTCCGGACGCAGGCGGTTACAAATCCCATGAGAGGAGGAAAAAATTGCAGCAGACCCAAATGCAAGCGCTGCAAGAAAGGGTACAAGCGATAGAGGAACGAGAAGCAAATCGCAGCAAACGTACTGCCGAAGCTTCCCCCGAAGCTACCCCGCCATCTCAACGGAGAAGCAGCGTGGCTTCCACCGAGCTGCTTCAGCCGGAGCATGCCTTGACGGCTCCTGCCAGCTATCCCGTGGATGCTATCACGGAGTCTGAAAATTGCCACCTTATGACGCAATGGATGAATTTGAAGGTCAAGGCGGCTGTTGGCTCTGTTTATCCTACTGAACCCGGCGCAACTTTTCACTGCCGGCCGATTCCAGAAGGATATGCTAGGGTGATGGTGGATGAAATAACGGAGGGATTTGAGGACCTCCAGCTTGACCACCCTACCGGTGAAGGGGAGACTAGGCTGGGGTCTGCTCTGAAGACTCCATGCCTATGGCGGAAGGAGCTCATCAACCTTCCGAACTAGACGCCTCCGCCTCCTCCTCCTCCTCCTCCGGCAAGTCAGGGCACTCCGCCTCCTCCACCGCCTCCTCCTCCGGCGAGTCAGGGCACTCCGCCTCCTCCACCGCCTCCTCCTCCAACGAGTGACGATCAGGGCACTCGACCGGCTCCTTCTCCAGTGTGTGGCGGCACTCCGCCTCCTTCTCCGCCTGCGCCAACGCGCCCGAGCAGCCAGCCTCCTCCTTCTCCGCCTCGTCGGCAAGGGCGGAAGAGATCTGCCGCCGCTCCGGCGCGTCGTAGTCCTTCTCCTCCGCCTCGTAAGCAAGTAAAGAAGACAACCGCTCCGTCTGCTCTGCCGGCGTCTAGCAGTACAGCCAGAGGCGGGAGGAAATACAGATTTGGTCCTTCTCTGAAGACTCCAGAGAAGTTACCATACGAGAGGACCCCGGAGGAGAACGCCGAGATCGCACGAGAAGAAGTGAGGAACTACTTTGAAGGGGTGAAAGCAAAGAAACATCCACCTCGGGAGGAGAAGGTAGATCCGGTGAAAGCGAAGCGCACTCTGGCTGCCCTGACAAAACCACCCAAGCCTCCGCCGAAAGGAAACTATGAGCGCATTATTGGAAAGGAATTTGCCGAAGCGGAGCGGTCGGGAAGTACTGTCAGTGATCAAAGGCTGAAAGAACGACGAGCTGGGAAACAAATTTCCCAGCTCGGCGAACAAGCGAAGCAATCGTACCCCCCGCTCAAGGTGCCTAGCGACAACGTCGCTAATGATCCGAGGATGGTGCCCGGTTATAGCAATCTTGGCGATTACCTGCCCGACGATGTACATTATGATTTCATGGAGGTGCAGATACAAAGATACGAGTACGGGAAGCCTCTCATCAAAGATGAAAGATCTCTATCAACGATGATGCGAAGATTGCATGATTGGTACTTGAAAATCTGCAGAGACTGTGGGGGAGGAGTACTTTGTATGTGAAAGTTAAAAAGGAGCATGGCCTCGTTGGAATTGAACTGTTGCCTGTTCCATTTGAGGAGTTCTTTCAGTTTTTCAATCAATTGGCCCTCGATAAAACAACGGTCGCCTGCTACTGTCTGTAAGTAGTACTACTTCTATCATTAAGTCTCTCTATATAGCTTAGCTCTTTCATTGCATGTATTTATAATCATCCTCAATATATTATGCAGATTGAAGATCGCCGAATTGAAGAAAAGACAAGTCGGTGATATTGGGTTCATTAACACATATCTCATAGATGCAACTCAGGTTAAATTTCATGCCACAGATACCGAGGTCAACTTGCTACGATCGTTGGTAATAAATGAAAACAAAGATATAATACTCTTTCCTTACAACTTCAAGTGAGTGTTACTGTCTTGTGCGTATTCGGTTTCCCTTATATATTAGTCAAGGTTATAGTAATGTAATTGATGAGTTATGCATGCGTGTGCAGTTACCACTATATTCTCCTAGAGATTAAGCTTGAGCAGGGACTAGTAACCGTCTTAGACTCAAGACGAAAAGATCCCCAGGACTATGCAGACATGACTCAAATGCTCGAGAAGTAAGTTAAATCGATCATTATCCACCATATTAGCAACTTTGTTCATTTCCTGATATATCAAGTAATTGTTTTCTTTGTCTGGCAGGGTTTGGAAAAAATTCTCCAAAAAAGCTCCAGGACTCCCGAAGAAGCTGCAATTTAGACACCCGAAAGTAAGTACTATAGTAGCATGTTCCGTGCATCTCCTATTGATTCAAGCGCTAGTTTCATCAATACCATTTGGCATTCTTGCTTATCAGTTTGATTGACCTTTATTTCTTGTAAAGTGGTTGTGGCAGGAACAAGGGAATGATTTCTGTGGATACTACGTTTGCGAGTCCATCCGCCACACGACCTGTGAGCGAGGCTACACTGACGAACAATATGAAGTACGTAAATAACAACATTCACAATTTTATTTTATTACCATCATTTGTGTTGAGTTTCATTCATTCATATATATATATATGTATTGACCCCCTTCTTCAAATTAGATGTTTCGGAAGCGGGATGAACTCCTAGCACCAGCTCGCATGCGAGCAATTCAAGAGGAACTGGCGGCATTCTTTCTTGACCACGTGATCGCTGAAGACGGAGAATACTATGTGGACCATGAGTTCATATGATTATATTTGTAAGAGATAATTATTGTATATATGTAGCCGGTAGTGTCGGATAGATATACGAGAACTTGTTGTTCGACCAATCTCCCGGAGAAGGAGAGGTGGTCGATATCACTTCTCTCTGTATGCATATATGTTCATGATGATCTTCTGTTTCCTTCGTTTGCTTACTAGCTAGCTAGCATGTCTAGTCCTCTCTATACGTATGTATAGTACATAGCGTCGACCAAGCACGGACATAAGAGAGGACACTTCTCTCTATTAATTATAGCTAGCTAACACAATATATGAAACACCTAAATTAACCCCCCAAAACCCCCAAACCCCCCCTTTCAAAAAAAACAAAAACCCCAGCCACAGAAATGCTGACGCGTGGATGCCTATTGGTCCCGGTTGGTGCCACCAACCGGGACCAAAGGGTCTCCTGCCTGGGCTCCGCGCACAGGCCATGTGGAGGCCCATCT
>NC_041388.1:21647756-21659445 GCF_002162155.2 Triticum dicoccoides
CCGTAAACCCTAATGGTTAGGCTTAGGTGGCCCCGTCGACCCCGAGTCACCGTAAACCCTAATGGTTAGGCTTAGGTGGCTTCATCGACCCCGAGTCACCGTAAACCCTAATGGTTAGGCTTATGTGGCTTCATCGACCCCGAGTCACCGTAAACCCTAATGGTTAGGCTTAGGTGGCTTCATCGACCCCGAGGCACCGTAAACCCATCTGCTTAGGTTTAGGTTGGTTCATCCACATGACCAAATAGCAAAACAATAACATTAACGTATGAACATAAACCATCAACTATTCCACCCAAATGGCATCAATCTATGAACCATCAAGTTATCCACCCAAGTGGCATAAATCCATGAACCATTAAGTTATCCCCAACAGAACCATCAAGATATCCATTGGCATCAGCACAAGTTGCTTTAGTGGCATCAAACTCTAAATAATACACATGTAGCATGAGCACAAGTTGTTGATGTGTCATCAAAGCAAAATAAAGCACAATGTATCATCAGCACAATTTCCTTGCAGTGGCATCAAACCAAAATATTGCTACAATGTATCATCAACACAAGTTGTTGCAGTGGCATCAAACCAAAATAAAGCACATTGTAGCAGCAGCACAAGTTACTGGAGTTTGCATCACCTTCTGCCACCTCTACTAGCATTGAACCAGGCCATCCATCCAGTGTGTGTGCCATCAGTTGGTGGAGGAGCACTAGAAGTTGAGGCACCATGCTGCCTTGGGGCAGAGAAAGGCCTTGAAGAATGAGCACCTCTCCCAGCAGAAGATTGAGCACTAGAAGATTCTCTTCCAGATCCTCTTCCACCACCAGACCTTCTTCCAGCACCTCTACCAGCACCACTTCCACCACCTCTACCAGCAGCACTTCCAGTTCCTCCTCCAGCTGGAGCAGCTCTTGGTGTTGGTGCAGGAGCTCTAGTTGTTGGTGCAGAAGCTATAGTTGTTGGTGGTGCAGGAGCTCTAGGTGTTGCTGAAGCAGCTCTAGGTGTTGCTGCAGGCCACTACAAGAGATCGGGCCTACTATGACGAGACACAAAATGTCATCGAATAGCTATTAACGTCACAAATTACCCCTAAGTGACGTTTTATGGGCGTCACAAGGATCGTCACGGAATCCACGTCACAGATTACTCCTAGTGACGGCGCGTGCAAAATAATGTCACTGGATATAGGACCTTCAGTGACGTTCTCTAGAACATCATCAAGTTGTTACTTTTGTGACAGTCGATTAATGTCACACGCTACGAGAAAAAATTCCATATTTCACCATATTCAGTGATGTAGGAACGTCACAAATTCATGCCACGTCAACACCCAAGCAGACTATCCCACAGCTAGCATCATTAGTTTCATTATTGGTGAAGATGACACCACATATATTTGATTTATTTTGAATTTAAATTATGACAAATGATTAAATCCACCATAATCCAAATGCATATGACAATAATTATTTAATTCATATGAGATTATATAAATATAAGTTAAGATCCAAATCACATCATAAATTTATGATATTATATATTTAATCGTCTCAGCCAATTCGTCCTCTTGTGTTTCATAGTAAAAATTAACACTGACTCACAAGTTTGACAGAAGAATAGACAAGTTGAAAAGCAATATTTAGATAAGTAAAGACCACATGTGTTATCCTGATGATTGCAATGTATGATTCAACAACTATCTTTCCATCGCAAAAGGATGGCCTTCATGCACCATTAAGTTTGGATTAGGACTGCTAAGTTGCTTGCTGAGTTGCTTGAGCCCTTAAGAGAAAACCAATCAGGATATCCGTCTCTTGTTGCTTCTTTTGCCAGGCTTCATTCTTCTCTTGCTCGATCTTCTTCGCATCTTCCAATTATTCGTGTTGCTTCCTCTACACCTCTTCAAATGCTCTCGCTTGTGCTTCAAGTCTCACCACTAACTCCTCTCAGTGCCTATAAATTGACAAAACATAACAACGTTGCATCTTGATGAGATGAAAACAGACAAGATAAAAAGGTGAGAGTACCACTAAGAAGCTTACAATCTATCAAAATGTGAATGTAAAATAGAGAGGTACATTATTAAATGTGAAGGCAAACATATGGATGGGCAAATGAAACAGTAAACTGAAGAATAACTTATAATGGTAAAAAACATGCATAACTAAGAGATAAATTTCATTTATCATTCTGAAAAGGAGCAAGCATCACCGATAAGATATCAAGTTAGTAACCTAGGCAAGAAGCAACTATGCTTGGACAACAACTTTTAGATCAAACTCAACCAACCTATATCATTCTACTAAAAAGCAAGCATATAAACCAATCAACAAATCATACTAGATTTCAGGATTAGAAACCATGCATTACAATCTTATTCTCATGCCTTTGTGTTGTAGCAGCAAAAACCATGTACTTCTCTTTACAAGAATTATTATTTTTATGTTACTTTGGATTATTGGATTTGGATCAAACCATATATAAACAGCAAAGCACTCCTCGGTTTGTTACAAGAACTGAAGACAAATGTCTTATTCACAAGTATTTGTGTATGCATTTTCTTACTATCATGAGGGCACTATGCACAGGCAGAAAAGCATGAAAAAAATAAACAACAAGAACACAACAAGAAACAAGACAAGTACCTGTCATTTGCATCTCTCGCCTCTCTATCCTTTTGCTCAATTCTTTCTTCTAGAACTCAGATCCTTGCTGATGAATTAGAGTTCCCAAATCTCCCGGATCTTGATGCATAACTCATGCTAGAAAGGAAGGTGCTATGGGCATTTTCTTCCTTTAGAACTTCAGCCACAATCATTGAAACAAACACTGGTTGTCACTTCTGATTGTGTTTCCCTTTTCTTTTCCATTGCATTCTATTGTATAAAGGAAAACATTGATGGTCAAGTAAGGCAAAGTTCATATGATGGATACACTCGATCAATATGAGAATCATTTCAAGTCAAAAACAATAAAGGAAGAAATCTTACATAAGCTAGATGTGTCGGCTCGCTCATGCTGTTAGTATGGGTCTCTTTGAAAAACTCAATGGGACTTGGCTCCTGATTATTGTACTTGCCGTTTTCCTATATATGAAAAATCTAACATTACCACTCCATATATACTGACAAGATCCGATAGACATAGGACTAGAAGTAAGGTATTTGGAATGCTTACAATTTTGCTGAAAGTGGAAACATAAAACCTAATTAAAGCCAGTGAATGCACACTGATGTACACATTATTTAAGATGTAAGTCCACATGATATATTACCATTGCTTTGGACATAGCAAGAGTGGCTTCCTCTTCATCTCTCAAAGCCCCTTCCTAGAGCTTACATGAATATAATAAAGTAGATAAGTTAGGATGCAAGCACGGGATGCACTAATATCGTGTATAACTAATTGTTAAAGTGAAATTAATGGAAAACATTTACTCTTGCTTGCAGTATGAGTAAGCATATGGATGGAGGAGTACTTGTAACGTAACTGACTGATTTAGCTATTACAAGTTGGCTTCGCATTGGTGGTAGACAAAAAGAAACTAGATTGTGTAAAACAGTCATAACTCGTAAGCAGGCAGCAGTGCCAACAAGAAGTTCATGTCAGAATGTATAAATACAAAATGAAGATCTCACGCATTGGGATCTAACAAGTAAAGAAATCAACATGCATGGTGCAGCTGGGTCACAGTCAGGGAGAAGCAGCCAACAAGCCAATAAAAACAAGACTAGAATGTTTAGAATAAAAAAACAGCAAAAATATATGATTACCGGAGCTACTGGCATGGTTTAGAAACCAGAAAGTTTACTACTATTTCAGAATTAAGGCTCGATAGATGGTGTTGTATGTTTGCAAAGTAGGAGCAGGTTGATTTTACCCAGCTTAGTATGTCAGCTTAGTATGGCATAGTTTAGAAACCAGAAAGTTTTACTGCTATTTCAGAATTAAGGCTCGATGGATGGTGTTGTATGTTTGCAAAGTAGGAGCAGGTTGATTTTACCCAGCTTAGTATGTCAGAATATAGTAAAAAAACTAAAGTTTACCATGTATCTGCTTTTATCAAGTTCTGGGCGTACTGAAAATGCTTGTGGGCTTCAGACGCTTAACATCATGGGTAGCTAAATTAGGAGAGGCATGTCAAAGGTTAAGTTTAGTTCTCTTTTGACTAGTACTGTAGACAAAAGTACACTGATACAGAGCTATACATCTCCTTAAGGAGTCAAAATCAAGTGCAGTCTCAGTCTTTATTCAGTTTTGACAGCACTAGTTAAGGACTATTTATGGGACAACAGAACCACAAACATAGAATTCAGTTTCACGTTTTAACATAGATAAAGTGGTTGCATCAAGAAGCTAGTTTATCCTGACATATAGATACAGGGATACAAGGATGCACTGCTTCCTGCTTGTAATTAGTTCTCCTTTTATATGCTGCATACTTTAGTTCATGTGTTTATGTTCATCTGATTATGACACCATACAGCGATCAAGAGCATCTAGTTCTATTCATTACAGCAGGGTACAACCATCAGATGGTTAACATATAATTTTCTTCTGAATGCAAGAGTAGCCATACAAGCACATGGAAGCAAAAGAAATCTCCCAGCTAAGGCCACACATCTCATACCTAACTGAACTTTTCCATAACGGCTAACAGTGCTATAGTAGCATATATTCAGGTTCATCCCTTTTGACAATAGCAGGCTATAACAAATGCAAAACCATGGTCACTATTGCGGTTTTGCACACGGACCTATTAATAGGATATCAAGTAAAGTTATCTAGTAGGAGGTTCAGGCTTTTTAACATCGCAGGCTGTAGCAAATCCTAATTGCAGAGAAGGGCGAGGTGATTAGTACTAGTATGCATGAACCCTAATCATTGAACGCCAAGGGGTGGCTGGATGAGGAGGGCGGCATGAGGAAATCACCGAAAAGTCGTCGGTCGCTGGGGAAAAGAGAGTCGGGTGCTCACTGGGCGGGTTGATGCGGTGGGTCCAACCTCGGCGGCGGGGCAGCCTCTTTCAATCTGACGTCACGGGTCGCTGCAGTTGGGGGAGAAGAGGGCCGGGTGCTCGCGGGGCTGGATGTTTGGGTGGATCCGAGCTCGGCCTGTAGGGCGACCTCCCCCGATCTGCCGCCGCCAGTCGTTCCAATCGGGGCTATAATCTTGGGGAGAAGAGAGCCGGTTGAATCGGGGCAGAAGAAAGATACGGGGTAGGCAGTGGCTCTTCGCGGGTGAAAAAGGAGGAATTTGGCTGGGTCCTTGACGAGTGGGGACACAGTGTACACGAGGAATGATTTATTTTCAGTATTTATCTTCCACTCTAATACCATGTAATTCATTTACTTCGAAATAAATATCAAATTATTATTAGAAAAAAGGAAATCTTATATAAACATTATGATTCAGTATTTTCCATGTAGTTTTTTTAGATAATTGTAAATAAATATGTCGAAACTTGTACACAATGGTCTTAAATATGTTTTTCTCGCCCACAAGGATTCCTGCGGCATCGATCCCGACCACAACGGAATTGGTGGTTTGATTTTGATCGGAATCCAACGACAAAGAAATCATTTGTATCTGTTGTAGAACTGGATGGTTCGTCATATAGATAAATCATTTAAAAATTTAGATAGAACGAAACAACGTCACCTCATGCGTGCTCCATTCAAGTTGTTTGCCCAACAACTATCTATTTACATATAAGAATAAAAATAAGATTTTCCATCTACTCTCATCTTTCCATTTTAATTTTTTACATAGAGCGAAACGACATTACCTTATGAGCGCCCAATTGAAGTTTTCAACACATCCACTACCTATTTATTCCAGATATAAGAACAAAATAGCTATGTTAAAAATATATGTTTTTTCCATTGCCCGTTCACTCTCTTATTTCCATTTCTATTTTGAGATAAACAACATCCGATCACAAATGCCCGATTAAAGTTTCTTGCCGAGTCACTACCTATTTATATTAGAAAGAACAAAATAACCATCTCAGAAAAAAGAGAAAACAGACCAAGGTTTTCAATTTATAAAAAATAATAAAATATATGTCTTGCATGGCTACTACCTACTTATATTTTATTTGCGGGATACTACCTACTTATATTAGATAGAACAAAATAATTACAACGCTAAATAGCCTTTGAAAAATTATGGAGAGTACCACTACCAAAACTAATGCATGGGTCCTACCTCTCAATAACCCTTGGACTAGCTATGGCGGGTCCCACTGCTAGACATTACATGACAAAAAAAATGATCACCACACATTCGTAGTATTCGGTGACACTGGCAAATCCGTCATGAAAATACCATACTGTCACAGAAATTGGCAGCCAGGTGTGCTCAGAGACCGAGGCAATTAGGTGACGTTTATCGTCACCGATTTGCGGTAATCGGTGACATTGTCCACCATCGTCATGAGGCTTTTCGTCACGGTATGTTAATTTTGTTGTAGTGAGGAGCTGTAGGAGCAACACCTCTTCCTTGTGAATTCCTTGCAGCAGGCTTGGAAAACAATTCAAAGGAAACACACTTAATAATACTAAAAGTAAAAAATGCACAAGGGAGAAAGGTAATTTACAGAAACAACAAACTGAAGAAGTAGTTCAAAGGGGCTTACCACATGTTTGTTCTTTCTTAAGGCCAACTCAGGTTTCAACTGTTTAAGGCAACTTGTGTATTTATGCCCTTGCAATCCACAATTGCTACAAGTAATTGTCCCCATTCTTGAGGTGGACTTTGGCTTTGGAACTTCAAATTTTCCCTTTATCATCTTCTCTTTCCTTCTTCCTTTCTTGATTTTAAATGCTGGTGGTTCTATGTCTGGACCTTGGGTCTTTGTCCAGTCATGCTCACCAGGGACAGGATATATCATAGGTTCATATGCTGCCAAGTAATATGGTTTCTTGAAAATTTTGCTTACAAAGTCCTCTGGAAACCTTTTTGCCTTGTTAATTGCTGAGATGGCATGGTTACATGGGATGCCACTGAGGTCCCACTTTCTGCAACCGCAGGTTTCAAGTTCCAAATTTACAGCATGTGTTTGCTCCCCACTAGTTACTTGCCACAAGTTAACACCTGCTTGAATGGGTTTGCAGTACCTGGCCCTTTCCTTTTCACTCTCCAACTTCTCACTGTAATGTGGTGTGATCTCCCATCTAGCCTCCTTTCCACTCTCTCTATTCCTATGTCACCTGACCATCTGCTTATCCTTTATACCATCACACATAGTTCTTATTGGTTTTTTCCTATGATCTAGGATGTACTTGTTGAACACCTCACACAAATTGTTGACAACTAAGTCAGTCTTGCAATTTGTGTCAAATGCATGCCTAGCCCAGGTATTCTTGGGTATTGCACTAAGCCACTGCCAAGCTTGCTCACTCTCAGCTTTGAGATCATCCATTGCTTTATTAAATTTGTGTTCATTATATGCATAACTGGCATTATCCATGCACTTCTTAAGGTCTTCCCCCCTAAAGCCAGCATTTTGGAAGTTTGCCTATATGTGTCTTAAGTAGAATCTTTGATTACTGTTAGGAAGAACTTTACTCACTGCATACAGTAGCCCCTGGTGCACACAATTTAAACAGCTAAGCTACTGTGTAATACACATGTCAACACATATTTAGCAGGCAATGCAAGGTGGATAGACATACCTTCTGTATGTCTGACATTATAGTATATGGACCATACTGTTCAACTTCTCCTCCAAGACAAATCTTCAGTTGGTGTAGAAACCAGCACCAGTTTGCTTTGTCCTCTTGTCCAACAATGCCAAATGCCAGTGGGTATATATTGTTATTGCCATCTCTACCAGTGGCAGCAAGGATTTGTGCACCAGTGGTCAGCTTGATAAAACATCATCAACACCTAAAACATGATGTAAACATAACATGTTAAATGCATTTATATGTGCAAGCTATTGAAACTAAAAAAAATCAAAGTAGTGCACAAGCTAAAATGAACTAACCAATGAATGGTCTACACCCCTGTAGAAATCCCTCCCTTGCTCCATTGATGCAGTAAAACATTGCATGGAATCTGGGTCCTGGATGTGGGATTTTTTGAGTGGGTGCTGAAGTTACAGTGGTGACTACGACCCTACTCCCAGGGTTTGTATCCATGATAGTCTGAGCATAGTCTCTCAGCCTTGGGTATTGCTTCCTATGATCTCCCAACACAACCTCAACAGCTAGGTTTTTTGCCCTATATGCCATTGCCTTGGGCACATCCACACCATACTTTTCCATGTAGGCATCAATAAGTGTATGTATGCTAGTACTGACATCCGATCTGAATAGTGGCTCATATTGCTTTGCAAGCCACTTGGCACTTACCCTGCTTGTTCCAATAGAACTAGGGCAAGTGTGTTGTAATCTCATCTTCTTAGTTGCAAAAGTGTTTTCCCCTTTTATAACAGCTGCCACAATGCAGAACTTGCATTGTGAATTCTTGCAATGCACAATGATCCTTTGATCTGAGTTCCTGTGATACTTGAAGTCTCTGCACTGAGTGATGTGCAGGCTCAACAAAGCATCTCTGAATTGATGTTGATCTCTGAAACACATTTGCAGTTGTAGTTGTTGGTGTGGTTGATCCAAATCCTCATTGTACCATACTCTAGGTGGCCTCTTCTTTGCCCTGCTCTTCCTTTTTTCAGGTAGCACAAATGCTAGTGGCTGAAACCCATCATCTTCACTGTCCTTAAGTAAACTATTATCTTCTTCATCTGATGATGGTTTCCAATCAGGTTGCACTTCTTCTAAAACACTGGAATGTGACCTTGTTGTTGGTCCCCTCCTTACTTGCAGCTTCTGCTTCTTCTTTGCTGGCATAGATATTTTTTCTTCCTCTTCTTGAACAATAGGCTCATCATCCTCCAACTCAAATAATTCCTCTACCTCTGTGTCACCCTCATAATGCACTGGTTCTTCCTCCTCTGTTTCTTCTTCTAATTCTTCTTCCTCTGTTTCTTCCTCATTTTGTTCTTGTACTTCTTCCTCTTCCTCTTCTGGTTCTCTCTGTCTGTTTCCCTCTTCCATCTCCATGTCTTCAGCATCATTCATTTCCTCATTATAGTTAGGCCTTAAATCCCCCGTATAATAAGGGTTAGTGTCACTGTCATATTGCCCTTCAGATGAAGATGCATAACTGGCATCATAGCCATCTTGTTCTTCTTCCACAACTTCTTTTAACTTTGGATTTACAACACTCCTGCTCTCTTGTGTTAAAATAGCAGGGCCTACAGGTGCAATAGAGCAGCTACTCTGACGTTCATAAGCAACACCTTGCTGATCAACAGCATAAACAGGAGGATCAGCCAGATCATAAACCACAGGCTCAGAATAAACAATAGGATCTAAATTTTGCTTCTCTGCAAAACCCTTCTGTGCTACACTAACAGCTGGTGGACAAGCCCTAAATAACAAATTAAGCACCAAACTCTCCTCATTCTGCCTCTTGATCAACTGTAGTTTAATATTACTATCAACCAATTCCAAACCCTGCTCTCCTGGGGTCTCCATGTAAAACAGCAGTGGATCATCAATACTAAAGCCTTGTGTTTCCATCAAAGCAACCATATTCAGATATGTCACATCTGAACAGCTTAACTTCCTCTCTAACAGATCATTATTGTCAAAATGGATCCTAACATTCCATATGTCTTCATATAAACTACAATTCACATGCAATTTGTCTAATCAGTACACTATAACCCTAATTACAAATTAAATGAGAACAAAAAAAGAGAGAAAACTTACAAGACGCCGTCGAAGCCGTGGGTCAGCTCGTGGCTACAGCTAGGGTTCGCCACCCATTGTTGTGCCAGCCATACCCGCTGCTCCATGGACAGTACGGGCTCCATGAACTCGTCTCGTCGCTGGAATACGAGTCAGAGCTCGAGTAGTCGTCGCCGCCCTCGATTGGAGATCTCTCGTCGATTTCTCCTGCCGCGCGGCTGCCGAAGAGGGGATTGTTTGCGCCGCCGCCATCGCCGTTGCCGCCACCGCCGCTGCCGCCACCACCGCCTGGGGTCGCCGCCGCCATCGCAGTACAGACGTGCGGTGGAGCTAGGGTTCGTCGACGAAAAGAGGAATAGAGGAAAGGAGAGAGAGACAGAGCACGGGCCGGTCCGGTTCGAGCCGGATCGCACCTATCGAGCGAGCGAGCGGGTACCGATTCGCCAGCGTGGCAGCTGACGCGCGGGCCCGGGCGGTCAGTTCCAGCGTCAATACGTAGAAATACGAGGTTTAGCCCGATTCGCAACAGTTCGACTCAAACGTGGTACTGACACGTAAAAATTTTCAAAAATGGTATCAATTCGCCACCACCGCCCCAAATGTGGTACTATCGTGTAATTAACTCCATCATCGATGGAGGGAGTGGACGTACGTACGTACATGTAGCCGTAAGCTAATCTCAAAAAAGAAAAAGTAGTCCACTTTTTTTGCATGGTAGTAGTAATAAGCTAGCTTTTATTTGAGGGGATAGTAATAAGCGAGCTAATCACGCATTCATGAAGCAGATATCAGCAGTGTACGTACGTAGGTGTAATTAAGTTGTGTGTACTTTTTTTGCATTTTATAATGTGAGACACGTACGGATGCATGTACACGTCAATTTGGTGGATCGAATCGAAAAGAAAATTAATTAGATTGGATTGAGGGAATTAAATGGACCCGTTAATGAATGAATATCCTGATGCGCTTGTAAAATCGACGCATCACCCATTAAAATTTAATACTAAACCACGGATGGATCGAAGAAAAGAAAAGAAGCACATAATAATCCACACACACTGAATAAAAAAGGAAAAAAAGAAATCATCGTGGCCTCCATCGTACCAAACCACATACCTTTTTTTAGTTGATGAAAACCACATACGTACCTCGAGTGCCTGATGGAAAGATCCATTACCTGAGCAACTAAGAGGGTGTTTGTTTCCAGAGATTTATTGGTCTAGGGACTTAAATAAGTTTCTATAATTCCCATCTAAACCAAACAGGAGGGACTTATAGGGACTTAAAGTGGGCATTTGAGACTTATGAAATAAGACTTTCAAGGAGGGACTTATAGGGACTTATAGTTGTAATATGGTCTTATAGAGACTTATAAGTCCCAGGAACCAAACAGATAGGGACTTTTTAGGAATTTGGGACTTATAAGTTGGGACTAAAAAAATTCCTAGAACTTATGAACCAAACAGGGCCTAAGTTCCACAAATTGCCTTTGCATGGATCGGAATTTAAGTGTGATTTACTCGTTGCAATCCCGGTCAGTAGAGCAGCACGACTCCTCCACTCACTTCCACACACGCACTGCATGGAGGAGCTAGCTCCAATCATCCAAGGCCTGCTTCGACCATGACCACCTCCGCATGCCTTGGACGACGCAAAGGCCGGCGTCAAGGGTCTCGTCAACGTCGGTGTGGACACAATACCCGCCATCTTCCACCACCCATTCGAGTCTATTCCCGTCGACGACACACCAACTCTTCACCAAAACCACTGCCATTTCTCCGTCCCGGTCATTGACCTCACCGACCTCGCGGGGTCGTCAAGGCGAGCATTGGCGGTCGACGACATAAAGGTGGCCGCTGAGACGGTGGACTTCTTTCGGGTGACGTCGGAGTCGGCCATGTCCGACATGCTCGTGGCGATGCGC
>NC_041388.1:21659689-21725654 GCF_002162155.2 Triticum dicoccoides
GGGGTGGTTGGTTGAGGCCAGGGCGCAGTACAAAGCCCCGGAAATATCGGTTATCGCCAAACAATATAGTTTATCCCGAGTTTGATCTGTCCAGTGTCCAGTGACTATACTACTAAGACACAATCAAAATATGTGTGGCCATGGTCACCACACCTACTTGTAGCCAGTCGACGCAGTAGGCATGTGGGGTCTCTCGGAGATGGCGGCGCTGGCAGACGGACGAAAGTAAGTGGTTGAAGTTGATCAAGGTGTCAGCGGGCAGTGGACGTCGAGTAGGCTGCACATGCATGCATGCATGCACATGTGAATGGATATTCAT
Organism: Triticum dicoccoides; assembly: GCF_002162155.2. NCBI lineage: Eukaryota > Viridiplantae > Streptophyta > Magnoliopsida > Poales > Poaceae > Triticum > Triticum dicoccoides. The sequence goes on from NC_041388.1 coordinate 21,660,009, forward strand.
TTTTTCAGGGGTATGTGAATGAATATTGGAAACAGAAGGTGTCCGTCCGTCAATGCATGCATGTGTAAGATGAGGTGTTTTTTCCCTAACCTAGCCGGCGCCACGTGAAGGCGACTAAGGAAGCGATCCTCTACCTTCGATCTATACCGGCCAGGGCTGGTCCCCTCTTCCTCTGACTGTTGCTCCAGCGGTAGGAGGGAGGGGGACCCGTTCCTCCGCTTTATAGTTAGGGTTTGGTTTTGTAGGTCGTGGTGTGTCATTGGGGTGGTGGAAGCGGCATTCGGACGAATAAATCTGCCTCGGCTTCACTCCCACACCAGCTGTGTCCTCCATGTTGTACTTTGATCCGACACCGAACTTCGGAAGTGCCTCCCTCAATTGTTCTCCGTATACATATTATCTCCGTCTGTAGCTGAGACGTGTATTTGAAGAAAAGGCTCGTCGGGTACCTTCATGTTGCCGAGCACCCCCCATATTGCACTCGGCAAAGCCCTTGTCGAATATCCGGCAAACGACGTACTCGAGTGCCTGATGGAAGGATCCATTACGTGAGCAACTGTATAAGTTTCAGGGATTGTCTTTGCATCGATCGGAATTGAAGTGTGATTTACTACTTGTTGCAATCCCGGTCAGTAGAGCAGCACGTCTACTCCACTCACTTGCGCACGCACACACACCGCACGTACGAGCAAGCTCCAATTATCCAAGAGGCCTGCCTCGACCATGACCGCCTCCGCGTGCTCAAGGCCTTGAACGACACAAAGGCCGGCGTCAAGGGTCTCGTCGACGCTGCCGGTGTGGACACAATCCCCACCATCTTTCACCATCCACCCGAGTCCCCTTCCCCTCGAAGACACACCAACTCTTCACCACAACCACCACCATTTCTTCGCCCCCGGTCGGTCATTGATCTCACCGGCCTCGCGGCGCCGTCGAGGCGAGCATGGCAAATTAAAATGGAAAGAGAAAAGTCATCTTTCTTTTCTTTTTGACGTGGAGGGGATCGATCTCTTGCGGCCGGAGGCGAGGAGGAAGGAAGACAGCAACCACGGCGGTGTTTGATTTGATTTGATTGATGGTGTGGATGGTGGTGGCCTAGCCCAGGTCGACGTACGGCGAGGAAGGACGAAGTTGGTGCTCAGCGCCAGCAGAGAGGGCTTCGTCATGACGAGGAGGGGTGAGCGCCATGCATGGGAATCTGCTTCGATCGTCTTCCTCAGGAGAGCGCGCGCCGGCGTGGCAAAGAAGAGAAGGAAAAGAGTGAGTTATTTTTCTCGAGCGAGGTTGGGTGGTGGTGGATCGGGGGAGAAGTACCTGCAACCCTACCTGCTGAATCAGCACGTATTACATCGACCCACACGTCTTACAATACAATATGGGTGTGTCTAGGACACATCTAGATGTGCTTTAGTTATTGCATATCTAAGTGAGTGAATCAAGCATAAAGAGAAAAAAAAAAGAAAAAAGGAAATATCCACACGAATCTCGACGTAAGATCAATGACATAGAACTTAGATGTGCAATACTTATGGCACATCTAGCTGTGCTTTAGCAAAACTGATACAATATATACTTTGCTCCTTCTATATATGATGTCACCGGCGGATCATCACATGACGGCATTCTCCAAGGACGGCCCGCGCACATGTCAGAGCCCCACCACAAGTCCCAGCACAAGGCCGAAACAAAAGGCCAGTGGAACAAGCTCTTGCTTGCTTGCTGCTTCCGACGTCGCCATGGATGACGGAAGAATCACCATTTCCTGGACAACTTCTGCTGAGAGGAGGCCCACAAAGCCCGCCGTTGCCGACGTATATGCTGTCCGAGACGAGGGTGTCAAGTCGCGGGCCGGAAGGTATCCTTCCGGACAAGTTGTTGTAGGACAGGTTAAGGGCGGACAGATATATACGTCAGGCTCGACAAGCTCCATGGGATCTCACCAGAGAGCTCGTTCTCAGAGAGGTCGAGAGATTCCAGCGACCGCATGGCCCCGATCATGTCTGGGATTTGTCCGCTCAATCTGTTCGACGACATGTTCAAGTTCATGAGCTCGGTAAGGGAAGTCGTTATATACGACTACATCTTGAAAGGAACACCATCATCTTATTTCTTTTTTTAATGGAAACTATCATCTTATTCAAATATATAACTATTATCATGTATTCATATGTGTGCTAACACACTCACAATTTTCCTGAAATAATTGGGACGATTTTTGGACATTAGTGGATGCATGCGGAACAAATGAAACGAACAAAATAACTATGGACTCCCCTTTAATAGTAGAGATATTTTAAAAATGCTTGACAAACTATAATTTTGTAAAATATCTTTTTAACAACATATTAAAAATTCTTCAACTTACTAGAAAATGGTCATCATGTACTAAGAAAATGTTCGGCGTGTATTTCAGGAAAATGTTTTATCGTGTGTTAAGAATGTTCACACGTGCATTCAGAAATATTCATCACGTATTTAAAAAATGCTCATGGTGTAATTTTAAAAAAGTTATCATGTATTAAAGTTTATTCATCATATATTTAAATTTTTTTGTATAAGTGTCCACATATTTTAAAAATGTTTATGTAATTTTAAAAAGTGTTCATGCTTTTGTAATAAATATGCATGTGTTACCATTCAGCATGGATGGTGACTATCTCAAAAAAAAATATGCATGTGTTATAAAAGGTGTTCACTCATTTAGATAGAGTTCATATATTTTCATATAGAAAAGGGAAAAAGAAGTGTTCACATATTTGAAAAAACCTTCATTTGGTGGGAAATTTGTGTTCATGTATATTATATAAACATTCATGTAATTTTAAGATGTTTTCACACTATTAAATTAATTCTTGATTTTTTAAAGAAGTGTTTGATTTTTTTTAAATGATGAATGTAGAAGGGAAAACAGAGAGAAAACGCGAAAGAAATTTGAAGAAAAAAAAGATGAATGGACGAATCGATCGGAAAGAAAAACCCGTGACGAAGCAAGCGTCATTCGCGTAAATGTGACGCATACGCAGTATCTGTGAATCGCGCGCCAATTTGGAGATTGTCGAGATCTTGGATGTGGCAACGGACGCCGAGACGAGACAGGGGACGTGTTCCTCGTAATGGAGCTCGTCCCCGACGGCCGCCCTCTGCGAATCGCTCTGGAGGCCTATATCCGAGGAAGTGATATGAGTGATAATGGAGCAGATCATGGAGGTGGCAAAGAAGATACATGGAGCCGGCGTCATCCATCGGGACTTTAAGCCGGAGAACGTCCTGGTCGGCTTCTTCGGCGGGCTTAGGGTTGGTGACTTTGGGTCGGCGATGCGGGCGAAACCGTATGAGGAGTGCCCCTGATTTACACCTCGCCGGGATAGCTGGAAGGCAACCGGTATTATGGCCAGGTGGTGGACATGTGGGCGCTTGGGTGCATCATGGCGGAGATGTTGGCCGGCGAGACCATGTTCGTGGCGGAGACAGAACAGGGAGGCTCCCTGTTGACCGTCCGTCGAAAGGAAACACTTTTGACCCACATCAACCGTCCGTCCGTCTGAAGAATCGTAGAATATCCTCGTCAAAGGAGCTATGTACCTTTTGTAGCAAAATATACAACCCCATCATATAGTACATTCATTTCTAGATACATTCATTTTTCTGACAAGTATTTCCGGACGGAGGGAGTACATGGGAGGCTAGATAGACACGTGTAGCACATATGTAGTTCCTTTGGACCGGTAAAGATTGTTTGGCTACTTTGTCTGGCGTTGAAAGTTGGCCCGAACTCAACTGGTCCAAGGAAAAGCAGTTCGTAACTTACCGTATAAAGCGAAGGAAAGCGGTTTCCCCAAAGGGCGCCTTCCTTTCCCCTCCTCCCCATGTCCACACTGCCGCCACGTCACTGCACCGCCGCCGGGACAGCTTGCTTCCCCACTGCCTCGCGCCGCCTAGAGCTCGTCCTCCCCGCCGCCGGCGGCAGTCGCTCGCTCGCCCGCTCGCCAGGAACCCCATCTCCCGCCGGCCGCCGCACCGTTCTCCGCCGGTAACCTCGACCCCCTCTCTCCGTCAATTTGGATTCCTCCATGCCATGTGGGCCCCGTGGCGGCTACCTTTTTCTTCAGCGCTTAAAATCTTCGACATCTCTTCGCCGTCAGAGGAAAGCAGCAGGCAGCAGCAGCCAAAGCGGAACAGCGCGGGCCGAGGAAGGGGTAGGTGAGGGGGGAGATGGCCGGCGCCGGGAGGAAGGTGGCGGTCGCCGCCGTGCAGTTCGCCTGCACCGACACGGTGGCCGACAACGTCGCCGCCGCCGAGAGGTATGGATTCGCCCAGCTCCCGGTGTCCCATCCCCTATCTGTACTCTGTACAACTACTAGCAACCTACCCAAGGAACCAAAGCTCCAACTACTTTTATCTGACCGCCGCAGAGAGGAGTATTGTGGTTTGTAGGATTCGCAGTGATTGGATTTTGATTTTGCTAACTATGCCTCAGATGAAAGTACTAGTTCAGTTCCTTGCGTCAGGCTTGGATTTTACCATCGCCTAGCTGTGTTGTTCGGTTTTGGGCTGCGCTTGCGTTAATTTCATTTCCATGTGCTCGTGCTTCTAAATTAGGCATTGAAGCTGCATAATCTCTTGGATCTCAATTACACACTTTGTAATTGCACACTAGATCTGAATTACTTTTCAAGGGAATAACTGCAAGCTCCTGACCACAACTTGCTTTTTACTTGACCTAATGACCTTTTATACCAATTATTAGTGTTTCTCATATTCCACAAAAATGTTGCCACACTTTATACCTTCCACTTGATCTGATCTCAACAAGTGCCTTTATCTACTGATTGTGCGCCTCTGTCTGACTAGGGTATGCAATGAGAATATGCTTCTTTTTGCCGTTTCGAATAACTGATGTCATAAACAGAATATCACCTTATACAAATTCCACCTAATGAAAATCAAGAAAACCAACCAATGGCAATCAGTTGCTCCTCCTTTATTAATAGCCTGTTCTAACCGCAAATTATTAGTGTTTCTCGTATTCCACAAGCTGTTGCCACACTTTATGCCTTCCACTTTCTTGATCTGACCTGACCATGAGAATAAACCTTTTTTTTTTATGTTTCAAATAACTGATGTCATAAATAGAATATCACCTGATAGGAGTATAATCCAATATAGTGAAGATTTAAAAAAAATCAATGCCAATCAGATGCTCCTGCTGTATTAATAGTCTGTTATGATCGCGAATATGAGGTGCTACATATCTTCTCGATTTGTACCATCTTGTGAGCATAAGCTTTCTATTACTTATGGGATCTTGCGTATGCCATGATAGAGTGAGAGAGCACTATCCATTTGCACCAGGTAGTCTATTTAGTGGCTTTGTACACTAATCACCACAGATGACATCCAGTTGGTGTGGACTTGGCTCCTCGCCCAAATCAGCAGTTATTGTTCTTTCGCCGTTTCAAAACATGTATTTTAAACCATTTTCATCTATATAGTTTGGATAGACAAACCAAATGAGTCAACTAGGAGTGAGGACTTCACTTTTCCACAACGACCTTGTCATGCCAAAGAGAAAAACTCAGTGCTCTCCGTGTTTTATTTGTTTTAACCCTGATTGGCCTAATAATGTCTAAATCAGCCTACAGTTCTTATTGTTGTACATCCTGATGGAAAACTGTAGCCATGCTGTGATTCCTCCGTAGACCATAGATTCTTAAAGTTACTGTGCTATTTTTGTCTACATTTCAAGGTGCAGCTTTTATCTTCATATTTCACTGGATTCTAAAGCTGCTGTATAGCACTTTATTTTAGTAAATTCTGTTCAAGCTCCATATCAGTGGTCTTGATATCTGAATTTGGGAATTTTTGTTCTACTTGTGTTCATTATTTTGATAATTGACTTTGGGGATATTTTGTTCTAGCTCTGTAGTGATGATTTTGATAAGTATTCACCATTAGTGTGAGGATTAGTTCTCTTGCCACTGTTTCTCTTTGCTAGCAAGGATCTTTGCATGAAAAGTAACAGTGCAGAACAGAGTCCATGGTTCGTAGGTCACCTTTTCTAAGGACTATTTGCTAGTGAAGAGGATAATTGTGTCTAGTCATCTTTTTTATATGTGTAGGGCCACTTTATGAAGCTGCTATATGCTTTTTCATTTATTATGTGACAAGAATAAAAATGACATTTTTCCATAGTTACATGTACATGCAATATCTGGAATGTGCTTCTGACTTGTGGTACTGCTAGAAATCAAGAGTTTTGTGGTCCCCAACTATTATTCATAGTGACAAGAAAGGAAGCTGTTTCCTATGGTCTTTTAGTTGTTGTCACTCGTATCTGTCACTGGGAATACAAAAGAACCTAAGCCTGAATTTCCGATCATTTGTATTTCAGGTTGATTAGAGAAGCTCATAAGAAAGGCGCAAACATTGTCCTCATTCAGGTAAACCCATATATATGGTAAATAAATGTGACGTTCATTGACGAGTGACAAAATTTACGCTTGCAATATTTCTTTCAAGACATGCATGGCAGACATGAGGGCAGGCCTGGCGCAGTGGTGAAGTCCTCCCCACTTGTGCCAAGAGGTCCTGGGTTCGAACCAGCCTCTCTGCATTGCACTTTGCAGGGGTAAGACTAGGTTCCTATAATCCCTCCCCAGACCCCACCTTGTGTGGGAGCTTCTATGCACTGGGTCTGTCCTTTGTCCTACATGCATGGCAGACATATGAATTCAGATGTATATTCTTCCTTTAGTTTCACAGTAAAACGAGTACAATAAGACATATTTAATTTTCCACTTACATTTGTTAAATTCTGTAGGAGCTATTTGAGGGGCACTATTTCTGTCAAGCTCAAAGGATGGATTTCTTTGGGCGTGCCAAGCCTTATAAAGAGAACCCGACTATAATGAGGTAGGGTAGCTTGTTGTGCTTGAAGCATGTGGACTGCTGGCTAGTGATATTTTCAGTCAAGTGTCTGTAATATTTATACATTCACTTCGTTTTTCATTGTCCATAGAATGCAAAAACTTGCAAAGGAGTTGGATGTTGTAATACCTGTAAGTTTCTTTGAAGAAGCGGGCAATGCTCATTACAATTCCGTGGCCATTATTGATGCTGATGGCACCGATCTTGGCCTATACCGCAAATCACACATTCCAGATGGACCAGGTATGACTTTACAGTAGTGTTCACCTAATACAGTATAAATCCTAAGTGCACTATCTTATCTAGATAAGCGCTTTCTTTTGTCAGGTTATCAAGAGAAATTTTATTTCAACCCGGGTGACACTGGATTCAAGGTAAACATTATTCAGTATCTGTATAAGATACCAGTTTTGGTTAAACAAGATCTACATATTGTAGCTGTAGCTATCATTGTTATTGTTAGGAACTTTCTTAGTAAGACCACCTTTTGTTGATGCAGGCTTTCAAAACCAAGTATGCAACAATTGGTGTTGGTAAGTTATTTTTATTTGCACTGATACCATTTATTTATTTAATTTTGTCACAGTAGCTCTGTTAATGATCAGCGTGACCAATTAGCAAATTTGCTGCTTTGCTTATCATTACTGACCCTGTCATCCATGCCTTGGTAGGAATTTGCTGGGATCAGTGGTTTCCAGAGACCGCAAGGGCTATGGTGCTACAGGGGGCGGAAATATTGTTCTATCCCACTGCTATTGGTTCTGAACCCCAGGATATGAACCTGGATTCCCGTGAACACTGGAAGCGTGTCATGCAAGGCCACGCCGGCGCTAACTTGGTACTGTTAGCTGTTCTGTTTAATGTCCTTAAATGGACCCGTATCTTCTTTCACGAGTCTAAAAGACATCTCTTCTATTTCTAAATGTTTCTACCAGTTGGTTCAAGAGTTCTCACGGTTTCGTGATTCACCTTAATGTGCCCAACAGGTTCCTCTTGTTGCTTCTAACCGGATAGGTAAGGAAACTGTTGAGACTGAGCATGGCAACAGCACCATAAAGTTCTATGGGAACTCATTCATCGCAGGTAATCCAGCTTCTGTCTGTATTTTAAAATTACAGAGGAAGGCGCGTCAATAAAAGCATGATTGATATGATCATTTCATACGACAACTCTGTGTGTGTGCAGGGCCAACTGGAGAAATTGTGAAGCTTGCAAATGACAAAGACGAGGAGGTGCTCGTCGCGGAGTTTGACTTGGACGAGATCAAATCTACGAGGCACGGCTGGGGTATATTCAGGGACAGGCGTCCTGATCTATACAAAGTGCTACTGACGTTGGATGGCAAGACATCATCATCCTAGGTGGATCATAATTTGCAGAATCAGCATCTTTGACGATAATAACTCAAAACTTATATTAAACCAAGACCCTCTTCGGTTGTGTTGGTTCTTCTCTTTTGACTGTTATATTGCAATCTGCTCTGCTAGTTGTTGCATTCCTGCTCATCGGCAAGATGATGCTGTTCCTCGGGCTCCGGGTTGGCAAAGTGGAGCAGCTCCCGCGATGGTATCCTCTCCTCCCGCAGCACCAGCCAGCCGCCCCCGCGCTGCGCCGATCACTGATATGGGCGGCGGGAACACCCTTTTCCTTGCCGGTATCGGTGTCTTTCTCCTGGTCGTCAGAGTGCTGCTCGGTTTTCCGTTAATTAATTGGGCAATTCTCTTCTTCTTAATTAATCGATGAGGCAAAGCTTTTGCCTTTGTTTCGAAAAAAAAAATGTTGTTGTTGCTCCCTTGTGCAGTCTTCAATGTCGTCGACCAGGCGTCGAGGTCACCTGAGCTCTCCAAGCCGAGGCCCTTGGTGCAGAGGCCAAGGTGGCGGTGGCAGAGGAGGAGGTGGTGGTGGGGCAGGTGGCGGAGCGATGACCGTTGAACTTGAGCATTGTCTGACGATAGTCCTGGCCATGGGCAGCCCGGCCTGGTCGGCCCGACCCGGCCTTGTCCATGGGCCGGGCTCGGGCCTAGGTTTTGAGCCCGATGGCCGGGCCGGGCCTGTCATTTTTGCCGTTTAAGGGAAAGGCCCGGCTCATGGCCCGAGGCCCTTTTAGCATGATGGGCTGAGCTCGGGCCCGATTTTTAGGCCTGACAGTCGGGCCAGGCCGGGCTCGGGCCTGGTTTTTTTGCGTCGGGCTTTGGTTGGTCCGGCCCGAGGGATGGCCAGGTATAGCTGACGGCAAGACGTTTGGTTTCCGTAGATTGTTTCTGTAAGCGTATCATTTTCGTTCTACAAGGGGCTAGACGAGCAAATAAGTTTTTCGCGGGGCTATAGATGCACTTAAGTAAGTCGTAAAAGGGGCCATTTAGGGCATGTACAATGGTGGCATATGGATACATATGTTCCATGATAAAAAGTAATTTGAGGCATCTACATTAATTTTTTCTCTCCAATGCAAACTATCATTAGTGGGCCTCATTAAAAAATAGAAAATAAAGACTCTAATGCATATGCATCTCTACTTTTCACTCCAACTTTTTTAGCTTTTGTCACCGGACCACAATTTTCTTTTTCAAGCACCTGCCTCCTGAAGAGGATCCCGCTTCCCTATCCAAACCTGCTTTACGTCATATCCGATCCTACATGGCATATGAGGCATCACCTTGAGGCTATGCATTGTACATGCCCTTATATAGGTGGGGTTGGTTGGTGGAGATATGACGAACGGCGACAATGCCTCGCCTGACGATGAACGGGACGCGGTCGACCGACGTACGACGGGCCCACGGGCAGTGTGTTCCACTTGCACACTTTTTCTGAAGGGAAAATTTTGTTTTTGCCACTCTAGTTTTTGCCAACTTTGTTTATGCCACTTTATTCTTTGAACGAAATCTCATCCCCAATTCCCCTCCTCCCCACCTCACTGTTTCATCTCATCTCTGAGTTGCCTCTCGGTCTCGGGGCCTCACAAAATCTCCTAGAATGATTGCTACTGCCGGGCGGCGCTTCAGTAATCAGTAGCTACTGCTAGCAAGACCTGAGCGTAGTAGGTACGTCCATTTCTGAGACAAGTAATTCCCAACGGAGGGAGTAGTAGCTAGCATGGCGGAAGCTCTGCTTCTGCCGGCGGTACGCATCACGGCCGGCAAGGCGGCCGACGCGCTCGTCCAGGGCGTGGCCGGCATGTGGGGCGTCGACGCCGACCGCCGCAAGCTGGAGCGCCAGCTGCTGGCCGTCCAGTGCAAGCTGGCCGACGCGGAGCTCAAGAGCGGGGTCAACCCGGCCGTCCGGCGGTGGATCAAGGACCTGCGGACCGCCGCCTACCAGGCCGACGACGTCCTCGACGACTTCCACCACGAGGCGCTGCGCCGCGAAGCCCGGATCGGCGAGTCGGCCGCCCGCAAGGTGCTCGGCTATTTCACGCTGCCGCACAACCCGCTTCTGTTCCGTCTCGCAATGAGCTGGAGGCTGAACAGTGTCCTCAAAAAGATCGATCTGCTTGTCGCGGAGATGAACAGTTTCGGCCTGGAGAACCATGCCGAGGCGCCGCATGCTGTTCTTTGCCGGCAGACGCACTCGGCAATCGACGACCCTGCGCAGATCTTCGGCAGAGATCTCGACAAGGAGGCGGTGGTGAACCTGTTGCTCGGCCAGCAAGATCATCAGAAAGTGCAGGTCCTGCCCGTCTTTGGGATGGGTGGTCTGGGCAAGACCACGCTTGCCAAGATGGTGTACAACGACCCCAAGGTCCAGCAACATTTTCAGTTACTCATGTGGCACTGTGCGTCGGACAGCTTCGAGACCGCCGCCCTTGTGAAGTCCATCATCGAGTTGGCTACGAGAGGGAGATGCGACATTCCAGACACAGTCGAGCTGCTGCGAGGGAGGCTTCAGGAGGTCATTGGCTGGAAAAGGTTTCTGCTTGTTCTTGACGATGTCTGGAATGAAGAACAGCGAAAGTGGGAGGATAGCCTGAAATCAGCGTTGTGTTCCGTCGGCGGTTCCGGAAGCGTTATAATCGTCACGACTCGGAGCCCACGAGCAGCGTCTATAATGGGCACGCTTCAAACCCATGAGCTGGCACATCTGAGTGAACAACACTCATGGGAATTGTTCTCAAAGAAAGCATTTAAGGGAAATGTGCGAGAGCAGGCAGAGTTGATGTCGATCGGCAAGCGTATCGTCAGCAAATGCAAGGGGCACCCTCTTGCTCTGAGTGCAATGGGGGGTTTGATGTGTTCAAAATGACGGGCCTGGGAATGGGAGGCTATTGCAGAAAGCAATATTGGGGATAGTGTTGCAGGCAAACAAGAAATCATATCCATACTCAAATTGAGCTACCAACACTTATCCTCTGAAATGAAGCAATGCTTTGCCTTCTGCGCCGTCTTCTCCAAGAACAGTGAGATGGAAAAAAGCATGTTGATCCAACTATGGATGGCCAATGGGTTTATTCAAGAAGAGGGAATGATGGATTTGGAGCAGAAAGGCGAATTTGTTTTCAACGAGTTGGTTTGGAGATCCTTCCTTCAGGATGTGGAAGTGAAACCATTTGATGGCCCAGCTTCAAGGCATGGTTTGGTTGGATGTGGGATGCATGATTTAATGCATGACCTAGCAAAACATGTTACGGGTGAATGCGCAACTATGCAAGAGTTGATTCAGAAGAAAGCATATGTAGAAGATGTCTTTCACATGAAAATATCATCGGATGAATTGGAACAAAGCAACGGATTACTGAAAAATAAGGAATCTCTCCGAACTTTGTTAGCACCGTCATCATCACATAAGGATCTCAGCAAGTTAAGGCTGACGTCGTTAAGAGCATTATGTTGTCGTGGCCTTCATATCCGTCAACCCATAAAGACAAAGCATTTGCGATATCTTGACCTGTCTCACTCTGAAATTGTTACATTGCCAGATTCGGTATGCATGTTGTACAACTTACAGTCGCTGAGGCTCAATCATTGCCACAAGCTCCGATATTTACCTGAAGGCATCAGAAGCATGAAAAAACTTCACCATCTCTATCTTTTTGAGTGTGATAAACTGGAGCGGATGCCCCCAAAGATTAGTCAACTAAGCAACCTGCACACCCTAACATCGTTTGTTGTGGGCACTGGAGATGGTTGTGGAATTGATCAACTCAAAGATCTAAAATACCTTAGCCACCGGTTGGAACTATACAATTTGATAAAAATAGAGAGTGTGGTGGATGCAAAAGAAGCCAAACTCTATCAGAAAAAAAATCTAACTGAACTGTCGCTATGCTGGGGTCGTCGAAAATATCACGGGCCTCAAGATGATGTTGGTAACATGGAACAAGTATTGGAGGCTCTTGCACCTCATAGTGAGATCAAAGTATTGGAGATACATGGTTATGGTGGCACTAAATTCTCATCATGGATGATGCACTCTCAGATGTGCCAGTGCCTAAGAAAACTCATAATCTTCAACTGCCCAAAATGCAAACATCTCCCATCCGCACCGCTGTTGGTCTCCCTCGAGTATTCAAGATGATGTTGGAGAGATGGACAGAAAACAGTACTGCAGGGGAACCTCCTCATAGCTTGGTGATGTTTCCTCTGCTTGAAGAGCTAAGTATGTATGCCTGTCCGAAGGTTGCAAGTGTTCCGAGCAGCCCAGTTATAGAGAAGCTGCGGATAATGGAATGTTACAGCCTTCCAATCAGCTCAATCGCTCATCTGACAACGCTCTCTGAGCTTGAGTTTGGTGGAGAATTAATTCGTTCTGCAAGCATGCCTTTGGGCTCTTGGCTATCCCTCGTGAAATTAAGTGTTAGCTCACTGGGTGATATGATGCTGCCTCCAGGGGACCAGCAAAGCCATAGGCCCTTGGAAACCCTTCGGAGTATGTGGCTATCCGGTCCCAATTGCTTTGAAACGACATCCACTTTGTCAAAATCGCACCTGCTGAGGCTCTGGGAGTGCTTTGCCTTTGTTGAAGAATTGTGCATTTCTGGGTGCGACGAACTTGTCCACTGGCCGACGGAGGAGCTCCGGAACCTGGCTCGTCTCCGTTTTCTGCGCATTAGCTTCTGTGTTAAGCTCAAGGGGAAGGGCTCGCCGTCTGATGAAATCCTTCCGCCGCCCCAGCTGGAGATGTTAAGCATTCACAACTGTAGCAGCTTACGGTATATTCCCGAGGTGGCTGCATCCCTTGATGAATTAGTGATAGGAGAATGCACGTGTTTGATCGCACTGCCTTCAAATCTATCCAAGCTGAGGGTGCTCCGGATTCAGGGCTGCAGTGGCTTGAAAACTTTGCCGGATGGCCTCACCTCTCTTGAGCAGCTGACAATCGAGAGGTGTACAGGGATAGAAAAATTCCCGCAGGACCTCCTCCAACGGCTCCCAGCACTCAAGTCCTTGAAGATAGTTGGTTGCCCCAACTTGCAAAGACATTGCAGACAAGGTGGGGAGTATTTCCACTTGATTTCCTCTATTCCACATAAGGACATTCCAGCAGCAGAAACTGAGTCTGGCAGGATGAACCAGACGTTTTTAAAGAGGTTAATGCCCTCCTGCTGACTCTCAGGTCTCAACTGAGGTGCGTTTGCTCTCTTCTGTTATCTACACCCTTTTGTGCTTCCTTGTGTGTACTTGATTCAATGATTTGTGAATACCTGGAGCTTATTGTTTGTTCTACTTCTGCAGCAGTGTAGGATGAATGCGGTGTTGTGGTTTCATGAAGAAAGGAGCTAAGAGCCAAAGACCGACCTTGTCATCCATGCCTTGGTAGTAATTTGGTTTCCAGAGACTGCAAGCAGGGGGCAGAGATATTGTCCTATCCCACTGCTATTGGCTCTGAACCCCAGGATATGAACCTGGATTCCCGTGAACACTGGCGCTAACTTGGTACTGTTATTTGTTTCGTTGTATTTCTGTAATATTTATTCTATTTCTAAAAGGTTCTACCAGTTGGCTCAACAGTTTAGTGAGTCACCTTTAAGTATGCCCAACAGGTTTCCCTTGTTGCTTCTCACCGGATAGGAAGGGAAACTGTTGAGAGACTGAGCATGGCAAAAGCACTATAAAGTTCTATGGGAATTCGTTCATCGCAGGTAATCCAGCTTGAGTGTGTACTCTTAAATTACAGAGGAAGGTGCAACAATAGAAGCATGATTGATATGTCTGTGCATATGCAGGGCCAACTGAAGAGATCATCAAGCTTGCAAATGACGAAGACGAGGAGGTGCTTGCAGCAGAGTTCGACTTGGACGAGGTCAATTCCTGATCTATACAGCGTGCTGTTGGGGTATATTCAGGGACATGCGTCCTGATCTATACAAAAGTGCTGTTGACGTTGGATGGCAAGACATCATCATCCTGGGTCCCACTTGTATGAGGAGGACATGAGCTCCAAAATACCGGGAAAACAGAGGGTCCAGGAATAATACATGTGCCGCACCAAATGTTGAGGTATCTCTGTGTTTGCAGCTTGGTGGCTTTCCACCAATATAGCATCAACAAAATGCTGCAGTGTAACCATGTGACCAGAAACAAAATGTTTGAAACATGAAGGATAATAATGCATCACTGCTTCACAGTTGTTGAAACATTTTTTACTATACTCCTACAGTTAGTGTTTTTAATCACTTGCTTAAAATGAAGAGGTGGATGATAATTGGCAGAATCAGCATCTTTGACCCCCAAGATACCCTTTGCTTTGGCTGTAATGTAAACCTGTCAACCAACTGTCACATGTGTTGTAGTATTCCTTTTTCATCAAACCAAGTCCAGGCAGGCAGGGTTCTTGTGAGCCTAGAGTGCTTTGCAGCCTGTACTGTATACACGCTCATCCTTAGCTGTGGAGCATCATTGCGACTATGTCGAGGACAAACGCGTCTTTCTTTTGTTGATTCTTGTACCTGAATCCTTGACCCGTGCATCTGCTTCTTTCGACAGACAGAAGACAGAGGAGGAAGTAGCAGTAGATCGACGATGGATGCAAAGACTGACCAATTTTGTTGCAATATTTACATCTCTTTGGAAGGACACTGCCATGGCCATGGCACTCTTAGAACTCTTTGACGACATAATAACTCATACTTATTAAACCGAGAAAACCAAAACCCTGTTATGTTCTGTTGGCTCTTCTCTTTTGACTGTCATATTGCAGTCTGCTGGTTTGTTGCATTCCTCCTCCTGATCACCATCAGCTAGATGGTGTTGTTTTCTTCCTCTGGCTCCGGCTCCGGCTCCGGCTCCGGGTGTGCAAAGTGGAGCTTGAGGCGGCCGTCCTCCCGGCAGGCGTGGAGCAGCTCCCGCGACGGTATCCTCACCTCCCGCAGCACCAGCCGGCCGCCCCCGCGCTGTGCCCTCAGGTACTGCCACGGCTTCCCGGCCGCGCCGATCACCGATATCGGCGGCGGGAACACCCTTTTCCTCGCCGGCATCAGCGCCCCTAGCTCCTGGTCGCCCTGCTTGCAGTCTTGAATGTCGTCGTCGGCCACGATGTCGCCGAGGTCGAGGTCGCCCGAGCTCTCGGAGCTCTCCGAGCCGAGGCCCTCGGTGCAGAGGCCGGGGTGGCGAGACGCTGCCGCCTTGGAGCTGGCGTGGCCCGAATGGAGATGGAAAGAAGGAGGCGGCGGCGGCGGCGGAGGAGGAGGTGGAGGCATGACGAGGCCGTGGATGATGGGATAGTGGTCGTGGATGACGGGACGGTGGTGGCCGCCGTCGTCGAACGGGCCCATCGCCTGCGCCGGCGCCGGCGGCACCAGGCCGCCGTCGTAGCCGTGGGCGCATGCCGTCGCGGCCATGCGCGCGCGCGTACGTGGTGAGGTGAAGACGTCAAGTGGAACGCCGGAACTCAAACTCTCCTCTCTGACTCTGTTGGCGCGTCGCAACTTGCTGCAAGTCGATGTGGTCCGTCCGTCCGTCCGTCCGTCCGTGGGTGAATTATAGGGGCGGCAAGATACGGGATGGGGGCCGGGACTCGTGGCCAGCTGCTGCTGTCACGACTCATGATAATGCTATCGCCTTGGGCTACCGTGTTGGGCCGCGAGACGCAGATACGTACTGCTTTGCTGCGGCCCCGGCATCATGGTGCGGTCTCATTCTCAACGCCTCCCGTTCGCATGTATTTTCGGCTGCACAATCGTGCGGCACCCGTAGATGATTGATCGGTAGCCGCATCACGCAAGTGTAGGAGGTATGGGCATGATACCGGTTCTCCGGCGGCCCCTCGTTTCTAGCGGCGCAAGCAACATCTGGTGTAGTAGTGTACCCAGGTTGCTTTTCAACAGCTGTCCCGAAATACTACATTCCCTTTATCTATTTTGATGATTAATATTTCCGGACGGGCAGGTTTTTTCGGACGGAGGGAGTGTAGTATTTCCTGGATCATGGATGCCAGATTTCGCTCTAGCTTACCTAACTTCAGGTTTAGCTCCTCATCTTAAGGCTCCAACTGCTGACTACGGTTTATCGCCAAAAAATGAACGGTTGGCTAATTTATTTATTTTTTTTGAAATGAAAGGGGTTTCCCCCGCCCCGAATTTTTATTAAGCCAAGGCAGAAAGTATCAAATTTACAAGGCCTCGGCGCAAGCCAAAAGTAGCTGCAGCAGAATTATAAAGCTTGCAAGTTTTTTCACCTACGGATACATACATGAGGGGAATACTCGATTAGATGAACATGTAAGAACACAAAATAAGAAGAGTATGCCCCCATGCACTCGAAGCTAGACCCAGGCGATTCTAAGAAATCCCCCTCACCGATGATCGAGCAGACTTAAACACCGGACAAGAAGAGGGCCGCGGCGCCTCGGCTTCAGGCCAGGCCAACACGACTACGGCGGCAGGCGCGGTAGGACGTCCTGCCCAGGGCGGTGGTGGAGGACGGGGTGCTTCAATCCCTCCCAGGCCGACGGCAACGGGACCGGTGGCATCCGCTACACTGCCTCGCGCCGGGACTGCTCGAGGCACCCAGCCTACCGAGCGTCAGGGACCGTCGCTTCCAAGCACCAGCCGGATGACATGGCGCAGCCACCGGCAGCCAAGGCACTGGCCCTAGGAAGGGGTCGTGGCGGGCAAGGGCATGACGGATACACTGGTTACAGCAGAGATTCTCAGAACTACAACCGCTACAGTCAGTGGGAAGATGACGGATATGATGCTTATGGTGAGGGGCTGCACCGTGGATCTTCCTCCAGTGGTGGCCGTGGTTACAACCGGTATAATCCTGATAACACTGGACATTTTCAATGGCCACCTGGTAATTTTGTGGAAGGTGCCGTCAGACCGAATGATCGCTTCCGAGGTGGTTATCGTCGCGGTGGGAGAGGGAGACGACCTCCACCACCTCGTCAATACCCACCACCACCATTGCCGGTTGCGGAGATGCCTTCGGAGGAGCTTGAGCATGCAGCTGAGGGGGTGGGAGACACACCCACGTTACACGCGGTGGCACTAGACACGGTTCGGGCTCTCGCAGCAGTGAATGTTCCTGTGAATACAGGAGGTGTTAAGCCTAAGTATGGTACGTCTGATAAAGGGCCGGATAAAGCGGAGGGCGAAAAGCTCTCTAAATGGGCAATTAAAAAGAAAAAGTTGCCCTGTTATAGATGTGGTGAACCGGGTCATTTTGTAGCAGAGTGTACAAATGAGCTTTGTGTTTACTGTCTCCATTCCCAGCATGTGACCGGGGAATGCCCTCTCCTTTCCGGTCCTAAGCCTGGCATTAATATATTTGGGGTCTGCTGTAAGGAGTTGATGTTCTTTGAGACCCCGGAGGTGGATCCTTTACCACAGATGATTGAGAGTTCCTTCCCGGCAGTCATCAGAGTCACTAATGGACAGTTGACCGAGGCGTAGATCGTCAGACAACTACGTGAGCTTGTGCCGGGTAATTATCAATGGCACCTGGAGAAGTTAGAAGGTCAGTCTTATAAGGTTGACTTTCCCACTAAAGAGGATCAGGTGCATGTTCTTAAGTGGGGTTTATGCAGAGTTACGAGCACAAACATTATTATCGCTTTCGATGAGTGGAAGCAGGAGGATCCCGAGGGTACACCTTTGGAGAAGGTGTGGGTTCGTTTTTTTGGGGTGCCACCTAAATATGTAAAACATTTTTTGATTGCTTGGAGTTTGGGTGGTTTGATTGGTAAGACAGAAAAGGTGGATATGCCTTTCACTCGTGCACAAAACGCGGCGAGGCTTTTGGTCAGTGTTCTGAGCGTTGAGCGCATACCAGATGTAGTTAGATGGACACATGCTGGAGTTACTTACCTCTTAGAGCTTGAGATTGAGGATACTGCAGTTTCAGAGGCTGGAGATGGCACACAAGACATG
Source organism: Triticum dicoccoides (assembly GCF_002162155.2). Classification (NCBI taxonomy): domain Eukaryota; kingdom Viridiplantae; phylum Streptophyta; class Magnoliopsida; order Poales; family Poaceae; genus Triticum; species Triticum dicoccoides. The sequence continues at coordinate 21,678,244 of NC_041388.1, forward strand.
GATATTACGGAGGGGGGCGGCGCACCCGGGGACCAGGAGAAGGGGCCCGATGACACTATGCTGGAGTCGGACAAGGGGCCTGCTACATATTCTGATAAGGTAGACAGTTCTACCAAAGAGACGCCCTCGTCCACCACTCCGATGAACACGCTTCGTTTTGGTTCTTTTGTATCGAGGTCCGTGCCTAGCCGGTTATGGAGCACTAGGGTCGAGACAGATGACCCGATAGAGCTTGAGCTTCCACCAGTGCCGAGTTTAGTCGGCAAGGTGACGACCATGGAGCCTACTTCCGGGGCGATGGTGGGTTCTGTTGGGATGGCCGCGGTTTTGGGAGACCCTGGGCAGGAGGTCCACCACACCCACATACCACTGCCGGACCTTTCGCCGGCGGGAGGGGCGCCTGGAAAGGAGATCCACAGTGCGCTTCCCAATTCCACGTCACCGGTCGAGTTGGGGTTGAGATGCGGGCAGGAGTCCTGTGTTGTAACCCCTCTGCAGCTTGGCACCGAGCAGGGCGGCCGAGGTACGACGACTACCACGGGTGATAAGGGGGACGAGATTTGTGAGCAGGAGGCTCCAAGGTCCTCTGTCCCCTTGTCATCCACACCGGCAGTTCCCTCCATCACGCCTCTTCCTCCTTCACCGACGTTACGGGAGGGGCGTGGGAGTCCTGACCGCACCCCGCGCGAGAGGACCACAGAGGAGCTCATCGCTTTTGGTGGGATTACGGATCCGGTGTCGGCTGGCAGGCGTGTCAGCAACCGGATCCAGGGACAGCCGGATGCGGATGACTTTCAGCTAGCGCGGGCCAAGAGGGCTGCCATGCTTCGTCATGCCGAGACTACTGCAGGTATGTCATTTGATATACGTTGTTCAATTTTACATTTTTCTGAGAATGAGTTAGTTGATAAGGCAAACGACTTAGGCATTTCTTTGGGGTCAAATGATACCGAGGTCGTCAAATCCGTCAATGATCTTCTAGACATGGAAGCGGAGAGGGCTTCTGAGATCATTCGTAATCTTGCCGCTATCCAACCTATGAATGACAATGACATGAATAGTTTAGGAATTACTGATCTTGCAAATATCTGCAACAACATTTTGCCTAGTGTCGATACTGAAGATGAGGAGGAAGTTGAGACCACAGATACAGTAGCGCCTCTCCTGACAGAGGAGGCAGTGTCTGTTATTGATGATAATATCGTTCCACAGGGTGTTGGGGAGAAGCCCAAACGACCCTGGAAGCGAAAAATTTATCCTACTTCGGTGATTTGGATCACGACAAGTACGACTCCATCAACCCCGTTCACTTGAACGCTTCCGCTTAGCGATCTACAAGGGTATGTAGATGCACTCTCCTTCCCTCGTTGCTAGATTACTCCATAGATTGATCTTGGTGATGTGTAGAAAATTTTGAATTTCTGCTACGTTCCCCAACATTCAAACCCTCTCCAGTGGTATCGATTTTGATTGGCACATCTTACCACCTAGAGGAAGATCCGGCGGGATTTTACTAGGAGTACGGTGCGAGACGCTCGAGGTACTTAATGTAGTGCAGGGAGACTTTTCAGTTAAATTCAGGGTGAGATCGAAATTGGTCGGGTTCCAATGGTCGCTAGTTGCGGTTTATGGGGCAGCGCAACCTGAATTTAAACCTGATTTTCTTGCCGATTTAGTGCGGATTTGTGGAGACGAAAATCTGGCACTACTAGTCGGGGGGGGGGATTTTAATATAATCCGGAGAAGAGAAGAAAAGAATAATGACAATTTCGACGGACGGTGGTCTATGATGTTTAACATGATTATCGAGAGCCTCAATCTGAGAGAAATTGAGCTCACCGGTAGACAGTTCACATGGGCCAACTCGCTACCTGTTCCCACTTATGAAAAGCTGGACAGGGTACTTGCTAGTGTGGAATGGGAACAAAAATATCCGTTGGTGTCGGTTCATGCGATGCAAAGAGCAATCTCGGATCATACACCACTCTTCTTAGATTCGGGAGAGGCTACCCATGTTGCAAACAAAAATACCTTCTCCTTCGAGCAAAGCTGGTTTGAGCGAGAAGGATTTATGGAGATGATTGCACGTGAGTGGGCTAAGCCGGTTATGGGAAGGACACATGTTGAGAGATGGCAAAATAAGATTAGACACTTACGAGAATTTCTGAGAGGATGGGCCAGGAATGAGAGCGGGATTTATAAGCAGAAAAAAGAACGTCTAACGCAACTCATTGAGGCACTCAATGTAAAGGCTGAAACCACTCTTCTCTCAGTCTATGAACATCGAACCAAGTCCGAAGCTGAGCAAGGCCTACGTGCTCTCCTGAGAGAGGAGGAGCTCAAGTGAGGTTGCGTGCGAAAACGCTTAAGGTTTTCCAAGGGGACGACAACACACAATTCTTCCATATGGTTGCAAATGGTAAACATAGGAAGAAGAAAATCATACAGCTGGAACAGGACAAGGGAACAATAGTGGGGCATGATAATTTAAAATCGTATATCTCCAACTATTATAAAAGTCTGTTCGGACCTCCCAATACTTCCATGGTGTCTCTTGATGAGTCTGTGATTGATGATATACCTCAATTACAAGCAGCGGAGAATGATGTTCTCTCTGCACCGTTTACTGAAAAAGAAGTTCATTTGGCCATAACTCAAATGAAGCCGAATAAAGCACCGGGACCAGATGGGTTTCCAGCTGAATTCTATAAGAAATGTTGGCACATCATTAAATATGATCTTATGCCTATGTTTCATGATTTTTTCGAAGGCCATTTGAAGTTGTTTCATCTAAATTTTGGTACGATAACGTTATTACCGAAGAAGAAGGAGGCGGTCCGGATAGAACAATTGCGACCCATTTGCCTGCTGAATGTGAGTTTCAAAATCTTCACAAAGGTTGGAACCAATAGATTGACAAAAATTGCTCACTCAGTGATTCAACCTAGTCAGACAGCTTTCATGTCGGGACGACACATACTCGAAGGAGTAGTTGTCTTACATGAAACTCTTCATGAGATTCACTGGAAGAAACTAGATGGGGTTATCTTAAAAGTGGATTTCGAGAAGGCTTATGATAAGGTAAAATGGCCTTTTCTTCAGGAGGCAATGCGCATGAAAGGTTTTAGTGAAACCTGGAGGCACCAGGTGGATACTCAAGTCCAGAAGGGTAGTGTCGAAATTAAGGTGAACGATGACATTGGTCACTATTTCCAGACGCATAAGGGGCTGCGACAAGGGGATTCCATGTCACCTCTTCTGTTCAATATTGTGGCAGATATGTTGGCCATCATTATTGGCAGGGCCAAGCAACATGGGCATGTAGAGGGTCTAGTTCCTCATCTGGTTGATGGAGGGGTGTCCATTCTACAATATGCTGATGACACTATCCTTTTCATGGAACATGACATGGCTAAGGCACGTAATATGAAACTTATCTTATGTCTATTCGAACAATTGTCTGGCTTAAAGATCAATTTCCATAAGAGCGAGGTGTTCTGTTTTGGGAAGGCAAAAGACAAGGAACACACTTACAGACAATTGTTTGGATGCGAGTTAGGTGCCTTACCATTCAGTTACTTGGGTATTCCGATTCATCACCGTAAATTATCTAATAAAGAACGGAAAGTAATTGAAGAACGAATCAAAAAAAACTCAGCTGCTGGAAGGGTAAGTTGATGTCATATGGGGGCCGATTAGTTCTGATCAACTCAGTACTAACGAGCATGCCAATGTTTTTACTTTCGTTCTTCGAAATTCCGAAAGGGGTCCGAAAGCGACGTGATTTCTTTAGATCTCGATTCTTTTGGCAGTCTGATGAGGCCAAGAGGAAATACCGTCTCGCGCGTTGGGATATCCTTTGTCGACCTAAAGACCAAGGGGGTCTCGGTATTGAGAACTTGGAAATTAAGAATAAATGTCTTATGAGCAAATGGTTGTACAGGTTAGGGACAGAGCCGGAGGGCATGTGGTCTCAAATCGTGCGCAATAAGTACTTGCACTCGAAAACGCTAGCACAGACTACCACCAGACCAACTGATTCACCATTCTGGAAGGGACTTATGCGAACGAAGGATCTGTTCTTTCGTAGGTTCAAATTCTTGGTTGGCAACGGGATGTCAACGAGATTTTGGGAGGATACATGGTTAGGAGAGACACCCTTGGCCTTACAATATCCTACCCTTTACAATATTGTGCAACGTAAGGAAGATTACATAGGTATCGTCCTTCAAACTATTCTCTTGAATATCCAGTTCAGACGTACGTTAGTAGGTGCGAGATGGACAGCCTGATTGCACTTGGTCCGGAGATTGATTGAAGTTCGACTCTCCGACGCGCCGGATTCTACACAATGGAAGTTAACTAAAAATGGGATATTTATGGTAAAATCCTTTTATACGGATTTGATTAATTCTGGCCCCCTCTCAAGGTCACTTCATATATGGAAGGTTAAGGTTCCTTTGCGGATTAAAATTTTCATGTGGTTTGTCTACAAGCAAGTTATACTCACAAAGGAAAACTTAATTAAGAGGCGATGGGTAGGCAACTCGTGGTGTTGCTTTTGTGCTCAAGATGAGATAATACAACATTTATTCATTGAATGCCCACTTACCAAATTACTGTGGAGAACGATTCGTATAGCTTTTGATATTAATCCCCCAATAGATATTGCGTCTTTGTTTGGGACGTGGTTGGCTGGAGTTGAACAGATCACGGCGGCTCGTATTCAGATTGGAATATGTGCGCTATTATGGGCTATATGGAACTGCAGAAACGATATAATTTTTAACAGACAACACAACTTAACTTTTTTGCAGGTTATCTTCAGAGCTACAGCTTGGATCCGTACATGGTCCTTACTCACTCCTATGGACTCCAGGGAGCCTTTGGTTACTGGGTGCAACCAATGGGAGATGGTGGCTCGGGCTATATTCAACCGGTTCGGATGGCGTTCACATAACAGGATAGAGGGCTAGAGAGCTTGTCCTTATTATCACCGTATCGGTTGTTTGTTTTAGGCCCTTTCTGTGTTTTTGCTCCGTTTGCGAGCTGTAAGACCTTTATGATGATACTTCTTGCATTTTTAATAAAAGGGGCTGCATGCGAGGCCGGGGGTATACCTCCATTTCCAAAAAAAAAGAAGAGCACCCTGCACGTCCGAACACAGTATCTTCCATTGCATTATCAGTGAGCCCACCAAGTCCAGGACACACACATGCCTCGCCATTTTCGCCTCTGGAAGACAAAATCATTTCGAAGCAACCATAAGCCCCACAAGGTTGCAGAAGTAACCAAATTAACATCTTCAATTTTTTAAGATTATGTAGAGGTTTTAAGGATTCAAAAGAGCCAACCATGCGGACGCCATCTGAAGCCATTGCTCCGGAATCCACGTCCAGACCACCACCGTCCGTCCACATCATGGAGCACCAACCTCGAGAGGAGGAAAGAAGGGTGTCTCCTTCCCTTCCTAGCCCGGCATCAGTCACGGGATCTGGGTCGATGCCCCCCACAGTAGGGGGCGTCCACACTTGCGTTCCCAGGCAGTCTAGGTGGACCGGGGAGGGGGGGACACAACCCCGTGACTCCCGACGGCCGCCGCGGCTCGCGCGGTGCCTCAACCGTGGTCACCGGCACCGATCCGCATGACAGGATATTGAAGACCCGACCATCACCAGCACTGACCACCGCACCCACGCGGGCACCACCCAGGCCAAGCCCAATCTCACCTACCCGGTGCATCCGCATCGACCCACCCCGAGCCCAAACCTAGCACACCCGAGGTGTCTTACCCTCATTGGAGGGATGCGTACGTGTTATATAGCAGGGGGCTTATCCCTGAATATGCATACAAGATCGTTGGAGTTACATTCTTTTTTTTTGCTGGCGTTTGTGTTGTTTTGGGCTGTTTTTTTCAATGAGCACATATTTGGCTCAATCGATTCTTCAACGGGCCAAAGTGCATTCATGTGCGCTATAGCCTTTGCTCTTTGCTCTTTTATTTTATTTCTTTTGTTTTCCCTTCTTTATTAGTTGGTGTTAATGTTTTCTTTTGTGGGTATTCTTTGGATGTTGGGTGACTGTAAATATATGCACACAAATACTATAAAATATGTAGCAAAATTTATTATTATATGATTATTCTTTTTATATTACAAAAAGTGCAATTTTGGGGTAAAATTGCGTGCAAGGTTTTTTGTTCCACTATCATATGCTTATTTTGCGTATATAGAAAAACGCAATAAATTGTGAGCAAAATTTCTCATTATATTATTTTATTGTTTTCATCTTTTCCTTCTTAAAGGGTAATACCAATGGCAATAATTCATTCATTCTTATAAAATATATTTTTATTTTTTGTGTGTAGGTATACGTGTACTTACTAAATAATATATGTTTAAATTATAGTAGAATACAAAAGTTGCAGTATTATATGCTTATTATTTATGTGCAATTCTAGTGCAACATTGTGTGCTTAAAGTTTTTTATTTTCTTTCTTCTGAAAGGGTTTCATTCTTCCTTAGAAAACTTCACCATTTTCATTTTGCTTTATTATATTATATTTTATTTTGTGTTACTTTTCATTTTTTTTGTAAGGGTAATACCGATATCACTAACCCATTACTTTTTTGAAACACTCTCCCCCATTTTTTTGTTATTATATGCTTCTTTCTGCATATTATAAACATACAATTTATGTGTAAATTGTGTGTAAATTTTGTCATTATTTGTTTTAGTTTTTCATTTAAAGTTTTTAAAAGGGTAATACCAATCCCACAAACTAATTCCTTTTTAGAAAATTTCCTTTTTTGCATAAATTCCACTCCTATATGTTTACTCTTGTACACATTGCACAAAACGTAATTTTTCTGTAAATTGCATGCAATTTTTCCCATTATTTTGTGCATTAACTAATTCACTCTCCATTAGAAAACCTTTTATTTCATCAACGGGCTGTTGTTTTGCGTCGGCCCAAGAACTGTTGTGGGCTTCTATTGGTTTGGGCTGTTTTCCACAAAATCGACTGATTCTAAATTTGGGCCAGTCAATTCTGTTTGTCCGTTTGATCTAAAATTAAGAGCTGATCCAAAAATCGGCTGACCATAATTCATTTTAAGTCGACTAGCCAGCCCCATTATCATATACGACATTCTTAAGAGAAGACTCAAGTCACAAAATTTTTAAACTACTAAGCAATGTGTCCCACAGTGTCCACACCAATCCTTGAGTGTTAGGCTAAGAAAGTGGTAAGTTTGATGGAAAACCAAAACAAAATTTAGAGAAACATCTAAAAACGGAGCCCTCCCGCTGGCAAGGGCTGGCATCCACCACCCTCCAATGGCGCTAAGGCCGCTAGAGATGAGGCAATTACTCCCTCCGTCTCGCAATATACTATATATGTTATTACATCCAAAATATACGGCATAATACATGGCATTCTTAAGAGAAGACTAATAGGCTAAGGAAATGTGACTTTGATGGAACAGCACTAAGCAATGTGTCAAAAAAAAAAGTGTCCACAGTGCACACCAATCCTTGAGTGTTAGGCTAAGGAAATGTGACTTTGATGGAACACCAAAGACCTGCCCCGGGAGACGAAACCAAAAGCAGATGAAAGCACACATAGGCATGCAAGAAAGGAACCATGTCCTTGCTTTCTTGCCCCCAAGGCAAAAGGAAAAATACCACTCTACGCAACCTCGATGCCACGTACACTACACCCATCGATTCCGACCCTTGGAATACATATATCTGCATATAGAAACACGTAACACATCGCCATCACATACACGGCGGCATACCAGGCCCTGTCCGGCGAGCCATGGACGTCCCCGGCGGCCGGGCGTACGGGGAGGAGCAGGAGGAGGAGCTGGACCCGGCGGTGGAGTGGAGGCAGGCCGGCGACGACCAGGACGTGGTGGAGCTCCGGCTGCCGGGGTTCCGCAAGGAGCACGTGCGCGTGCAGGTGGACAACTACGGCGTGCTCCGCGTCACCGGCGGCCGCCCCGCCCGGGGCGGCCGCTGGGTCCGCTTCACCAAGGACCTCCGCCTCCCCGACAACTGCGACGCCGACGGCGTCCGCGCCAGGTTCGAGGACGAGAAGCTGCTCATCAGCCTCCCCATCGTCCCCGGCGGTGAGGCGGACCTGGTACCCACGCCCACGCCGTCGCCCCCGGAGACACTGCCGAGGCCGGCGTTGCAGCCGCCGCCGTCTTCGGCGCCTCCTCCTCCACGCTTGCCTCCGCCTCCCGGGAAGCCCAGCTTCTTCGAGCCGAAGATCCGGCCGCCGGTGCCGCCGCCACGGGCGCCATCATCGCGTTCACGTCCACTTCCTCCGTTTCCGGCTGAGCCCCCCACGGTTTCCGAGCCAAAGCCGCCGCCGGCGAAGCCCGCTGCTTTCGAGCCAAAGCTCCGACCGCCACCGCCACCGCCGCCAATATCACGCCCACTTCCTCCGTTCTCGTCTAGGCCCCCCAGCTTTTTCGAGCCAAAGGAACCGCCGCCGGCGAAATCCACTGCTTTCGAGCCAAAGCTCCGACCACCGCTGCCCCCACCACCGCCTCCAGTGTCACGTCCACTTCCTCCGTTCTCGTCTAGGCCCCCCAGCTTTTTCGAGCCAAAGGAACCGCCGCCGCCTCCACCACAGGAGCCGGCACCGGCACCATTGCCGTCGCGTCCACCGCCACCTCCGCCACCACGTGAACGTGCACGATTACCGTCGTTTCCACCACCACCACCACCACCCCCTCCTCCTCCTCCGGCGAGGCCCACTTTCTTCGACCCAAAGCTCTGGCTGCCGTGGCGGCATTCAGATCACGCTCGAGACACCCCTCCCGAACCCACATTAACAAAGCCTCCCGCCACCGCCGAACGGAAGCCCTGGATACCTCCGGCGATCGTTCCTGGCCCAAGGACGGCCGAGCCGGAGCACGGGCCACCGCCATTGCCACCTCCAAAACAGAGTACAGCCACTCTGCCTCAGCCTAAGTCACCCCCGCTGTCAGATATACCAATCGGCGTCTCATCTCCATCGCCGCCTCCACCACCACCACCACCACCACCACCACCACGGCCGCCTAGTCATCGTCTCCCGGAAGCAAAGGCGAAGACGAAGAAGAAGCATCGCAAGGTGCAAGACGAAGACGACAAGGTAAGGTTGCCACTGCTGGAGAAGATGAAGAAGCAAGAGGAGAAGAGGATGGAGGACAAGAAAGCGAGGGAGGCGGCGAACGGTGGAAGACAGCCGACTGAGCACGAGGATTGGGACGTGTCACCAAAGCTGCTGCCGGCGAGCGAGGATCCAGGGACGCCGCCGACGACGGAGCTGGTGACGAACATGGCGGCCGCGGTGGTGGTGCTGGTGGGGATCGCCCTGTCAGTTTGGCGCACCGTGAGCAGCAGCTAGCAGCTCCTGCCACCATAAGGCTAATTAGTGCACACTGTTAATTATCTGCTGAAGTTAAACTTACTAACTAACTGTACATGTACTGTACAATGTAAATAACCGTGCACTGTTAATTATCTGCTGAAGCTAAGAGCATCTCCAACAGGCGCCCAACACGCCGCGCGGTAAAAATGGATTTGGCGCGCGCCCATCGCCTGGTTTGACACGGCGCGCACCGTTTGCTCCAGCAGCCGCGCGCGCAGCTCCAGCGGGCGCGGTAAAATGCAGCGCGCGCTCATTTTACAATATTTTTTAAATTAAAATTACATAGATAAAAAAAACGATACAAAGATATTTTACAACGGTACAACTACTACGACATAGATAGATAGATAGTTCGACATACATAGATAGATAGATACTACTACGGCATAGATAGATATATAGAAACTACTACGGCATACATAGATAGAAAACTACTCCAAGTCGCTATCATCACCATCACTCCTCTCGTCGGTGTCGTCCGAGGTTGAGAGCCATATGTCGTCCCAACGTTCATCGTCCGAGGTGAAGAATGACCTCCCACCTGCGGAGACGATGTCCCACTGCTCGTTCGCCACTGCCTTCCGCTGAGCGGCGCCTTGCCATCCTCTCCGCCCAGTAGGCACGCTCGGCGTCGACGTCCTCTGGGTGGCGATGACGCCACTCCGCCATGGCTCGCTCGTCCTCTTCGGCGACGAGGAGACGGCGCTGCCGCCGAGAGTGGTCGGCACGGTCCATGTCCATGATGAGACGCGGCGGAGGGGCGAGGCGCTGCGCCTTCTCACGCATGAAGACGTCCCGGAAATTCATCTGCGACCGGGGCCTCTCCAAGCGCCACGCCGCCGCGTCGTACGCGCGGGCCGCCTCGCGCGCGCTCCGGAACGTCCCGAGGCCGAGCTGGGCGTCGCCGTACCGTATCTCGACGGAGTACCAGCCGTTGGGGCGCTCGCGGATGCCGCGAAAGACCGAAGCCCGAAGCACCCTGGCGGCGCGGCGGCATGGTGGCGCGATGGTGGCGCAGAAAGCGGCGAAGCGGCGAGGTTGCGAGGAGGAGGGCGCGTGGCTGTTTTGTGCACGTGGCGAAGCGCGGGACTTTATAGGCGCGCGTGAAGCGGCGCGCCAAATCTACCGCGCCGCGTGCCGCTTTCTCCCGCGCGCGCGCAAACGCTTCCCGCCACCGCTGGAGCGCGCGGAACCAACCGGCGCGCGCGAAAAACTGCTTTTATCGCGCGGGCGCGCATTTTGCCGCGCCTGTTGGAGATGCTCTAAGCTACTAACTAATTGTACATATATGTACAACGTAAATAACACATGCAATCGTTTATATCAGACTTTGTTTGATCTGCAAGAGACATAAAGTTTAACACTCAGCATTGCTATTTACTACTCCCTCCGTAAACTAATATAAGAGCATTTAGAATACTAAAGTAGTGATCTAAACACTCTTATATTAGTTTACAGAGGGAGTACATGCTTGGACTAGTTGTGAACTAACATGGACCGGCCTATAATGTTGTAAATAAACTCGAAAGTTAGTCGTTCACTTATTCCTGCTAATTTCATTGGTTGTTGTCTTCAGATGAGCAGGTTCCACCTCCAGCCAATGCCGATGCCAATGCCACTTCCAGTTGCCTAAAATTTCGGCAAGTGATCAACATAAATACATTTGTTAGAATTAACCGCAACATGGAAACAATGAAATAAAAATGCAATGGTACCTCTTGGTGATGAGCCTTGAGCTTCCACTCGGCATGGCTGTCAAGGATTTGGACTTGGGATGGGTTCCTATTGCAGTTGCAGCTGCAGCTCCAGAAGGTCCGCCTCCAACCATAGTTGATAGTCTGTCCAATAAGAAATTCGTGGGATAAAATAAATGCAATATTGCAAGAAATGTAATAACAATAATACCTTTTGATAATGGGCTCTAGGGTTTCATTCCCTAGGGTAGGCAAGGGGGCAGGCAAAGGCACAACTCGATCCAATGCACTTGCTGGTGTGGCTCGCAGATCCTCCTTGCTTGGACCTACTGCATGACAATGCCATGAGACAGCCAACATGAAACTATAATGATGCAATAATGTAGGGAAAAGCTATCTAACCTTCTTTGCTCGCAAAAGTAAATCCACCTTTGCGTGGATGCAAGACGCCCGTATGAGAGGAGCACCTCTTACATGTAGTGTCAACATCATAATCATCTAAAGACAGATCGAAGACATATCAGATTCGTTCCTAGTTACTAAAGACTAGTGAATAACTTTGCTTGATGGCATACAAATGGAAGAAGAAGAAGAAGAAGAAGAAGAAGAAGAAGAAGAAGAAACCTAATTGGTTCAAATTCAGAACCCCTGCAGCTAGCCGGATTGGTGGTTGGTCGACCCGTTGCTCTGCGGTCGCGTGGGAACTGGGCAGCGGCCGGCGGGTTGTGGAGTTGGACGGAGCGTCGTGGGCCAGGCGAGGCGGGGTTATAACAAGGCAAGGGTCTCTGCCTCTGTTGAATTGGAGCCGGGGTCGGGGTCGGGGTCGGGGTCGGGCCCCAAGTCTGTTGGAACGAAACCACGACTCCTTGTCCGGCTTCAACTCAAACACAGGTCTCGCCGTGTCTCGCGTCTGTGCGTGTTACGCGGGCGTGTTCGAGCTAACCAATCACAGTGCGCGCGCGACGACGAAGCGTTTTTTCTTTCATCAGTCCTGAGGTCTACATCCCGGCGTCGTTACGTTGGGCTCTTATATATGGTGTCTATGCATTGGAATCTTGCCTGCTGGCCCCGCAGCAGCAGCAGCAGCAGCAACAACAATAATAATAATAATAATAATAATCATCTTGACTGCTGATTAGATTGGAAGTTCCTGGAGATCGTGCAAGTTTTCCGTCCCAACGTTGTCTTCTGCAGCGATCGGTGTTTTGTCCCGACGTTGGTTTCGCCGGCGATCGGTTTTTCTATCCTGCGGTGCTTGCCGCCCTCTCAGCAAGGTTTGCAGAGTCTTGATCTCCGTCCACTCTACTCCTTGCGAATTAGGGTCTGGACGTACGTCGGTTTGGCTGGTGTTTCTTGGATGTTCGGAAGATTATTGTTGAAGTAATCATAGCCGGGAACAATGAAGCTTGTATTAAGTTGGAAAAATTGTCGGGGCATCTTAGGAGCCCCGAGAGTCCGTTCGCTTCTAAATATTCAGAGGCGCCATGAACCAAATGGGTTTTTTCTCTCCGAATCGCATTTGGATGAAGAAGGGGCAGAAGGTTTGATGAAGAAACGGTATATGGATCATATGATCATCGTTGCTCTGAGTCTTGAGGGAAGAAAGGGTGGTTTGCTATTAGTCTGGAAGAAGGAGGTGCCCGGACTACCACCTTAGATTTCATCGGTGTTTCTGTTGTTGCTGGTCGTGGTTGAAAAATTGCCTAATAAAATTATAACACTGAAACTGGTTGAAACTTGGTTTAAAAAATCATGTATTTGAAAATAAGTTAAGAATCCCGCAAAAAAAAGTTAAGAAAGGAAACATAAAAGAGAAAAAGAAAAAAGAAAAACCAAAGGGAAAATAGAAAACCGACTAAAAGAAATTCAAAGAAAAAGGTCGCAGAACCTTTTTTTTAAGAAGTAGGACACAGAACCGGGTGCTCCTAATCCACGCTTCAAGCGCCCGTTCGCACACCGGCGCACACGTAGCCGGTTAGTTGGGCCAGCCCAACATTCCTCCTGGCTTGACGCTTAGTTCGCAGCACAGTTTGATAGCCCAACGAACTATAGCAGCCTGTAGCATCACTCGGCTGTAGCGCTTTTTCTGTGGACAGCTCGCCTGTAGCATTGATCCCATTTTTCAACCAACTGTCGCGTTAGCATTTCTAAAAAAACTGGCTCATTCACTTTGTTTCAAAAACTTGGATCTGAAAAAGGTTCCCGATTACGGAATAAAAGTTCAAAATTTTGAATAAAGTTCATGGAATTCAGAACAAGTTAATAGATTTTTCAGGAAAAGGTCCATCGAATTTGGAATAAATTCCATCAATTTTGAAAAAAGTTCATCGATTTTGAAAAATATGTCATCATCTTTAAAAACCTGTTCATCGAATTTGAAAAGTTCATAAATTGTGAAAAAACAAATCATCAATTTTGGGAAAAACATCGAATTTCAAAAAAAGTTCATCGATATTGAAAAAAAATCATCAATTTCAAAAGTCATTGATTTAAAAAAAATTACAAGTTGATTTTTTTCCATCAAATAAGGAAGATGGAAAAACAGAAAACGAAAAACGGGAAATGAAAAGAAGGAGAGTTATGTAACTTATCAGATCGGGCTAAGAGGCATTGTGGTTAGTCAAGCGTAACTTGATGCGGGACGTCCCTGGTTTGATTCACTCCACATGCGTGCTTTTTTGCGTTATAAGAAACAGATAACAAAAGAGGAGTTGGGCCGGCCCATTGCAGGAGGGCTGTGTGCACCCGTTTGCAAATTGCATACAAACGGGCGCATGAAGCGCCAAATAGAAAACACCCACAAAACCTTCCTCGGACTACCTAAACCGGAGTACCCAAAAACGTGCTAAATGGACCGACCCGCTTCAATGCTCCCAAAATCCTATTCTGTTAACCCGTGCACATCCCCACTCAACTTTATGTCCGGAGTACCATTTAGCTTTTTTTATTTACTGTAAAAAAAATAAAGACGAAAGGGGAGTTGTGTCGGTCCAGCGCGAGAGGGCTGTGTGTACCTGTTTTCAAAATGCATACAAGTGGGCGCATGAAGCGCCAAACTGGAAACACCCACAGAACCTTCCTCAGGCTTCCTGAACGGGAATATCCAAAACCATGCTAAATGGGCTGGCCCACTTCAATGCTCCTAAAATCCTATTTTCTGTAAACCGGTGCACACCTCCACTCCATTTTGGGCTCAAACCATTTAGCTTTTTTCTTTACTTCTCGACAGGAATTCGGCCATTCCGAAACACATGCATCGCACGTGAATGGCCTGGCCAATATAACAGTCACTTTTCTTTTTTCATAAATGTTTTCCCAGTTGGTTTTGGGAAGCTTCTACAATTTTCCGTATTCTTTTTTTTCTATTTTGATTTTACTTTTTTCACAAGGAACAAATCGTAAACTGTTTTTAAATCCATGATCTTTTTTCAAATCCAGTGAATTTTTTTTGAATGTATTACTTTTTTCAAATGCATGACTTTTTTCAAATCCAAGATTTTTTTTTCAAATGCATGAACTTTTTTCAAATCTGTGAACTTTTTCAAATCCATGATTTTGACAAATGCACGAAATTTTCTGAATTCTATGAACTTTTAAAATTCTGCAAATATTTTTTGAATGCTCCCTCAGAAAACTATTTTTTGAATGCATGAACTTTTTTCAAATCCGTGAACTTTTTCAAGTTCATGAACTTTTCAAATCCACAAAATATTGAACTTTTTCAAATTTGTGATAATATTTTAAAGGCGGCCGCTACGCGTCGGCCGGTGGTTGTTTTGGAAACATCCGCCGCATGTATCACCGTCCGATACGCGTCCTGACAACCGTCCCAGCCAACTATCGCACGCGTGACTATTCCTGCAGCAACCGCTCTGTTTCAGAAACAAAAAACCATGTCCGCTATCCAGACACACCTGCGCGCAGCGCGGCGCCAGCCCCCGCCACCGTGAAAACGCTGCTGCCGGGGCGCTACAGGGACTGAGGCCGTCGACGGAAAATCCTGCAGCACAATGGCGCACCAAATCATGCGGCGCATGCTGGGATCCGACGCAAATCGAGCAAGCCGCGGTCCCTGCTTCAAGGACAGCCGTGGCCGTCGTTCTCAGCTCCGACCGCCGTCGGGGGGCTTCCTTCGACAAGATCAAATCAGGGCAGCTGTGTAAGTTTCCGAATCTTAATCCCTGAGCTGCGTGTCACTGTAACTGCTGTAGATCCTATTTATTAGAAGCGGGCTGTTTGGATTCATGCGTGTGGCAGCTAAAAAAAGTTTTAGAATTATGTGGGTGAAGCCAAGGCACAACCCTAAACCCCTGCCCCCTTCTTGTATCTCTGCAACATGTATCTGAAACATCTCATTTTTGTTGTTTATCAACAGAAGAAACACATAGCTAGTTGTTGTCTCTGGTTTCAATTTTGTTTATGAATGGCATGGATTGCATGAATTTTTGAAACAACAAAATACAACTGTTGATGCCATGTATCTATCTAGGCCATGTATCTATTGATGCATTGTAGATGAAATTCTAAAATTCTGGCAATTCTGAAACAACAAATATAACTCTTAATGCCTTGTAGATGAAAAAAGTGATTGTTCCACAACATCTGCTATATTTTACAAAAATAAAAACTTGTGCCTCATTTCAGGAAGCTGCGACTGAAGGGGAAGGGAGCTATGTCCAAGGGAACTTCTCTGTGCATGATAATGAAGATTCAGATGGTTTGGTGCATGTTGATGATCCAATGCAAGATGATTCAGATGATGGAGATGTTTCGTCGCAGCCACTACCACCCTATGTTGGCATGGTCTTTGACACAATTCAGGATGCAAAGAAATTCTACAATGACTATGCCTTCAAGTTGAGTTTCGGGACACACATATCTTCAACAAAGTACAGCCAGAAAAAGGGACGGAAGCGAGAGGATGTCGTAATGATCAAGAGGGTCGTTGGGTGTGTGCATGCTAGAACAGCTGATAAACCGGAAACAAGTAGCACATCAGAGATCATTGCAACAGAAGCAAGCAACACCAGCAAGCGGCTTGTAGACATGTAGACCACTCAAAGCTGCGACAGAGGCAGTGGCAGCACCACATAAATGTCAATTTTGCTCAGAGGTTGGACATGCTGTACCAAAATGTGTGTACTTGAGAGCGGTGATGAAAAATGCTCCGAGAAGTGCCCAAGCAATGCAACTCAACCTATAGAAAAAAATGCTCCATAAAATGTTTTCGATTTTCTTTTGAGCCTCACATTGTGCTTGAGGAAAAAACATTCATAGTTTCTATTTTGCAACATTGATGATGCATTTAAGATATATTTCCATTTTGCAAAAACTATGTTACGGGAAAACAGAGGAAATAAAAAGATCTCATATTCTTATGTGTGACTGAAATTGATACCTATGTGTGCCTGAAAACAGAGGAAAACATAGCACTATCCTGCAAGAAAACAGGCAAGAAAGGCTCACATTTTGTATCTTGAAATAGTTTTGAATTTGTTGTTTTCTTCATTTTGTCCTTCTTACAATATTTTTGTTTTCATGTTACGACAAAACATGTTTCCAGTACTTGAAACATCTTGTGTATTGAACAGTTTTTTGAGGTCTGATCCAGAACATGAATGATGCTTTCAGCATATGTTGACATATTCCCAGTATTGCTAAGCACATTTTGTCCTCCCTCCAGTAATTTACATACATACATGATGATGCAAGATGGTTTCAGTTAAAAAAATGAATTGTTTCAGCAATATAATCCCAGTAAATATACATGGCACATGAAGTGTGATTTCACTGTTTCAGCACAAAAAAAACCAATGAAAACAAAAATATACCAAGCTGCAAAAAATGCCTGTCATTTTTATTACCAACTCTCCATCAATCTCTAGTTCACATTCACATGGGTCAGCATGAATCATCATGGATGATGCTCCAGCATTTCAAAACAAACTAAAAAAGAAAAAAAAAGGACATGCCCAGCATGATAGATGCTCCAATCTTGAGTTCCACAAAAAACATCTAGGTAGCTCCAGCATGATACTTGTTGTTTTCAGTTACATAAATGGATGTTTCGGACACATGGACTCACAAAATAAAAAATAAAAAATAAGCTAGCGAGCTTCTGTTCCGATTGTCATCTTCTACGAGCTTCTCAGCAGTTTATGGAACTCTTCGGCTGAGTTGAGAGTGTTCTGAGGGTGCTTGAAAAGCTTCGGTGATACGAATGTCCGAAAATTGAGCAACGACCTCGTGTCCTGAGCATAGAAAAGGCAGAAATACTCCCTCCGGTCCTTTTTAGTTCGCATATAAGATTTGACTTAAGTCAAGCCTCGTAAAGTTTGGTCAACTTTGTAGAAAAAAAATGCCAACATTCACAATCTGAAATCAATACCACTAGATGTGTCATGACTTAAAGTTTCATATTATATAACTTTAGCATAGCAGATGTTGATATTATTTCATATAAATACGGTCAAACTTTGTGAAGTTTGACTTCAGAGAATTCTAATATGCAGAGTAAAAAGGACCGGAGGGAGTACAAAAAAAACATGGAAACGATTAATATTCCGCGCAGCTGCTTTGTCGACCAACGAGTTTGGAAGATAGGCATGTTGCAAAACAAGAGCAAAAATGAAAACATGGAAACTATCAGCAATGCATATCTACTTATCAGAGAATGAAAAGTATTGAAGCAAAAGTTGAAGATTGCATATATAACTGCAGATAAAATGCAGGTTTGAAAGAACATTAGTTAATCCAACTAACTTCAGATAAACATGAGCTAAAAAATCATGGAAAGGTATTGGAACAGTAGCTAAATTTCAGAGAAAAGATATATGTAGTTTAAGAAGCAAAAACTGAGTTCCCTGTGCTATAAGCTAGCAGTACAAACATTTCTGTAGTTTCAGAAATATAAGCTACAGACATAACCTACAAACTAGTTTCAGAAAGGTAAGTTTCTCTGAAATTTAGCTACTGTTTCTCTGAAATTACATATATGTTTCCTTCCCTCTCTGAAACTACATATATGTTTCTCTGAGACTACAAACTGAATAACTGCATGAGATACAGAAGCTTTGAACTAAAAAGAAAAATCCTGCATCACTAGTTTCCTGTAGCACATCAAGTCTGTACCACTAATTCCGTACAACACATCAAAATCTTGCATCACTAACTTCCAAGTAAAAAAATGCTACAGAAGTTTTGAGCTACAAACATTCAGAAAAGATAGTATCAGCTACAGCACAGCAAGGGGATAGCATGAGCTCCAGCAGCGTATTCTAAAAGTCAAATAAACAATTCTGCAACACTGGATGTGCAACATCCAAATCCCTACTGCACATCTACCATCTACACCACCTATATCATCTACACCATCCACCTCGGCGCCGACGAGAGAGCATCTCCTTACATCAGAGCACCGCTATGATGAGCTGCAAAAATTCAGAAACTAACACAAAAATGGGATCCTGCAACTGTAAGTTCTCTCTGCATCACAACATAAACTATGAGCTCCAGAAAAAATAAAACAAAGAGGATCCTACAGAAACTGCGTGCTCCGGAAATTCAGAAACACACAAATGGGATCCAGTGCACAAATTTTCAGCAGAAGGGGATCCAGTGCACAAATTTGTATCACAACATAAACTATGAGCTTCAGAAAAATAAAACAAGGGGATCCTACAGAAACTGCACGCCCCAAAAATTCAGAAACACACCTACGAGTTTTCAGAACTATGCGCTCCATTGCACAAATTTTCAGCAGCATAAAAACTGAAAAAAATGATCCTAAAACTCGTTGTCGCGCTGTCGAACTTCCTACAACGCCGCCGAACTACCTACAACCGCTCTGCTCCTTGTCGCGCCATCGTCTCCATCATGGTGACATGCCATTAATTTTTTTTGAGGAAAATGAACTATGAAGGTAGCTAAAACTGACTAAACGGGACTTATGGACGTCACTTATTTGTCATTTACATCCCCACCGGTCCACCTCCTCCAAGCGAATCGTTCGCCAACTAAGAGGGTCCTATTTCAGTTACATTTTGTTTCTTTTAACAGTTCCCTAGTAAAAAAAATCAAACCATCTGCATCCAAATTGCCAAGATCTAGAGTTGATTCTAAGAAAAACCTCCAAACTAGGTGAGAGCACGTCCGCTAATTTGCAGCAGCAAATAACTGAACTACCATTTCAGCAACCTAACACAGATATCCAATGCAACAAATGAACAAGTTCGCTCGTTTATGGTTCCAGCTCAGCCAGTAAAACCAGACGAACAAGATGCTCCAAATCAACATTCCAGTTCATCAGGACGGCAACAGAATGCCTTCCAGTAGAACAGCAGCCGCAACAGAATCACATCAACAGTTGGGGAACACAATCCATCCGCACAAGGAAACCTACAATTCTGACGCTGTTTCGTTCCTTCGGCCAAATGCATGCTCAAGAAATCAAAGGAACCAAAATCAATCAGTGCAGGAAAATACACGCTAATTTTCGGCCGCCGCCCGTCTTCCGGAGCATCTTGTTTGGGGGAGGGGGGGCGGTTGCCCGATCCATACATGTTGGCCACCGCCGAACCCGTCATCGTCGTCGCCACCGTGGAGGATATGCGCCACCGCCCCTGCCGCCCAACGCCCTGCGCCGCCCGCCGCCGCCCTCCCGAATCCAGCCGCGTATCCCTAGCCCTCTGAGAGACAAGAGTCAATAGAGCTGGTCAGTTGCAAGAATAACTGTACTGAAACAATGGCTCGGTTTCAGAAACGCACGCGCGTCACGCGGCAGGGAGGCTGTCGTCCGTCCGATCAACAGGCGATCCGACGAACGCGGAGCCGGCGGATGCGGCGTGAGTGATCGGTCGGGTGAAGGAGAGCTTTTCCCTATTTTAAATTCTATATTTTTTTAAAAAAATGCATTCTAGTAAAAAAGTGAACGGTGGCCCAGTCTAGCGCGACCAGTAAACCAGGGAACCGGGAGAGGAGAACTGGCGCGTCGTGAGCAAGCGTTCGCCTCGTTGTTGGATGGGCCCATGGAGCTGGGGCACGTGAGCGCTGGCTCCTTTACCTGCCGCTTAAGGCGCTGGCGAGGAGGTCTCGACGATATGTGTGACAATTAGTGAAATACTTCTTTCGTCTGAAAATACTTGTCATTAAAATGGATAAATAAAATATATCTAAAACTAAAATACGTCTCATTTTGTTTATTTTGATAACAAATATTTTCGGACGGATGGAGTATTATATAGCAAGCACATACAAAATGGGCTCATTCAAGTGTTCAAAAAAATGGTTGATTAAAAGCAACTCCAAGGGGCTGACCTATTTCGTCCACCTGCGTCTGTTTGGGTCGGCGCGGACAAAAGTGGCGGCCCAACGCGCCGACCCAAACCCAAATCACGTCTGCGTCGCGTCCGCGCCGACGCATTTGCGGCCCAAATTTGCGCCCCAAATGTGTCGGCGCGGACGCCGAACGGACGCTTCGCGCGCCTTTTCGCTGTCCGTTGCGTCTTACATGGCGGCCGTCCAACTACCCGCTGCCCACGCGTTCAGCTTAATTTATGACGACGGGCCCACGCGTCAGCGACGTCGCTCGTCCTTTTTAAGCCGACCGTGTGGGTAGGCCGTCCTCATCCAAACTCGCCGTCCTCATCTGCCCACCCTTGCTCCCTCGTCGCCGGCAAACCCTAGCCACCGCAACCACAGCGACGATGGGCCTCTTCTCCGGCGCCAGCGGCAGCAAGGCCAAGGGCAAGTCCCCCGCCACCCCTTCCCCCTCCGAGTTTCTCCCACCCCCGCCGGCGCCTCGCCAGCAGAGGCAGCACGTCAACGTGCCAGTGCACCAGGCGGAGTGGCACTGGCAGAACCGCCAGCCGCTGCCATATCCCGACGTGACGCTGCCGCACGACTGGCATCTGGATCTAGATAGGATCCCAGTGCCGGCGGCGCCGCGGTTGGCTCGTGCTCACGCGGAGGAGGTGCGGCGCCGGCGGGCGCTGCTGACGGCGGAGCAGTGCCGCGACTCCGCCTACGCAACCGACTTGCCCAACTGGGCGAGGTGGTTCGTCTTCGAGCACGAGGAGGCGAGGCGCCGGGGCGTGCGCGAGGTCGACCGGAGGCCAACGCCGCTGGTCGTCCGCGAGGAGGACCAGGCGGCGGAGGACGCCTACCAGGTGGCCCTTGCGGCCGTCTACCGTGAGAGCGAAGAGGACGAACGGCGCAGAGCGGAGGCGGCAGAGGCGGAAGAGGAGGCCCACTACGAGGCGGCAATGGCGCAGGCCCTTGCCCTCTCCGCGGCGGGCGACAGCGTGGTGCCGCCGGTGGCCCCTCCGTCCCCATCAAGCCGGAGCCGCGGCCGCAGCCCGAGCCCATTGCGTGCTTCTCCTGTAATGGAGTGGTGCGCGAGTGGGTGTCCGCACCACCGATCCGGCTGGGGGCGACGCCGGCGCAGCAGCAGGCCTACCTCGAGATGTGGCGCCAGCGCCGACTGGCAGAGGAGCGCCAACAAGGCGAGTACGAGGAGATGCTCGAGCACGACCTCGAGGAGGAGACGCGCGAGGCCGAAGAGGAGGCGCGCCAGGCCGCGGTTGCACAGGCGGCCGCACAGCCCCCCGCTCCGGCACTGTCTGCGCCGGCACAACCCGACATGGCAGCGCTCTGGAACACGGCGTTCGCCTGGGCCGGGCCGGCGCCGGCGCTCATCGACCTCACGGACCCCGAGGACGACGACGACGACGCCTAGGGCAGCGCACCGCGTCGTAGTTTAGGCTGTTTTTATTTTTTTAAATGCAAACGTGGACGCGTGGACTTTCGCCGGCCTTCGTGGCGGCTTTAATGTTTAATTATTGTAGTTTCTCTTTTTTTAAATATACATGCGTTCATTTTTTTTGGCGCCGTCTAAATGGGTCGCAGGCCAGCGTTGGGCGCACGTGCCGACGCAAGTGCGGAAGCGGGCATCCGTGTCTGTCTAGCCGACCCAAACGAACAAAAAGCGGACGAAATTGACATCCGTTTGGGTCGACCCGTTGGAGTTGCTCTAGAAGATGATAATGCAAGAGTTTGGGGTGACAGATGGGTTCTGGTAATTTTGACAATAAACCAATTTGTCGCTGGCCGGATGCCACCGCCGTTAATTAAAGTTTGTGACCTCTTGTATCGCGACGGAGCAACACGGGACATGAGGAGCAAAGGGTTTGGTCGAAGGAGAAAAACATGGTGTTTTTTATTCTGTGTTGAGTCTGATCTCCTGCTGTCTGCACCTGCACCGCACACATGGTGGTTCTGCTTCCTCTTCAGCACACAGTTCCTGATACTTTGGGCAAAGGATTCACGACGAGAAATGCCCCAAACTTCAGCCCAAAGTTCAGGTATTGGCAGTTCCCTCATGCCTGGCTGTAACTTTGTAAAGATTTCTACAGTGATAGAGCCTGACCTATCCTAAGATATGGATTCCTGTATGACACTCAAGAGCCCCAGTTCAGACCACACCTCCTTCTGTCAAGTCCTGGCAGGGGCAGCTCCAAACTCTTTGCCGCCAATCCTAGTATAATCCTACTGTTGCAGTATAGTGCTGGAAAATCTTCATTCTCGAAGATACAACAATTCTCTACTGCCCCTTCGTCCAATCTTTCACTGGCTGAATTTGATAATCATTTCTTTACATAATCGCGGGCTGAATTTGATAATCATTTCTTTACATAATCGCATTATTATTGACAGATAAATCACGAGCCGACATACTAGAAGATTTATATCTCATTGCAATGCATGGGCATTGCTTATGGCCTCGTCAGAGCAGCGGCGGTAGAGTGTCATGACCAACGTGCACTAATAATTATTTGAAGTTAAGCTACTAACTACACCCGCTATCCCATAATATAAGACGTTATTACATCCAATATGTTAGTATATGGGATGTAATAATGTCCTATTTTATGGGGCAAAGTAACAGCAGCGCAATTGGTGGCAACACACAAACAACGAACCATGTGAGACTAAGGCAGAACATCTGGAGAAATTTTGTAATTTGAAACATAACGTAACAAACTCAAGACTTAGATGAACAATTCGCCACTCAGTTTACAATACACACCGACAAACCGCCTCAAAAACCACCAAATCAAGGGATGAGCACATGGCGCCGAGAAACAAACTAGCCTAGCCAACAAGTGGATACGAGACCCAGATTATTCAAAGTAAACACGGCTATGGTGGTGACATCCTCCTTGCAATTAAAAGGGGGGCTCTGCTATACGAGCACGGCTTACTGCGCCTTGGCGAGCTCGGCACGGATCTGCTTGGCGGCCTCAACCATGTTGGTGAGGGCAGGCTTGACCTCGGCGTACTTGCGGGTCTTGAGACCGCAGTCTGGGTTCACCCACAGGATGTTGGTGTCCAGGACCGCGAGCATCTTGTTGACACGGTCGGCAATCTCCTCCTTGGACGGGATCCTGGGGGAGTGGATGTCGTACACACCCGGGCCAATGCCAGCACCGTACACCACACCCTCGCGGAAGACGGACAGAAGCTTCTCGTCGGACCGCGAGTTCTCGATGGTGATCACATCAGCGTCCATGTTGATGATGGACTGGATGATGTCGTTGAAGTTGGAGTAGCACATGTGGGTGTGGATCTATAAAGAGAGAATGTGTCAGTTGCAATGCAATGATCCAGAAGAATGGTAGGTTCCTGCAAGGCTCCACTGAAGCAGATTTTTACCTGGGTGGTGTCCTGCACACCGCAGTTGGTGATCCTGAAGGAGTGCACGGCCCAGTCCAAGTAGAAAGCATGCTCAGACTTGCGGAGTGGCAGACCCTCTCTCAAAGCAGCCTCGTCAATTTGGATGACCTGCAAAGGGAACCATTTAGAAAAAATCCCAGCTACACTCATTATGTGCATGGATCCCGTTGCTCAAATGTGAAACAAATACAGCAGTGCCAACCTGAATACCACCAGCCTCAAGGTCCTCGACCTCCTTCTTGATTGCAAGAGCAATCTGGTAGCAAGTCTCAAACCTGATAAGATATGAAGCAGCAGATTTAGCCTCTAAAGACAGGTGCTATCCTCAACATCTTGCAAACATTATTTGAGGAAGCTACTAACCTCGGTTGGTCATTTCTAACAAAAGACCAGTTAAGGATTGTGACAGGGCCTGTCAACATTCCCTTCATTGGGCGAGCAGTCATGCTCTGTGCCATCTTGGACCAGAACACAGTCATGGGGTTGGGGCGGCTCACATCACCGTAGATAATCGGTGGCTTGACACACCTTGATCCATAAGATTGCACCCAGCCATTGGCAGTGAATGTGAAACCAGAGAGCTGCTCACCGAAGTACTCAACCATATCGTTCCTCTGTGAAATGCATATCCAACTCGGTCAAACACAGAATCGGACATCTCAAGATATAAAAAATAAGTCATTACATTTTGTGCTTGAGAAAATAAAAAGGTATTTTCTCAAACAGAACATCGATGACACAAGGATACTGACCTCTGGCTCTCCGTGCACAAGCACATCAATGTCAAGCTCTTCTTGGATCTTAACAACCTTGCTAATTTCCTCCTTGATGGCATTGGTGTACTCCTCCTCAGAGATCCTGAAACACAATTAATTTATGAGCAATAGACAAAATATAACTGGTTAATGAAGCAGCATTATGAATATTACTCACTTCTTTGCCTTGTACTCACGGCGGACTCTCCTGAGCTCCACGGTCTGTGGGAATGATCCAATGGTGGTCGTGGGAAGGACCGGAAGGTTGAGCTTCTTCTGCTGCGCATCCAACCTAGCGCTAACGGTGGTAGCACGGCGGTGATCAGAGCCCTTGAGGGCAGTAGCCTGTAAGGAATATATGATTATGGATTGTGTACATGTTATGTCAGCATGGAATTGGAATGTGCAGTTTTGAAGCCCAGGTTACTTACAGCCTTCTGGACCTCCTCATTTGTGACACGTGGTGACGACCTTCTTGAGGCCAGAGCAGCAGCATTTGCTGCAAAGTAAGCCTGCAGATGATAACATATAGAAATGAACGAGTCATTGTCTGAAATATATAAAAGAAAACCAGGCTCTAGTCAAGAGGATGCAAATTAAGGCCATAAACGTTCATCATACCTCATCCTTTTGACCAGCCAATGCCTTGGCAAGGGCGTTCACCTCAACGACCTTTTGGGCGGCAAATGCGAGCCATGACTTAATCTCATCATCAAGCTTGGTCTCATTTACAAGGTCCACAGCAGTGTGCATGAGTGAGCAGGAAGTCGATACGACAAGCTTGTCTGCACAAATGTCATAGTCAGAAACTGGAAATAGTAGCTGCAAGCCTATAATAAGGAAAACTTCTACATAGCACAACATGCTTACCCTTCCCAACAACAGCCTCAAGAGACTGAAGAGTGGCGAGAGATGCAGCAAGGTCATCAGCCCAAATGTTGCGTCCATCTACGACACCAGCAAAGAGGTACTTTCCAGCAGGGAAACCACTCTTGACAAGCTCAAGAGTCTTGGTTCCACGTTCAAGGTCAAAACCATAAGCAGTCACACTGCTCAATGATGTAAGAGTCCTGAAGTAGCGGTCAAAACCACGGTCAAGGTTAAATGTGATATTCCAACAAAAGGGCATATAAAAGGAACAATCAATTAAAATGGTAAACTGGCACAGAAAAGAAGCATACTTGTACGAGTCTGCGGGAACGTCAGCGAAGTAGGTCTCAACAAGAACGTTCAATCCAGAAAGTGCGGACTCAAGTTCTGCGTAAGCTGCAGAGAATGCAGACAATTGGTGGGATTCAAGGTCCTTAACAAGGGTGGGCTCATCAAACTGAATCCATGAAGCGCCAGCTGCCTTCAACTCAGCAATAACCTCCCTAAAAACCATGATAAGTCAAATTATCAACTGATGATTTAGGTGCAATAGTAGTCATTTACTCGTTTCTATGCTTACTTGTAGACGGGAAGGATGCTGCTAAGAAGGGAAAGGGGAGAGAATGATTTCTCTACACCCTTGGCGGCCTTTGAGAGCAACAAGTATGAGACTGGTCCGACAAGTACTGGGACGGTATCAACGCCAAGCTGCATGAGTAGCGAGTGCACATAATATAAGACATACAATACAAGCACGCAAATAACCTTTAAAAGAAACACTAAGATTCATTTCCGAGTGAACGTCACAAAATTCAGAAATTGCTGCTTAACTCTGTAATCATACCGGCATCACTATTCCCACATTGGAGGGATTATAATGAACAGATAATTAGTAGCTGAAAGCTTGTCAAATCAGGTACATTGACAACCTGGTGCTAAACCATGTAATCCTACCAGCATCGCTATTACCACGTTGCAGGGTTTGTAGTGAAAATATAATTAGTAACTGCAATCTCATTTTTGCTATTCAACACTTTCTACATTCAAAGTTTTCAGCACAGGACCTATGGTAATGAGATGTTACAACTATATAAAGTAATTATTAGAGTTACTTGGTTGGCCATTAACCAATTTGATCAGACAAGAGTGAGAATGTTCTGAAATATCAATGTAAAACTGCACCTTAATGTAACTTGCAACTCTTTTACTAGTTCAAAACAGTTAAGCAAATGTAGGAATAAGAAATAGTTTATTACTACTATCACTTGAGATTTGATTAAAACAGGGGCATTCTAGAGTGATCAGGGTGTCATCACAATGCTTGCGTGTTCAGAAATAACAATTAGGCAGGCTAACGTCACAAGGGTAAAATTTCACAAGATATAGAAAGTCAGCTAATATATGATTCTACTATCATACCGCCTTAGCCTCCTTGTACTCATTGATAGCCTTGTGAGAAGAGTAGGAGAACTTGGTGCTAGGAGCCAATTCAGGGACAATAAAGTGGCTGCAATAGTAAAAGATGTCGTTAGTAAAAGTACTAGATACAGAATAAACTATGTGAGAACAACCTTAGGTAGAATCCGGTGGACTTACTAGTTGGTGTCGAACCACTTGGTCATCTCCATAGCAGGGACGGTGGCGTTACCCCTAGCCATCGAGAAGTAGGTGCTCAAATTGATCTCCCCACCGGTCCATGAGTAACGGTCTGGGACGGCACCGAGCATGGCGGTGGTGTCAAGAACCTGATCATAGTAGGAGAAGGTGTTGCTGGGGATGTACTTGATCCCAGCATCAGCCATCTGCTTCCAGATGCTGGCCCTGAGGTCGGTGGCAACCTTCTCCAAATCCTCGGCGCTGCTCTTGCCATCCCAGAAAGACTCCAGGGCAAACTTGAGCTCCCTCTTGGGGCCCATGCGCGGGTATCCGACAATGTGGGACGCCATCTTTCTGCATAAATAATAGAATTAGAATCAGCTTGATCCAGCTAAGAGAGTTAGGATCTTGCAACTGAGACTATGGATCTCTATAATTTAAACGTAACCTGAAGAAAACTAACTTACAAAATAAAAAAATTCAGTAACAATTTTCTGCAAGCAACTAACTAGAAACATAGTGAACAAACGATAAAACGCATTCATTAAAATTTCTTGGTTCTTGCAGGAAATCTATTAGCACGGACTCATACACCTGATTTACTAGTGTCTAAAAGAACAAAAGTAGAAAACTGAACTAAATCAATACAGGTAGGTAGGTTAGGTTAGGTGTACCAACAGCAACCACTACCATGTAGACCTCAGGGTTGGTACATAAATCCTAACAACAATTGGTGGGAGGCAGTGGCAGTGTCCCTCTCACACCAGCAAAGGGTGGGACAGGTGGATCTTGGACAAATACACAAGTAACGATCAACAAAATTTAGCATGGAGTGCATTCCAAGTTTATAACAGACACTGCATGCATGGACACTAATAGCAGAATTTTCAGATCTTTTGAGCTACACGCCAGTACCCATGCACTAACAATAAACAAATAAATCTCCAGCGAACTGAATAATAAAGCCGAGGAGAAAACCCTCTGGGCTCAGGGTCAGATCCAGAACCACTGGGCTGGGCACCTAATAAACAGAGCATGGGCCTAAATATAGTGTGGCTAGGTCTCAATCGACCTCAATCGACCGAGACTTAACTAAGTTAAGGTCAAGTGACAGAAAAAAAAAACTAGTGACATGATATGTAAAAAAAAATGCACGGATCACCGTGTAAGATCCCACGAATATAGCATCGACTGAGACTTAGCAATCCAAAGAATATAATACTGAATCAAAATTTAACGGCGAGAAGCGCCAGATCCCCCAAATCCGAAACCACCAAACGGCCTGGCCATTTCCGTGATCGGAGATCGGATCTGAGCGCCCGATCGGCTCAGATCGGACCTCAGCAACGGCACCAGAAAAAACTATTCGCGGAAACGGAGCAGCCCATTCCCGCCCCTGTTCCTGCAAACAGAGCAGCCGAGCTCTCCGTCCGCGCCGCCTACGCGCGACGCGCACAGGACACGGGTCCAGGACGAGACCCGCCGGCGGTGTCCCGGCGATCGATCCTACGACAGATTACCAACATAGATCGTCATTCAAAGCGCGCGGGACAGCCGATCCGGTGGTGCACGGATCCACGGGAGCCCGGCGTGCGCCCGTGCGTGGGGATTCACGGGCGCACGGAGGAAGGAGGGGGAGGGGGAGGGCTCGCTTACCCTGGGTGCGCGGAGGCGGAGGGGGACGGCGGCGAGCAACGGGGAGGAGGAGGAGGAGGGGAGGCAGAGAACGGCGAGGGTGAGGGGTTTAGGGGTGTGCTTATTTATAAACCGCTGGCGATTGGTTGGTGCGTGGGGTATGCGGTTGGTGAGATCTGAATGCTCGCCTCTGTGGATCTGGTGGATGCACGATTTTTCAAAACCACAAAAAAAATGCTTTTATCTTTTCCCCCTTTTTTATTTATTTATTTATTTATTGTTGGAAAACTAGGTAACGGCCGTTCGCTATCTGGCTTTGCGGAGCGAACACGTTGATCGGCGGGGGGTTGAGGCAAGGGGAGGAAGGGAAAGAAGGGGATGGGAGGGGAGCTGCGACCGCCGCCCTCCGAGGACTCGACGATGTTTCATGGTTTGTGGCGATGCTCCACCCCCGGACGTAAATCAATTGTCTTTGTTGGGGTGTCGGTGTCCTACCTCGAAACCTTTGGTTGATGCCTGGTGGCGGATGACCTGCTAGATCTAGTGGCACAGATGGTCGAGGAGGTGAAGGATAAGCTAGAAGAAAGGATGGGGAGACAGCAGTGAAACCGATGAGGACATCAATGATCGTTTGGGCAGGGACGTGGAGAAAGAAGACAAGGTCGGTGAAGAACAAATGACACTCATATCGAAAATATTTGATGTGCCACGGTCGAGATCTAACCCTCCCCTCCCCCCTCCACCTTCTATTATGCTTTTTATCCGATGCACGACGAATATCATTTCCCGCTAGGTTCGGTAGCAAAGCAGAGTAAATTGGTCGGCAAAAAGAGTTGATGTTCAAGATATGCGTAAGTGCCACACTTGACCCGCGTATATCATAATCTAAGCTATACATATGTCATTGTTTTGGAGAAAAGTCATACATATATGTCGCATTCTATGTCGTATTATCGTCCTCCTATACCATATGCAAGGTCCACAATTACGATCAATTGGTGAACATCTTTCAATGAGCGTAAAAACAAATAGCTGTCAGTGTTAAGTGGAAGGTCACCGTAAATTAGGCATGTTAACTCCAGCAACCACATCATCATCACTCAATCACTTTTGACATTGCTCACATGGATCAATTGTTATACGAAGCCGCCTATACTATATCTGAACAGTAATTTAATCCCTACTGGCAATAATTTAAAATTTTCAATTAATACTTGAGTAGAAAAACAAAAATAAACAGCTCGATCCGGGTGTCCGCTTCCTCTTTCTTTTAGCATAACTACGTACCATCATGGGAGCATTAGCTTGATGATCCCATTAAATTATTTCTAGCACGAGCCGCGCCTATTGTTGTGCAGTGTTAGCTGAGATTTGCATATCTTTTAATGTTTGAAAAAACAAAGAGAAGCTATTTATTTGTAGGAAAATGGTACTATGATAGTGCATCCAGGCCAAGCCAACTGCGTCGCCACCATAAATAAAGAAGGCAAAAGATGCTTTTGTGGAAAGCTTTGCCTCTCTTTCACGGGCACGAATGATGAAGCATGGCAACGAAATACTTAAGAGCAGTGCCACTTTTTATTACGTACTACTCCATTCGTTCCTAAATATTTGTTTTTTTAGAGGTTTCAAATGGTGACTACATACGGAGCAAAATGAGTGAATCTACACTCTAAAATATGTTTATATATATCCGTATGTGGTGACCATTTGAAATCTCTAAAAAGACAAATATTTAGGAACGAAGGAAGTAGTAACTTTGTAGTATCAAAAATACCTGACATTCCTGCTGAAACATGTGACCTAGTGCTGTATTTATGCAGCCAGCAGATATCACCGCCGCTGTACAGTGCATCTCAAACAGCACCGGCAGACATTCAGACATGGCCATTGCCATTGGAGAGGATACCTGTTTTTGAGCGGGGAGGTGTCTGCTTATTGTATTGTGTTCAGAAAAAAAGATAATTATGTTTAGCTATATGATTCTACCTTGATGAAAAAGAAAAACTATATACTCCATTATTCTGGGACAACAGCTAGCGATGGAATTAAATAGAATGGCTGAAAAGGACGTGCATATGTATTGGACAGTGGGGGTTGGTGAGATAGTGGCAGCTCACTTGCTCTGTTCTTTACTTGCACTGAATGCTGAATTGCTCAAATCTGAAGTCCAAAACCAGGCTAAGGCAGTTCATAAGATTACAGAAAAGATAATTTGCATCTCTCTTCTGGTCCACGTCGCTACATGTCTACAGTACATGCTACTTGTGTTTTTTTTCCGACGATACACATATTACTTCCCTCGTAGAAAAATATACTCCCTCCGTTCCTTTTTACTTTGTGTATACGATTTCTGTCAAGTCAAACTTTGTAAAGTTTGACCAAGTTTAAATTAAAGAACATCAACACCTAGAATACCAAATATATGTAGTATGAAGCTGCATTTCATAATAAATCTAATGATATTGGTTGGTATTGTGAATGTTGATATTTTTTTTTGTAAATTTGATCAAATTAAAGATACTCTGACTTGACACAAAATTGATATACAGACTAAAAGGAACGAAGAGACTACATGTTACTAGTGTTTATTAATAGTGTTGTCACAAAAGACAATGACGTTCAGACAAAAACTAATGAGATTGTGTATCTTTTCCGTTTGCGGGCCTCTTTGCTTCAGCGATTCTTTTGCGTGGGAAAAAATCCACATCCCTCCGGGCGTGGGGCCAGGATTTGCGTAGGATAATCTAATAATTATACACTCTTTCCATCCTATAATATAAGAGTGTTTTTGACACTCACTGGTGTAAAAAAATATTCTTATATTATGGAACGGATGGAGTAAAAATCAAGTTAAGAACTTAGAGCATCTCTAGCCTATTCAAATAAATTGTTATAGGTGGATAAATTCATTTTTCCTCATTTATCCAATAATTAACCGAAGCCCGAAAACCTTTAGTGAAGGAAAAAAATTACTCCACGGTGCACTGGTGGAGCTATAGCCAGGCCAAATGGGTCATGGCCTGCCCAGAACTTAGCTCGAACAGTGATGGATTAAGAAAAACCTAGGCCATGAGAGGAAAATAGTGGGCTTTCCTTTGTACGGGACCACCCAGGTATTGTAGCCCCGCCACTGTTGCGGCATCCGCGACTCTTAAATATACTCGACCGCACTCTCGCGAAGTAAAAATCCTTCCCCACTTCGCCTCCTCTTTCACACCGTCGTTGCCACCCAAGCCCGGCCTGC
Organism: Triticum dicoccoides; assembly: GCF_002162155.2. Classification (NCBI taxonomy): domain Eukaryota; kingdom Viridiplantae; phylum Streptophyta; class Magnoliopsida; order Poales; family Poaceae; genus Triticum; species Triticum dicoccoides. The sequence goes on from NC_041388.1 coordinate 21,710,203, forward strand.
CGGCGGGCCCCTAGCCCCACCCCATCAACGGTGGCGCCGCCCACTACCTATAATGGATGGATCCAGCCGCTCCTCGCCGCCCATCCCCAGTGCGGATCCACGCCGCCACGAGCGGTCCTGAGCTTGTGGTTGCGGCTGCCACGGCACTTCCTCCTACCGCGAGGCCGGCGGTGCCCTCTTCTTCGCCCTCCCACCACTGCTACAGTCACAGAGGAAATACCTCAGCATGCGGCAACACTAGTGGGGGGCGTGGGTCGCGGAGATCACCGACTACGACACCCATAAGCAGATTTGGATTGGCTCCTTACACTCTAAAGTGCAGGCGGAGTGGGAGTACGACATCATGTCGATCCGCCTCCACGGTGTCACTGCTCGGTTTAACTTCCTCGATGGCCTACCTTGATTAGAGCCCGTCGACCCCTGGATGGCCACCACACGGAAGATGTGGAAGAACGGGAGACCCGCGAGCACCTCGAGGCACAGGCAACCGGCGAGGCTTACAATGGTGGAGCTTCACCACCTGTACCCAGAACGTGTCAGGGCAGAGGCATTCATATAGAGTCATATTTTTGTTCTAGTATCGATTTGTAATTGTTGAGTTTGTAAGTAAATAAAAGTGTGATGATTATCATTATTAGAGCATTGTCTCATGTGAGGAAAGGATGATGGAGACTATGATTCCCCCACAAGTCGGAATGACACTCCGGACTAAAAGAAAGAAAAAAGAAAAAAAAAGAGAGGCCAAATAGCCCAAAATAAAAAAAGAGGAGAAAAATAAAAAGAAAAAGAAGAAAAAATGAGAGAAAAAGAGAGAAGAGACAATGTTAGTATCTTTTTTTCCACACTTGTGCTTCAAATAACACCATGTTCTTCATATAGAGAGTCTCCTATTTTGTCACTTTCATATATTACTAGTGGGAGTTTCTCATTATAGAACTTGGCTTGTATATTCCAATGATGGGTTTCCTCAAAATGCCCTAGGTCTTCGTGAGCAAGCGAGTTGGATGCACACCGACTTAGTTTTATTTTGAGCTTTCATACACTTATAGCTCTAGTGCATCCATTGCATGGCAATCCCTACTCCTTGCATTGACATAAATTGATGGGCATCTCCATAGCCTGTTGATTAGCCTCGTTAATGTGAGACTTTATTTCTTTTTTGTCTTCTCCACACAATCTCCACCATCATGTTCTATTCCACCCATAGTGTTATATCCATGGCTCACGCTCATATATTGCGTGAAAGTTAAAAATGTTTGAGAACGTCAAAAGTATGAAACAACTGCTTGGCTTGTTGATAACCCACAAGTATAGGGGATCGCAATAGTTTTCGAGGGTAGAGTATTCAACCCAAATTTATTGATTCGACACAAGGGGAGCCAAAGAATATTCTCAAGTATTAACAGTTAAGTTGTCAATTCAACCGCACCTGAAAGACTTAATATCTGCAGCAAAGTATTTAGTAGCAAAGTAATATGGAAGTAACGGTAACAGTGGCAAAAGTAATAGTATTGGTTTTGTAGTGATTGTAACAGTGGCAACGGAAAAGTAACTAAGCAAAGATCAATATGTGAAAAGCTCGTAGGCATTGGATCAGTGATGGATAATTATGTCGGATGCTATTCCTCATGTAACAGTTATAACATAGGGTGACACAGAACTAACTCCAGTTCATCAATGTAATGTAGGCATGTATTTCGAATATAGTCATACGTGCTTATGGAAAAAAGAACTTGCATGGCATCTTTTATCCTACCCTCCCATGACAGCGGCGTCCTATCGGAAACTAAGGGATATTAAGGCCTCCTTTTAATAGAATACCGGAACAAAGCATTAACACTTAGTGAATACATGAACTCCTCAAACTATAGTCATCACCGGGAGTGGTCCCGATTATTGTCACTTCGGGGTTACTGGATCATAACACATAGTAGGTGACTACTGACTTGCAAAATAGGATCAAGAACTCACATATATTCATGAAAATATAATAGGTTCAGATCATAAATCATGGCACTCAGGCCTTACTGACAAGCATTAAGCATAGCAAAGTCATAGCTGTTGGAAATATGCCCTAGAGGCAATAATAAAATGATTATTATATTTCCTTGTTCATGATAATTGTCTATTATTCATGCTATAATTGTATTATCCGGAAATCGTAATACATGTGTGAATACATAGACCACAATGTGTCCCTAGTGAGCCTCTAGTTGACTAGCTCGTTGATCAACAGATAGTCATGGTTTCCTGGCTATGGACATGGGGATGTCATTGATAACGGGATCACATCATTAGGAGAATGATGTGATGGACAAGACCCAAACCTAAGCATAGCACAAAGATCGTGTAGTTCGTTTGCTGTAGCTTTTCTGAATGTCAAGTATCATTTCCTTAGACCATGAGATTGTGCAACTCCCGGATACCGTAGGAGTGCCTTGGGTGTGCCAAACGTCACAACGTAACTGGGTGACTATAAAGGTACATTACAGGTATCTCCGAAAGTGTCTGTTGGGTTGGCACGAATCGAGACTGGGATTTGTCACTCCGTATGACGGAGAGGTATCTTTGGGCCTACTCGGTAATGCATCATCATAATGAGCTCAATGTGATCAAGTGGTTGATCATGGGATCATGCATTACGGTACGAGTAAAGTGACTTGCCGGTAACGAGACTGAACAAGGTATTCGGATACCGACGATCGAGTCTCGGGCAAGTAACGTACCGATTGACAAAGGGAATTGAATACGTGATTGATTAAGTCCTCGACATCGTGGTTCATCCGATGAGATCATCGAGGAGCATGTGGGAGCCAACATGGGTATCCAAATCCCGATGTTGGTTATTGACCGGAGAGTCGTCTCGGTCATGTCTGCTTGTCTCCCGAACCGTAGGGTCTACACACTTAAGGTTCGGTGACGCTAGGGTTGTAGAGATATGAGTATGCAGTAATCCGAAAGTTGTTCGGAGTCCCGGATGAGATCCTGGACGTCACGAGGAGTTCCGGAATGGTCCGAAGGTGAATAATTATATATAGGAAGTGTAGTTTCGGCCATCGGGAAAGATTCGGGGTCAACAGTATTGTACCGGGACCACCGGATGGGTCCCCGGGGTCCACCGGGTGGGGCCACCCATCCCGGAGGGTCCCATGGGCTGAAGTGGGGAGGGGAACCAGCCCATAGTGGGCTGGTGCGCCCCCTCCTTGGGCCCCCCTGTGCCTAGGGTTGGAAACCCTAGGGTGGGGGGCGCCTCCACTTGCCTTGGGGGGACTCCACCCCCCTTGGCCGCCGCCCCCTTGGGAGATCCCATCTCCAGGGCTGCCTCCCCCATGGGGCCTATATAAAGGAGGGGGAGGGAGAGCAGCCGCACCAAAAAGTCTTGGCGCCTCCCTCTCCCCTGCTACACCTCTCCCTCTTGCAGAAGCTCGGCGAAGCCCTGCTGCGATCACTGCTGCATCCACCACCACGCCGTCGTGCTGCTGGATCTTCATCAACCTCTCCTTCCCCCTTGCTGGATCAAGAAGGAGGAGACGTCATCCGCTCCGTACGTGTGTTGAACGCGGAGGTGTCGTCCGTTCGACACTTGGTCATCGGTGATTTGGATCACGGCGAGTACGACTCCATCATCCCCGTTCTCTTGTACGCTTCCGCTCGTGATCTATAAGGGTATGTAGATGCACTTCTCTCTCCCTCGTTGCTAGATGACTCCATAGATTGATCTTGGTGATGCGTAGAAAATTTTAAAATTCTGCTGCATTTCCCAACAGTGGTATCAGAGCTAGGTCTATGTGTAGTTACTATGCACGAGTAGAACACAAAGTAGTTGTGGGCGTCGATATTGTCAATTTGCTTGCCGTTACTAGTCCTATCCTGATTCGGCGGCATCGTGGGATGAAGCGGCCCGGACCAACCTTACACGTACGCTTACGTGAGACCGGTTCCACCGACTGACATGCACTAGTTGCATAAGGTGGCTGGCGGGTGTCTGTCTCTCCCACTTTAGTTGGATCGGATTCGATGAACAGGGTCCTTATGAAGGGTAAATAGAAATTGGCAATTCACGTTGTGGTTTTGGCGTAGGTAAGAAACATTCTTGCTAGAAACCTATAGCAGCCACGTAAAAACTTGCAACAAAATTAGAGGATGTCTAACTTATTTTTGCAGCAAGTGTTTTGTGATGTGATATGGCCAAAGGTTGTGATGAATGATGAATGATATATGTGATGTATGAGATTGATCATGTTCTTGTAATAGGAATCATGACTTGCATGTCGATGAGTATGACAACCGGCAGGAGCCATAGGAGTTGTCTTTATTTATTTATGACCTGCGTGTCAACATAAACGTCATGTAATTACTTTACTTTATTGCTAAAGCGTTAGCCATAGTAGTAGAAGTAATAGATGACGAGACAACTTCAAGAAGACACGATGATGGAGATCATGATGATGGAGATCATGGTGTCATGCCGGTGACAACGATGATCATGGAGCCCCGAAGATGGAGACCAAAGGAGCAAATGATATTGGCCATATCATGTCACTATTTGATTGCATGTGATGTTTATCATGTTTTACATCTTATTTGCTTAGAACGATGGTAGCTTAAATAAGATGATCCCTCGAAATAATTTCAAGAAAGTGTTCCCCCTAACTGTGCACCGTTGCAAAGGTTCGTTGTTTCGAAGCACCACGTGATGATCGGGTGTGATAGATTCTAACGTTCGAATACAACAGGTGTAAGCCAGATTTACACACGCGATACACTTAGGTTGACTTGACGAGCCTAGCATGTACAGACATGGCCTCGGAACACAGAAGACCGAAAGGTCGAGCATGAGTCGTATAGAAGATACGATCAACATGGAGATGTTCACCGATGTTGACTAGTCCGTCTCACGTGATGATCGGACACGACCTAGTTAACTCGGATCATGTTATACTTAGATGACTGGAGGGATGTCTATCTGAGTGGGAGTTCATTGAATAATTTGATTAGATGAACTCAATTATCATGAACTTAGTCTAAAATCTTTACAATATGTCTTGTAGATCAAATGGCCCACGTTGTCCTCAACTTCAACGCGTTCCTAGAGAAAACCAAGCTGAAAGATGATGGCAGCAACTATACGAACTGGGTCCGGAACCTGAGAATCATCCTCATAGCTGCCAAGAAAGATTATGTCCTAGAAGCACCGCTAGGTGACGCACCCATCCCAGAGAACCAAGACGTTATGAACGCTTGGCAGCAGCGTGCTGATGATTACTCCCTCATTCAGTGCGGCATGCTTTACAGCTTAGCACCGGGGCTCCAAAAGCGTTTTGAGAAACACGGAGCATATGAGATGTTCGAAGAGCTGAAAATGGTTTTTCAAGCTCATGCCCGGGTCTAGAGATATGAAGTCTCCGATAAGTTCTTCAGCTGTAAAATGGAGGAAAATAGTTCTGTCAGTGAGCACATACTCACAATGTCTGGGTTACATAACCGCTTGACTCAGCTGGGAGTTAATCTCCCAGATGACGCGGTCATTGACAGAATCCTTCAGTCGCTTCCACCGAGCTACAAGAGCTTTGTGATGAACTTCAATATGCAGGGGATGGAAAAGACCATTCCTGAGGTATATTCAATGCTGAAATCAGCGGAGGTAGAAATCAAAAAGGAACATCAAGTGTTGATGGTGAATAAAACCACTAAGTTCAAGAAAGGCAAGGGTAAGAAGAACTTCAAGAAGGACGGCAAGGGAGTTGCCGCCCCCGGTAAGCAAGCTGCCGGGAAGAAGCCAAAGAATGGACCCAAGCCCGAGACTGAGTGTTTTTATTGCAAGGGAAGTGGTCACTGGAAGAGGAACTGCCCCAAATACTTAGCGGACAAGAAGGCCGGCAACACGAAAGGTATATGTGATATACATGTAATTGATGTGTACCTTACCACTACTCGTAGTAGCTCCTGGGTATTTGATACCGGTGCGGTTGCTCACATTTGTAACTCAAAGCAGGAGCTGCGGAATAAGCGGAGACTGGCGAAGGACGAGGTGACGATGCGCGTCGGGAATGGTTCCAAAGTCGATGTGATCGCCGTCGGCACGCTACCTCTACATTTACCTACGGTGTTAGTTTTAAATCTCAATAATTGTTATTTAGTGCCAGCTTTGAGCATGAACATTGTATCAGGATCTCGTTTAATTCGAGATGGCTACTCATTTAAATCCGAGAATAATGGTTGTTCTATTTATATGAGAGATATGTTTTATGGTCATGCTCCGATGGTGAATGGTTTATTCTTAATGAATCTCGAGCGTAATGCTACACATATTCATAGTGTGAATACCAAAAGATGTAAGGTTGATAATGATAGTCCCACATAGTTGTGGCACTGCCGCCTTGGTCACATAGGTGTCAAACGCATGAAGAAGCTCCATGCAAATGGACTTTTAGAGTCTCTTGATTATGAATCATTTGACACGTGCGAACCATGCCTCATGGGAAAAATGACCAAGACTCCGTTCTCAGGAACAATGGAGCGAGCAACCAACTTATTGGAAATCATACATATTGATGTGTGCGGTCCAATGAGTGTTGAGGCTCGCGGTGGCTATCATTATGTTCTCACTCTCACTGATGACTTGAGTAGATATGGGTATGTCTACTTAATGAAACACAAGTCTGAGACCTTCAAAAAGTTCAAGGAATTTCAGAGTGAGGTTGAGAATCAACGTGACAGAAAAATAAAGTTCTTACGATCAGATCGTGGGGGAGAATATTTAAGTCACGAATTTGGCACACACTTAAGGAAATGTGGAATCGTTTCACAACTCACGCCGCCTGGAACACCTCAGTGTAATGGTGTGTCTGAACGTCGTAATCACACTCTATTGGATATGGTGCGATCTATGATGTCTCTTACCGATTTACCGCTGTAATTTTGGGGCTATGCTTTAGAGACTGCCGCATTCACTTTAAATAGGGCTCCGTGGAAATCCGTTGAGACGACACCGTATGAATTATGGTTTGGGAAGAAACCTAAGCTGTCATTTCTAAAAGTTTGGGGATGCGATGCTTATGTCAAGAAACTTCAACCTGAAAAGCTTGAACCCAAGTCGGAAAAATGCGTCTTCATAGGATACCCTATAGAAACTATTGGGTATACCTTCTACCTCAGATCCGAAGGCAAGATCTTGGTTGCCAAGAATGGATCCTTTCTAGAGAAAGAGTTTCTCTCGAAAGAAGTAAGTGGGAGGAAAGTAGAACTTGATGAAGTATTACCTCTTGAACCGGAAAGTGGCGCAACCGAGGAAAATGTTCCTGAGGTGCCTGTACCGACTAGAGAGGAAGTTAATGATGATGATCATGAAACTTCAGATCAAGTTGCTACTGAACTTCGTAGGTCCACAAGGACACGTTCTGCACCAGAGTGGTATGGCAACCCTGTCTTGGAAATCATGTTGTTAGATAACGGTGAACCTTCGAACTATGAAGAAGCGATGGCGGGCACGGATTCCGACAAATGGCTGGAAGCCATGAAATCCGAGATAGGATCCATGTATGAAAATGAAGTATGGACTTTGACTGACTTGCCCGATGATTGGCGAGCCATTGAAAATAAATGGATCTTTAAGAAGAAGACAGACGCGGATGGTAATGTGACCATCTATAAAGCTCGGCTTGTCGCTAAGGGTTATCGACAAGTTCAAGGGGTTGACTACGATGAGATTTTCTCACCTGTAGCGAAGCTGAAGTCTGTCTGAATCATGTTAGCAATTGCCACATTCTATGATTATGAGATATGGCAAATGGACGTCAAAACGGCATTCCTTAATGGTTTCCTTAAGGAAGAACTGTATATGATGCAGCCGGAAGGTTTTGTCGATCCTAAGAATGCTGACAAGGTGTGCAAGCTCCAACGCTCGATTTATGGGCTGGTGCAAGCAGAGTTGGAACATTCGCTTTGATGAGATGATCAAAGCGTTTGGGTTTATGCAGACTTATGGAGAAGCCTGCATTTACAAGAAAGTGAGTGGGAGCTCTGTAGCATTTCTCATATTGTATGTGGATGACATACTGTTGATGGGAAATGATATAGAATTCTTGGAAAGCATAAAGGCCTACTTGAACAAGTGGTTTTCAATGAAGGACCTTGGAGAAGCTGCTTATATATTAGGCATCAAGATCTATAGAGATAGATCGAAATGCCTCATTGGTCTTTCACAGAGTACGTACCTTGACAAGATATTGAAGAAGTTCAAAATGGATCAGTCAAAGAAGGGGTTCTTGCCTGTATTGCAAGGTACGAGATTGAGCACGACTCAAAGCCCAACCACGGCAGAAGATAGAGAAAAGATGAGTGTCGTCCCCTATGCCTCGGCCATAGGGTCTATCATGTATGCTATGCTGTGTACCAGACCTGATGTAAACCTTGCCGTGAGTTTGGTAGGGAGGTACCAAAGTAATCCCGGCATGGAACACTGGACAACAGTCAAGAATATCCTGAAGTACCTGAAAAGGACTAAGGAAATTTTTCTCGTTTATGGAGGTGATGAAGAGCTCGTCGTAAAGGGTTACGTCAATGCTAGCTTTGACACAGATCTGGATGACTCTAAGTCACAAACCGGAAACGTGTATATTTTGAATAGTGGGGCAGTAAGCTGGTGCAGTTGCAAGCAAAGCGTTGTGGCGGGATCTACATGTGAAGCGGAGTACATGGCAGCCTCGGAGGCAACACAAGAAGCAATCTGGGTGAAGGAGTTCATCACCGACCTAGGAGTCATACCCAATGCGTCGGGGCCGATGACTCTCTTCTGTGACAACACTGGAGCTATTGCCCTTGCCAAGGAGCCCAGGTTTCACAGGAAGACCAGGCATATCAAGTGTCGCTTCAACTCCATTCGTGAAAGTGTTCAAAATGGAGACATAGAAATTTGTAAAGTACATACAAACCTGAATGTAGCAGATCCGTTGACTAAACCTCTCCCTAGAGCAAAACATGATCAACACCAGAATTCCATGGGTGTTCGATTCATCACAATGTAACTAGATTATTGACTCTAGTGCAACTGGGAGACTGTTGGAAATATGCCCTAGAGGCAATAATAAAATGATTATTATATTTCCTTGTTCATGATAATTGTCTATTATTCATGCTATAATTGTATTATCCGGAAATCGTAATACATGTGTGAATACATAGACCACAATGTGTCCCTAGTGAGCCTCTAGTTGACTAGCTCGTTGATCAACAGATAGTCATGGTTTCCTGGCTATGGACATGGGGATGTCATTGATAATGGGATCACATCATTAGGAGAATGATGTGATGGACAAGACCCAAACCTAAGCATAGCACAAAGATCGTGTAGTTCGTTTGTTGTAGCTTTTCTGAATGTCAAGTATCATTTCCTTAGACCATGAGATTGTGCAACTCCCGGATACCGTAGGAGTGCCTTGGGTGTGCCAAACGTCACAACGTAACTAGGTGACTATAAAGGTACATTACAGGTATCTCCAAAAGTGTCTGTTGGGTTGGCACGAATCGAGACTGGGATTTGTCACTCCGTATGACGGAGAGGTATCTTTGGGCCTACTCGGTAATGCATCATCATAATGAGCTCAATGTGATCAAGTGGTTGATCACGGGATCATGCATTACGGTACGAGTAAAGTGACTTGCCGGTAACGAGACTGAACAAGGTATTCGGATACCGACGATCGAGTCTCGGGCAAGTAACGTACCGATTGACAAAGGGAATTGAATACGTGATTGATTAAGTCCTCGACATCGTGGTTCATCCGATGAGATCATCGAGGAGCATGTGGGAGCCAACATGGGTATCCAAATCCCGATGTTGGTTATTGACCGGAGAGTCGTCTCGGTCATGTCTGCTTGTCTCCCGAACCGTAGGGTCTACACACTTAAGGTTCGGTGACGCTAGGGTTGTAGAGATATGAGTATGCAGTAATCCGAAAGTTGTTCGGAGTCCCGGATGAGATCCTGGACGTCACGAGGAGTTCTGGAATGGTCCGGAGGTGAATAATTATATATAGGAAGTGTAGTTTCGGCCATCGGGAAAGATTCGGGGTCACTGGTATTGTACCGGGACCAACGGATGGGTCCCGGGGGTCCACCGGGTGGGGCCACCCATCCCGGAGGGCCCCATGGGCTGAAGTGGGGAGGGGAACCAGCCCATAGTGGGCTGGTGTGCCCCCCCTTGGCCCCCCTGTGCCTAGGGTTGGAAACCCTAGGGTGGGGGGCGCCTCCACTTGCCTTGGGGGGCACTCCACCCCCCTTGGCCGCCGCCCCCTTGGGAGATCCCATCTCCAGGGCCGGCGCCCCCCCAAGGGGCCTATATAAAGGAGGGGGGGGAGGGAGGGCAGCCGCACCAAAAAGTCTTGGCGCCTCCCTCTCCCCTGCTATACCTCTCCCTCTCGCAGAAGCTCGGCGAAGCCCTGCTGCGATCACTGCTGCATCCACCACCACGCCGTCGTGCTACTGGATCTTCATCAACCTCTCCTTCCCCCTTGCTAGATCAAGAAGGAGGAGACGTCATCCACTCTGTACGTGTGTTGAACGCGGAGGTGCCGTCCGTTCGGCACTTGGTCATCTGTGATTTGGATCACGGCGAGTACGACTCCATCATCCCCGTTCTCTTGAACGCTTCCGCTCGTGATCTACAAGGGTATGTAGATGCACTTCTCTCTCCCTCGTTGCTAGATGACTCCATAGATTGATCTTGGTGATGCGTAGAAAATTTTAAAATTCTGCTACGTTTCCCAACAATAGCAACATCAATCTCAGAACATAATGGATTCTAGGGATCAAACCCTAACAAAACTAACTCGATTACATGATAAATCTCATCCAACCCATCACCGTCCAGCAAGCCTACGATGGAATTACTCACGCATGGCGGTGAGCATCATGAAATTGGTGATGGAGGAAGGTTGATGATGATGATGGCGATGGATTCCCTTCTCCGGAGCCCTGAACGGACTCCAGATCAGCCCTCCCGAGAGAGATTAGGGCTTGGCAGCGGCTCCGTATCGTAAAACACGATGAATCCTTCTCCTTGATTTTTTTCTCCCCGAATGTGAATATATAGAGTTGGAGTTGAGGTCGGTGGAGCATCAGGGGGCCCACGAGATAGGGGGCGCGCCCCCCACCCTCGTGGACAGGGTGTGGGCCCCCTGATGTTGAATCTTTCGCCAGTATTTTTTATATATTCCAAAAATATTCTCCGTGAAGTTTCAGGTCATTCCGAGAACTTTTATTTCTGCACGAAAATAACAGTATGGCAATTCTGCTGAAAACAGCGTCAGTCCGGGTTAGTTCCATTCAAATCATGAAAGTTAGAGTCCAAATCAAGGTCAAAAGTGTTTGGAAAAGTAGATACGATAGAGACATATCAACTCCCCCAAACTTAAACCTTTGCTTGTCCTCGAGCAATTCAGTTGACAAACTGAAAGTGATAAAGAAAAACTTTTACAAACTCTATTTGATCTTGTTGTTGTAAATATGTAAAGCCAGCATTAAAGTTTTCAGCAAAGATTATGAACTAACCATATTCACAATAACATTTAGGTCTCGTGTTTGCTCATAACAATGGCATAATCAACTAGTGAGCAATAATAATAAATCTCGGATGACAACACTTTCTCAAAACAATCATAATATGATATAACAAGATGGTATCTCGCTAGCCTTTTTGAGACCGCAAAACATAAATGCAGAGCACCTCTGAAGTTCAAGGACTTACTAAACATTGTAATTCATGGTAAAAGAGATTCAGTCACAGTCATACTCAATGTAAACTAATAGTAATGCATGCACATGATAGCGGTGCTCTCCAACTAGTGCTTTTTAATAAGAGGATCATGACTCAACATAAAAGTAAATATATAGGCCCTTCGCAGAGGGAAGCAGGAATTTGTAGAGGTGCCAGAGCTCGATTTTGAAATAGAGATAAATAATATTTTGAGTGGCATACTTTCATCATCAACATAACAACTAAGAGATCTCGATATCTTCCATGCTACACACATTATAGGCGGTTCCCAAACAGAATGGTAAAGTTTATACTCCCCCACCACCAACAAACATCAATCCATGACTCGTCCAAAACAACGAGTGCCTCCAACTAACAACAATCCTGGGGGAGTTTTGTTTGCAATTATTTTAATTTATGCATGGGACTGGCCATCCTAGTTACCAGCCATTTTCTCGTGAATGAGGAGTGGAGTCCACTCCCCTTGAGAATAGCCCGCCTAGCATGGAAAATATAGACAGCCCTAGTTGATACATGTAACACCCCGGTGTAATGATGCTACAGTAACCCCTGGGGTTAAGTTAATATTTTTGCTAAACATGTGCCTGATCATTATTGTCTCATGTTCTTTCACATTACAGTTGAATTCAAATTCAAATTTTGTGTGAAATTCAAAATGCTCAGACATGAAAACAAAAATGTTCATCATGTGCCAAATAATCCACAACTAATATTGGTGGTGAACCAACATTTTTGCAAAAGGTTTAAGTGGCCTAAGCTACTTAAAACAATGGCCTAAGCAATAATTTAAATGCCTTTTTAATTTATAAAATTGGCATTCTTTTTCTAAAGTCTCACAATATTTTCGTGGCAGTGCAATATACTTCTTTGAAATTATTTTGTCCAATGGCATAATTTTTTGCAAAGTCTTTATTGGCTAAAAGAAAAAGAAAAGAAAATGCAAAAGCTGTTTACAAAAAAGGAAAGGAAAACCCCCCTGCCCCTGGGCCTAAGGCCGCAGAGACAGGCCCAGCTGGCCGTCGGCCCACCCCAGCCGGCCCACTCCCCCTTTCCTGTCGCTCTCCCCCCTCCTCCTGTTCCTCCGACCGGGCGAGGCAGAGCGCGCCCGTCCCCGCCGGACCCGCCTCGCCGGCGTCGCCCGAGCGAGGGGATAAGGCTTGCGCCTCCTCGCCTCCTCGATCCCCGCCTCCACTTGCACCACCCACTCCGCCTGCTCCTCCTCTCCCTCTCTGTCTCGCTTGCCCGCCTCACCCGAGCACCATCGCCGTCGTCCCACCTCGCATCACCGCGGCGACCGCTCCCCTCGTGCTCCTCTGCCGTAACCAGCCGCTCCTCTGCGCTCCGCTAGGTCGACTACGGCCACGAACGCGAGCTGGCAAGCCCCGCAACACCGGATCCCCGTCTTCTTCTTCCCCGGGTCGTGGACGCCGCTGTCGTCGATTCGGCCTTCCCCTGCACTCCTAACCTGTCGAGGGCCTTTCTTGCGCCGCGCGGTGAGCCCCTCATCCTCTCCCCTCACTCCCCTGGCCTCTGGTGATCCCGTCGCCACAGCGCCCGCCATGGCCGAGCTCGGTTCCGCCGTGCAGCTAGTCGCCGTCGCTGTAGTCGTTGCCAAGGCCGGGCAAGCACGGCAACGTGCTCAGGGCGCCTCCCTAGTGCCGCCCGAGCCTCTAGCTCGCCACCTCGTGCCCTCTGGCCGCGTACCGCACCTCGGCCGAATTCCGGCGCCGCCACGGTCGACGCCGCCGTCGACTCCGTCCGCTTCAGACCGCGTGAGTGCCGTAGATCGACGCGGATCGTTTCCCTCGTTCGAACGCACTAGGCCGCGCGCCAAATGGTCGCCTGAGGCCGTTTTCCGGCGAGATCCGAGCCGCGCCGCCGCGTTTAGCGTCGCCGGCGTTGAGCCGCCGGCCACCGCCGACGTGGCACACCTGGGGCCACCCCCAGGGTCGCTGCCAGCGGGCCCTATGGCCCCTAGTTGACCGGGTTGACCCAGTCAATTGCTGACTGGGCAACCCAGTACCTCTGACGTGTAGGCCCCACCACATAATTAAGCTAATTAAAATTGTTTTATAACTAAAAGTAATTAGTTTAGCTAATTAGTCACTGACATGTGGGGCCTAACTGCTAATTAACACCCTGTTAATTTAATATAACTCACTGTTAGCCCTTTGTCTATGACATGTGGGACCCGTTGGTCAGTTTGACCTGGTCAGCGAGTCTATTGACTGCTGACGTCATTAGCACGTCATGCTGACGTCATTTTATCTTTTCTATTATTTTAAATAATTCCAGAAAATGGTTTAATCTTTAAAAATTCATAGAAAATAAACCGTAACTCGGATGAAAATGTTTTCTATATGAAAGTTGCTCAGAAAAATCCAACGAATCCGAATATGCGGTCCGTTCATCTGTCACATGCCCCTAGCATGCTGAACATGGAACTTTCCCCCTCCGGTCATCTGTCTGACACAGGTCCGGAACCGGGAACACCTTCCCGGTTGAATTCCCCCTTCACCTATAACGTCTAGGACCGCGTTAGAGCACGCTTAGCGCTACGTATCGTCATGCCATGCTTAGTGTTACCTCTGTTTGCTATGTATTTACTGTTTCTTCCCCCTCTTCTCTTCGGTAGACCCCGAGGCCGCTGATGCCCCGGTGATCGACTACGTCGTCGACAATGACCCCTCCTTGCCAGAGCAACCAGGCAAGCCCCCCCCCTTTGATCATCCCGATATCGCCCATTCCATTCTCTCATGCTTGCATTAGATTTTGCTATTGTTATTGTTTGCTCCTATTCTGATGCATAGCCTTCTTTTGTAACCTGCTTATTGTTACCTTACCGGCTTATCCTAAACTGCTTAGTATAGGTTGGTTAGTGATCCATCAGTGACCCCCACCTTGTCCTTGTTGCCCCTGCTTCATCATTGAAGACCCGATCAACGGGATCGAAGACTAGGCCCCGGCACCGCACATCACTTTCCCCTTAGTTGCTCGACACTACTGGGATACTATCGAGTGCCGAGGGTGAGACCTCTACAACACTTCTGATGTTAACCCTGTAGTGTAGCTATTCGGTCGTGGTCATCGAGGGTGATTTCCTCTTTAACCACTTCTGATACGACTCTGTCGTGCAACCCCTCAAGTGTGAACCTCGGGGGTGATTCCTCTTACGTTCACCTTGATGATTACATCGAGTGGAATTCACCGGGGGTGATTCCTGTGACGCCCGGGTAATTAAGCTACAGTAATCCCCACTAATGTTGCCACGTCACCTCGGTTACTGTGGATAAACTCGCGTTAGATCCGAACCCGTTCTAAAACAAAAATCAAAACAAGAGCAAAGATAAAAAGTTTCAAAACCAAAACTAAAAAATTTCGGGGGTTGTCTAAAATAGCTAACATAATTATGGTGGGGTGCACTAATTTTTGTAAAATGCTTTGGCATTTTAAATAATCTAAAAACAGAAAAGAAAATTAATAAAAGAAAAGAAAGAAGAAAAAAAAAGGGAGAGGGAGGGGAAAACCCCCTGGCCCAGCCAGTTCCCCCACCCCACCTGGCCCCTGGCCTGGCCCAACTTCCCCCCCCTCTTGGGCCGGCCCATCGGCCCAGCCGCCCCGGCCACATACCCCCCCACCCCCCCGCGGCCGAACCCTAGCCGCCCCACTCCTTCCC